>NC_084758.1:18432034-18629534 GCF_033978785.1 Entelurus aequoreus
TCTTGCTGCCGAAGATAAAAGGTGTGATGTGAAATTGCAGTTCCTCGCATGAATTATTCATTCATTTACCAGTGATCTGTCTCCTTTTCAGCTCAGGTCCACTCTTTTGATATATCAGAGATAATGACATGCAGATTGAGGTCTTTTTTGGTGGCTGCTGTTGGCAGAAGCTCTGTGCTCTTGTGTCAGCCTTTTGTGTTCCTCAATGTTTCCCTCTTGTTTTCATGTGGGTTTTTTTTTTGCCTTTTGTTTCGGGACCCTTTGGGACTGTGTGGCACTTTCGTGACTTCTCCGGTGCTTTTTTTGTGAACTTCTGGATCTGCCTCCCGGGAGCCTTTTGGCCATGGAGACCAGCTGCTGGGTCTCTGCCACACCAGAGTCCGTTTGGAGAGACCGGAGGAGATGCGGATGAAGAGACAGGGCTGTGGGGCTGGCGCTGAGCTCCGGGATGGACTAGCTTCACAGTGTCTTGGCTGGAATGGGCAGGTATCGGACACCTCGGTCTTCTTCGTCGTATCCTCGCTCATCCATGCGGACTGGACACTGGCCGAGAGTTGGTGGGCGGCTGAGGGTGGAGTCGGCTCTCTTGGTTGCTTTGTTGGGTCTGCTCCTATCTCTGGCCATGTTCCCCCCCACCCCAGTAGACAATGGCGTGGAACACCGCAGAGGCCACCACAGCGTATATGTGTTTTGTTGTTGTTGTTGTTTTACTTTTGTTTGGAGAGACTGGAGGAGATGCGGATGAAGAGACAAGGCTGTGGGGCTGGCGCTGAGCTCCGGGATGGACTAGCTTCACAGTGTCTTGGCTGGAATGGGCAGGTATCGGACACCTCGGTCTCCTTCGACGTATCCTCGCTCATCCATGCGGACTGGACACTGGCCGAGAGTTGGTGGGCGGCTGAGGGTGGAGTCGGCTCTCTTGGTTGCTTTGTTGGGTCTGCTCCTATCTCTGGCCATGCTCCCCCCACCCCAGTAGAAAATGGCGTGGAACACCGCAGAGGCCACCACAGCGTATGTGTTTTTTGTTGTTGTTTTACTTTTGTTTTGAGAGACTGGAGGAGATGCGGATGAAGAGACAGGGCTGTGGGGCTGGCACTGAGCTCCGGGATGGACTAGCTTCACAGTGTCTTGGCTGGAATGAGCAGGTATCGGACACCTCGGTCTCCTTCGACGTATCCTCGCTCATCCATGCGGACTGGACACTGGCCGAGAGTTGGTGGGCGGCTGAGGGTGGAGTCGGCTCTCTTGGTTGCTTTGTTGGGTCTGCTCCTATCTCTGGCCATGTCCCCCCTCCACCCCAGTAGACAATAGCGTGGAACACCGCAGAGGCCACCACAGCGTATATGTTTTTTGTTGTTGTTGTTGTTTTACTTTTGTTTGGAGAGACTGGAGGAGATGCGGATGAAGAGACAAGGCTGCGGAGCTGGCGCTGAGCTCCGGGACGGACTAGCTTCACAGTGTCTTGGCTGAATGAGCAGGTATCGGACACCTCGGTCTTCTTGGACGCATCCTCGCTCATCCATGCGGACTGGACACTGGCCGAGAGTTGGTGGGCGGCCGAGGGTGGAGTCGGCTCTCTTGGTTGCTTTGTTGGGTCTGCTCCTATATCTGGCCATGCTCCCCCACCCCAGTAGATGATGGCGTGGAACACCGCAGAGGCCACCACAGCGTATATGTTTTTGTTGTTGTTGTTGTTGTTTTACTTTCATTTGGAGAGACTGGAGGAGATGCAGATGAAGAGACAAGGCTGCGGGGCTGGCGCTGAGCTCCGGGACGGACTAGCTTCGCAGTGTCTTGGCTGGAATGGGCAGGTATCGGACACCTCGGTCTCCTTGGACGTATCCTCGCTCATCCATGCGGACTGGACACTGGCCGAGAGTTGGTGGGCGGCCGAGGGTGGAGTCGGCTCTCTTGGTTGCTTTGTTGGGTCTGCTCCTATCTCTGGCCATGGGGTGGAACACGCAGAGGCCACCACAGTGTATATGTTTGTTGTTGTTGTTTTTTTACTTTTGTTTTCCCCCCACCCGTTTCTCACCTTTTGTGTAAGGGGCGCCGAAAGTTGACAGACCCCGTCAGCGATCCTGTTCTGTCTCCCTGTAATGTTTGTCTGCTCTTGAATGGAATTGTGCTAAAAATCTTAATTCCCCCTTTGGGATTATTAAAGTATTTCTGATTCTGATTTTGCTTTAGCCAGTGTACATGACACACACACACACACATTAATCACGCCTTTCCTCACACGTCCGGAGTCTGGCTGGTGTACCGCTCTTCCGTCTCTTTTGTTCTCTCACTCTTAGCCTCTCTCATCCCTGCATTTCCATTTCTCTTCATAGTCCACTCTCCGGGCCATCTGCTCCCCCATGGCCCACGGGACAGTGAGCTCAGTAAAAAAAAAACACACCAACACACACACACATTATCAATCAATACTGCAGATGTCTGTTTGACTCAATCACTCAATTGCATGTAAAGTAAAGCATCCAAAACTTTTCCCCCATTATTAAAAATGCAGATAATATTATCACCAGTGGACAGACCCCCAGGGGTACATGCAGGGATTTACCAGGCTTGGCAAGGAGTAATTAGGGGCGAGGTTCTTTGTTGTATGGGTGTTGGTTATATTGTTCACCACCCCTAATCATCCAATTTATTAACCATCATTTGTTTTAAACCACCTATTGTTTTGATCCTGAGGGAAAATACAATAATATTGCCACATGGTGCTCCTTAGTGAGTTTTTTTTTCACTTTTCATTCTTCACAAATGACTAGAATTTGGTCAATATGCCATATAGGAGTGCACCAATTCCGTGTTATTCTACATGCATGCGTTAAAAAAAAGCATCTAACCTGAGATTTGAGTCACCGGTGCCGTGCCGGTGCTGTACCCCTTCTCCGCGTACACCTGCCGGGTGTCGGCGCAGCTCCTCCCCGCTGCAACCACTGAGCTCCGGAGCCCCGACAGCGCGACGACCGAGCAAAGCAAGCCCAGGAGCCGGTACCCGGATAAAGCCATCCGGGTGTCCAGACTCAGCCAAAAAATGGAAAGAGGCAGTTTCTAATGAAATCAACCAAACAAATACGTCCGTGGTCAGTCTTGTAAAAGAGTCATGGTTTTTAGACATTTGTCTCCATCAACTGTGTCCTGTAAACTTCCTAAATGAGGAGAAAAGCGGTACTAGTGGTACCAACCCTCTCAGCAGCATCACTGGCGTGTGCTTGTTAAGTGGTGGTTATAACCGGAAGTGTATTCTTGTTTGAAAATAAAAGCTCTCCAATTGTAATATCCGTGTGATTTGCGGATTTGTAATTATTATACATCGTCTGCGAGCTGTAAAAGAAATATTTAATATCTAAAATAAAATCTAAAATGTAAATTAAACACTGTTTTTGAAGTTACCGAGGGAGCAAGTAGTATTTATTTTGAAATACAAACCGGAAGTCTTGGTTTTTACGCTGAATTCGTGACGTACAATGGAGACGTGCTATTTGGATTTACCTTTGCAACCTCATTATACCATTGTTTAAGTTTTATATTCATAAATGTAAGTTTCTCAATACCAGACCTGTTTTTGGTGCCTTTAAAAAATAATTAGAACTCTACTTTAAAACGCTCTCTACCTCGAATAGCCAAAAAGCTGTGAAAACTATGATGCCGTGTTCCAAATTTGGATTATTTACGGAATTTGTGGCTTTACATTTTGTTACATATATATATATTGCCTTCTATTTTAGTTACTTTATTGAGTTTAGAACCCCCTAGGCGCTGTTTTTGTACTGTTTTGTTCTGTACTTGTTTTGTTGCGTATTATAAGTAAAGCTTTATAAAAAAAAATAAAAACCTGCTGAGAAGATCGTGTCACCCATACAAGAGGAGAATCAATCCCGTCAACACTTTGTCCGTCTCTTAAGCAGTAGAATGTAATTAATGATATCCAGTAAAACGACTACTTTAAAACGTGGCGACTTCACCAATGTTATATTACAAAAACATCGCTTTATCGCTAGTTTGGCGCCAGGTAACGTGAGTGACTGTATTTTTCAACAACCAATCACAGCATTCGTTACTTAAGCGCTGGCCAATCACGTCTTTGTTAGTTGTGAGATCGTAATTCGTCCTCGTGCGGTTTTCGGTAAGTTAAGCACTTCACTTAAACAGGGAAACGTAATATTATTAATAATAATAATCGTATCAACTACTGGGAAATCATTTTTAATCGCGATTACTGGTAAGGTTATGTTGGCGTTGTAATACTTTTGATTTGAAACTAAAGTGCTCCTTAGGGATGTAACGCTAAACGGTATTACTGATTCACTTTTGAGTTCAACATAAAACTTCTGAAGGTTAATGTTACCGTTTTAAATAAAACCGCGATTAATGGCCACACTTTGATTAACTCACAGTCCGACTAACGAGCTAGCTTTTTATTTTTTTAAATTTTTTTTAATTTTTTTTAATTGAACGACAAACAGGCACTTTCAACATCAGCGAAACATGTCAAGGAAAGAAAACAAAAGCAAATGCAGATAGAGTATTAAATAATAATATAAAAAAGACAAAAAGGGCTACTTTCAAATCACATTAAATGTTTTTAACAAATATATCAATTTAAGGGCTTTTGTACTCTTAATCATCCTCCAAAATTTGATTGATAAATGTAGGCCTTACTTTCATAAATCGACATTTATGTAGAAAATGTTTTGCCTGGAGCATAATAATGTTGAGAAACATTTCTAAGTTACATTCGTTTATCCATCCATCCATTTTCTTCCGCTTATCCGAGGTCGGGTCGCTGGGGCAGCAGCCTGAGCAGAGAAGCCCAGACTTCCCTCTCCCCAGCCACTTCGTCCAGCTCCTCCCGGGGGATCCTGAGGCGTTCCCAGGCCAGCCGGGAGAGATAGTCTTCCCAACGTGGCCTGGGTCTTCCCCGTGGCCTCCTACCGGTCGGACGTGCCCGAAACACCTCCTTAGGGAGGCGTTCGGGTGGCATCCTGACCAGATGCCCGAACAACCTCATCTGGCTCCTTTCGATGTGGAGGAGCAGCGGCTTTACTTTGAGCTCTTCCCGGATGACAGAACTTCGTTTACATCCCTCATTGCTTCTTGAATGAAAATAATAAGAAGAAGAGATTTTATTTGTAAAAAGCACTTTTTTAATCTTAAAACATTGAGTAAACAACCTCAAAGTGCTACAGTGTATTAAAAAAATAAAATAAAAAGATAATAAAAAATAAATACAAATAAAAACTAAAACAGCCAAATAGCTAGAACTAGTATGCATATATCTAAAAAAAAAAAAGCCTTTTTATTTAAAAAAAAAAAAAGAAGTCCTTTTAAGCCTTTTTTAAAAGCATCTACAGTCTGTTGTGCCCTCAGGTGGTCAGGGAGAGCGTTCCACAGACTGGGTGCGGCGGAGCAGAAAGCCCGGTATTGGGACACTAATGCCTAACTCTGGACAAAAGTATTGGGACACTAAGAACTAACTCTGGACAAAAGTATTGGGACATTTAGGACTACCACTGGACAAAAGTATTGGGACACCTACACAAAAGTATTGGGGCACTAAGAACTCACACTGGACAAAAGTATTGGGACACCTAGACAAAAGTATTGGGACACTAACGCCTAACTCTGGACAAAAGTATTGGGACATTTAGGACTACCACTGGACAAAAGTATTGGGACACTAAGGACTAACTCTGGACAAAAGTATTGGGACACTAAGAACTAACACTGGACAAAAGTATTGGGACATTTAGGACTACCACTGGACAAAAGTATTGGGACACTAAGGACTAACTCTGGACAAAAGTATTGGGACACTAAGAACTAACACTGGACAAAAGTATTGGGACATTTAGGACTACCACTGGACAAAAGTATTGGGACACTAAGGACTAACTCTGGACAAAAGTATTGGGACACTAAGAACTAACACTGGACAAAAGTATTGGGACACTAAGAACTAACACTAGACACAAGTATTGGGACACTTACGACTACCACTGGACAAAAGTATTGGGACACTTAGGCAAGGCAAGGCAAGGCAACTTTATTTGTATAGCGCTTTTCATACACAAGGCAGACTCAAAGTGCTTCACAGACAACAAAGTGAAATGTAAGAAAATAAAAGCAAAATTAAAATGCAGACAATAAAAATAAAAACAGTGCAGACGTTAAAAGTTAAAAGATTAAAAGATTTAGCTGAAAGCTAAGGTGAACATAAAAGTCTTCAGTCTAGTTTTAAAAGTAGTGAGAGTTGGGGAGAGTCTGACATCTTCAGGAAGTTTATTCCAGCTATGTGTTGCATAGTGACTGAATGATGATCTCCCTTGATTTGAGTTTACTCTTGGAACCGCTAACAGATTGGTCTCAGAAGATCTTAGTGATCTAGAGGGCGTATATAGTGGGAGCATATCAGTGATATACTTGGGCCCTAGACCATGTAGTGATTTATATGTGAGCAGGAGGATTTTGAAATCTATTCTCTGATGTACAGGGAGCCAATGTAAGGATTTAAGAATTGGTGTAATGTGCTCACATTTTTTGGTCTTTGTTAGAACTCTAGCAGCAGCGTTCTGAACAAGCTGTAGCTGCCTGACAGTTTTTTTGGGAAGACCTGCAAGGAGACCATTACAATAGTCTAGCCTACTGGTAATAAAGGCATGTACAAGTTTTTCTAAGTCTTGAGCTGACATGAGCCCTCTAAGTCTTTTTACATTTTTGAGGTGATAGTAGGCCGATTTTGTTACTGATTTGATGTGACTGTCGAAATGTAAATCAGAATCTAAAATAACCCCAAGATTTCTGGCTTTATTTGAGGTTTTCCGGGACAGTGATTGAAGGTGTTGGATGACTTTAAACCTTTCTTTTTTAGCACCAAAAACAATTATCTCAGTTTTATCTTCATTTAGTTGTAGGAAATTTTGGCACATCCAGTGTTTGACTTGCTCAATGCACTGGCACAGAAGATCTATGGGGCGATAGTCATTTGGTGATAGCGCTACATAGATTTGGGTGTCATCGGCATAGCAATGATGGTCAATGTTATTATTTTGCATGATTTGTCCTAGTGGGAGCATATAGATGTTAAATAAAGTCGGCCCCAAGATTGAACCTTGGGGGACTCCACACGTTACGTTGGTTGGTTCTGATACAAAGTCACCAATGGAAACAAAATAGTTCCTATCTTGTAGATATGACTTGAACCAGCTTAAAACTGTGCCTGAGATCCCCACCCAGTTTTCCAACCTGTCCAAAAGTATTGAGTGGTCGACAGTGTCAAATGCAGCACTGAGGTCCAAAAGCATTAATACTGAAGTTTTGCCAGAGTCTACCATTGGACAAAAGTATTGTTTGTAGCTTTGTCCTCGGAGGTTGGAGGAGGTTAGCCTGTCCGGAAATGAACAATTCGGAAATGTACTCATTCTCGTCAACACAGATTTTACTTTTTTTTTTAAAACAAAAACAGTACTCCAGTGTAAGCCAGAAACATTCGTACACTACATCAAAAGTGATATTACAAAGTGGAATTTGCTCACCCATGAATGTTGATCGTGTTTGTTGTGTTAGCATAAATCATCTGGCCCACGGGAATCCCTGAGACTGCGTCAAACATGTCAAGTCACGACTTAGACAGGTACCAGTGTCAAATATCGCTGTCTGATATTTTGTGAGTGGAACTATATACGCACTGACACGTGTTTCTGTTAGCTTTGAGGATTTGACGGATTTAGATGAAGACTATGTGGTCCCAGCAAAGACCACAAAGCGGAAGAAACAGGCGTTGGAACAGTCGCTGGTAAGTGAATTCACCCAACACTTGGTTTCATGCGATTATTAGGTTTAGGTAGCAAGGTCCAGCTGTAATTGTTGAATGCCAAGCCACCGCTAATTTAGTCGACGGCATCGATTCACTGGAAACCCCTTGCTGACCTGCCCTTCTGTCTCCCTTTCATCCCAAGCTACCCAGGAGGCAGAGGCGTAAAGCTGCATTGAGCGCGACACCCGACTCGCCTGGCAGTTCCATCTCCTCTCCACCAGACGCTTCTCAGCAGCAACAGTCCTCCCAAGGGCCAAGGCACAGCTCACCCAAGCCTAGGGCAAGACCAGGGAACAGAGGCCCCCGTGGTATCAGTGCAGACGATATCTACAAAGCTGTCAGCTCTGGAAAGGCCGCCATCGTGGTGAGCAAACTGTCAGGAGAGGGGGACGAATGTAATGGGGGAATAGAGATAAAGACATGAATGGACGAAGCTACCCAGGGAGGCGCTTTCTAATGAGAGGGATTATCATGTTGTCAGACACTGACGGATGAGAGCCTCCGGACTGGCCTCAGATATGCAAAGAGGAGGGCTTTGCACTGGGTCGCATTCTCAATTATTGACAGCCAACGTCCATCCTGCCTGTTGTAGTGATTGGCTACGGCTGTTTGGGGTTATGTTCAACGGCTTTCAAAAATCCGCAGCAGTAGGGGTGTAATGGTACACAAAAATTTCGGTTCGGTACGTACCTCGGTTTAGAGGTCACGGTTTGGTTCATTTTCGGTACAGTAAGAAAACAACAAAATATAAATTTTTGGGTTATTTATTTACCAAATTTGCAAAATCTTCCACCAAAAATATTTTTCTTAGTGGAATATTTGATGTGAAGTAATGGGAACCTTGGATAGGTCAATAATTCATAATAACATTGATTTTGATTCAATATTATATTTTGAGCAATGACAGTTTGAAAGAAAAAAAAACAGCTTTGTTTTATTAGTCAACATTGCAACTTTTTCTAAATTACATTTAACCTTTAAGCTTTTTTATTTCACTTTTGTTATGTTTTTGTTTATTTTAATAGTATTTTTAGAATGTGCCGTGGGCCTTTGAAACATTAGCTGTGGGCCGCAAATGGCCTTCGGGGCACACTTTTGACACCTGCTAAAAAAATAAAATCTGATAAATCTATGGATAAAAAGCAGAGCCTGGCGACGTGCGTTTATCATAACTCTCTCTCTGTCTCTGTCTCTGCCCCTCCCTCACGAATGCTGCTGCGCGCACAATTTGTTTTGTTTTTAACCCCTTCTTAACCCTGAACGGACATTGAAAATACACGCTACCCTAACTCAAAATGCCGGACATTTGAGGCATTTAAGAAACGCCGCCCTGACAGCTCCGCAAAAGTGGACATGTCCGGTGAAAAGAGGACGTATGGCATACTTGCCAACCTTGAGACCTCCGATTCCGGGAGGTGGGGGGTAAGGTGGGGCGTGGTCGGGGGCGGGGCGGGGCGGGGGTGTGGTTGGGGGCGGGGGTGTGGTTGGGGGCGGGGGGTGTGGTTAAGAGGGGAGGAGTATATTTACAGCTAGAATTCACCAACTCGAGTATTTCATAGATATTTCATATATATATATATATGTATGAAATACTTGACTTTCAGTGAATTCTAGCTATATATATATACATATATATATATATATATACATATATATATATATATTTATTTATTTTATTATACATATAAATAAAAGAAATACTTGAATTTCAGTGTTCCAGAGGCTATCCAGTAGATGGCAGTATTGTCCTGTTTAAGAGTGTCACAACATTGCTGTTTACGGCAGACGAACTGCTTTACGGTAGACGAAAACGTGACTGCTGTTGTTGTGTGTTGTTACCGCGCTGGGAGGACGTTAATGAAACTGCCTAACAATAAACCCACATAAGAAACCAAGAACTCGCCCTCGATCATTCTACAGTTATAATGTGATTGGGCAGGCACGCTGTTTATATCGTGGGAAAGCGGACGTGAAAACAGACTGTCGCCGCTGTCCCCACTCAGGTCCGCATGTAGCTGGAGGGGGCGTGGCCTCCAGCTCCGGCTGAATTCCGGGAGATTTTCGGGAGAAAATTTCTTCCGGGAGGTTTTCGGGAGAGGCGCTGAATTCCGGGAGTCTCCCTGAAAATCCGGGAGGGTTGGCAAGTATGACGTATGGTCAGTCTATCGTAGCCCGTTAGCTGCTAGCATGCCGTGTGTTGTGCCTCGGTGTGCATTGTTTACACAACGTGCGTTACGCTACTTAATATGTCCGTGTGGAAACTCGTTCGGTACACCTCCGAACTGAACCGTAACCCCTGTACCGAAATGGTTCAATACAAATACACGTACCGTTACACCCCTACGCAGCAGTCATCATAACGCCTGTGATATATTTTTTACAATCCAGCTGTCTGATTGGCTGCTGTGGTCCTGTCCGTCCCTAGGTGGTGGTCGACGAGTGGATGGACTCCTACAAGCAGAGTCGTGAGACAGGGCTGCTGGTGCTCATTAACTTCATTGTTCAGTCCTGCGGATGCAAAGGTCAGGGGTTAAGGGGGAGGCCAGGCGATTGACGGGAGGTGGTAGGGCTGTGGGTCCGCTGATTACCTTTCCGATTTCAGCCGAGGCCATGGTGGAGTGTTGATCCACCGGCATGACCACATTGCATTCTTACGTTTGTTTTTGTAAAGGCTTAAAGGGGAACTGCACTCTTTTGGAATTTTGCCTATCGTTCACAATTATTATGAAAGACATGACGAGGGTTGGATTTTTTTTAATGCATTCTAACTTGTAAATAAACGTAAATATAAGTCTGCTTACAGCGAAGTCAATGGGAGGTCCTCTATTCCGCCTATGAAATCCAATAACCAACCATTCAAAAACCACCAACAATACTCAATTTATGTTTGTTGACTTGATTATTAACCAACTATTAGTGATATTATTATAAGCGCTAACGTAGACAAGCTATTTATAGCGGCGCCGTGATCACTAACATGTGTGCTGATGTTTACATCGAGTGGTCTGCTGCTTCCTCGCTTCCTTGCTCCCTGTAAGTTTATTGTAGATCATAAATCATGCCTCTCACCTGGAAAGTAGATGGCTGAGGACGTATTCCGACAAGTTGGGACACTTTGACAGCCATTAAGGACCAGGCACTGGCGCGAACGACACAAAGAGACGCTATGCTTTGTCACTCCCTTCTTCGCGAGGATTATGAGTCATTTTTCATCCTAACGGGAATATAACAACATTTTATCAGTCGGCATCCCTTGTACAGTAATTATGTTTTGGTATGTTTTGTTGGCTCTCATGAGGTCAGCAGTGAGTAATAATCAGTGATGAAAAAAAAAGCAAATGTCATGATGCGTTTTTTAAATTAATGCGCCGCATATGCTTAGAATGATTAAAATACGTAAATATTAAATGTTACTAGATGAGGCAATTCCTGAAGGAATTGAGTGGGAATGCTCCAATGCTGAAGTTGAACTGAAATGCTGACAGGATGTAGTATGAATGTAAGAATAGTTTGAATGTTGGAGTGGTTTGAATGTTGAAGAGTTTGAATTTCCAGGAAAACCGGAATTTGGTTTGGAACTTGGGAAATTGTTAATTTGAATGTCCAGGATGAGTGGAATGTGTTGATGTTGGAATGGTTTGAATTAGGGCTGCAACTAACGATTAATTTGATAATCGATTAATCTGTCGATTATTACTTCGATTAATAATCGGATAAAAGAGACAAACTACATTTCTATCCTATTCAGTATTCTATTGGAAAAAAACAGCATACTGGCACCATACTTATTTTGATTATTGTTTCTCAGCTGTTTGTAAATGTTGCAGTTTATAAATAAAGGTTTATTAAAAAAAAAAAACTTTTTTTTTTAATAAAAAATAAAATTAAAAAAACCTCTGCACATGCGCACAGCATAGATCCAACGAATCGATGACTAAATTAATCGGCAACTATTTTAATAATCGGTTTAATCGATTAGTTTTTGCAGCCCTAGCTTGAATAGGTTGAAAATGTGGGAATTGTGCAATTTGGAAAAATTTCCCATTCATTTCAGTGGGAACTTCCTGGAAATTTGAGAATTTGGAGAAAAGCGGGATTTTTTAAAAACTGATTAGGAGCATGAATGTCCTGAATCAGCTGAATTGGTTGGTGTAGGAATTGTTTAAATCGGTCAAGAAATGTTGAAGTGGTAACAGTTTTTTAATTGAGAAATTGTATTATGGAATTTTGGGAAAACCGGGAATGTTTGTAGTTCCTAAACCAACTTGTTCTTTGCCACCGGAGTTAAAGTCACAGTCAGATATTAAACTTTTCTCCACAAAACTGACAAAGTGGCTCGAGTAATATCAGAAGTGTGAGCACTCGAACCAGACGTAGTATGGACAAATGGGGCCAATTATTTGGAATGTATTTTTATTTTGTGCTAATTGTCTTAATCCTTTTGTACGTGTTTTTCACTCTTCGTAACTTTTCTTTAAAAACCTAACCAGGGACGAGGGTTGCAAATTAGCCTGTGACTAGAAGTCTTATGTACTTTGACATCGGTTACCTATGGGGAGCAATGTTTAATCGTACTGTCCCTGTCAAATGAATAAATACTTTGTGAACTATAGGCAAAAGTGCAGTTCCCTTTTAAATGTGCCACATTTTTTGTGCATTCATGTTTGTTTGGACAGGAGAGGTTAGCAGAGACATGCTTGACTCCATGCCAAATGCGGATATCATTGCCACACTAACCGGACAGTTTGATATGGTAAGAAAAAAAAATTAAACAAGCAATATTTCACAAAGCTTTTACAAAAAATGGCATGAAATACATACGGCTCTTCTTCCAGGATTCAGCAACCTACCCTCTGTCCACTACGGGCCTCTTGCTGAAAAAAATTAAAGCAGGCCTGTTCGAGTTTACCCGGATCTTGGTACGCTCCTGTGGGAGTCGAGTCATTTACGACGAGTACCTCTTCCCCTCTGTGCTATCTCTACTCACTGGGTTGACCGACTCCCAAGTCAGAGCCTTCAGACACACCAGCACCCTGCTGGGTAAGCACTACATATTCACTCACTGGCCACAACCAGGTCTGGAACTTCCTCATTTTAGGGGCAAGGCCACTTGACCTTTGGTGTCGTCAACCTTTTGAGGGCACAAAGGCCAAATGTCAGGGCAGGAAAGCAATGATTTTAAGTCCATGGTTATAATTGATGTAGCTTAAAGGTTAAGGATGATTACTTTTTTAAATATGCATTACTTTCATCTAGGGTTGTACGGTATACTGGTATTAGTATAGTACAGCGATACTAATTAATCATTCGGTACTATACCGCCTCTGAAAAGTACCGGTCCACCAGCCCCCCGTACCCCCGTCGTCGTCACGTCGTGTCATTGCTTGTTTTACGAGCAGAGGAGCATGTTCGGCAGCGCACAATCACAGAGTACTTACAAGCAGACACAATGTGTAGACAGAAAAGGGAGAACGGACACATTTTGGCTTAAAAACTAACAATAAAGGTGAAGTTATAACACTGAAACACCCTCAGGAAGAGGTGCTTTAAGACATGGCTAGCTAACTAGCGGCTAAAGTCCATCCCCAGTCGGCAGTGTTTTAGCTACTTCTAAATCACTAATCCTTGTCTCCATGGCGACAAATAAAGTAAGTTTCTTACAAGTATCATCGCTGCAGGACGAGGAATAGCTAAACATGCTTCACTACACACCGTAGCTCACCGGCGCCAAAATGTAAACAAACGCCATTGGTGGATCTATACCTAACAGCCACTGTAATGATACCAAGTAAGGTTCGTATCTAGTCGATACTACTATGAGTACGTAGATATATTTGGGCATCACAACATCTTGTTCCGTTTTAAAAAAATGTACATTATGTTTATAAACTCAGGAAATATGTCCCTGGACACATGAGGACTTTGAATATGAACAATGTCACGACTTGGTATCGGATTGATACCCAAATTTGTGGTATCATCCAAAACTAATGTAAAGTATCCAGACAACAGAAGAATAAGTGATTATTACATTTTAACAGAAGTGTAGATAGAACATGTTAAAAGAGAAAGTAAGCAGATATTAACAGTAAATTAACAAGTAGATTAATAATTAATTTTCTACCACTTGTCCTTAATAATGTTGACAAAATAATAGAATGATAAATGACACAATATGTTACTGCAAATGTCAACAGACTACATAAGTAGCCTTTGTTTGTTTACTTACTAATAAAAGACAAATTGTCTTGTATGTTCACTATTTTATTTAAGGACAAACTTGCAATAAGAAACATGTTTAATGTACCGTAAGATTTTTTGTTCAAATAAAGCCAATAATGCAATTTTTTGTGGTGCCCTTTATTTAGAAAAGTATCGAAAAGTACCGAAAAATACTGAAATAATTTTGGTACCGGTACCAAAATATTGGTATTGGGACAACACTGCTTTCAACTAGGGCTGCAACAACTAATCGATTAAAATCGATTATAAAAATAGTTGGCGATTAATTTAGTCATCGATTCGTTGGATCTATGCTATGCGCATGCGCAGAGGCAACATTTGCTGAGAAACAATAATCAAAATAAGTATGGTGCCAGTATGCTGTTTTTTTCAATAAAATACTGGAAATGATAGAAATGTAGTTTGTCTCTTTTATCCGATTATTAATTGATTAATCGAAGTAATAATCAACAGATTAATCGATTAACAAATTAGTTGTTAGTTGCAGCCCTACTTTCAACTGAATAAATGAAGCTGTTTTATGCAGTTATTTATTCCTTAGTAAACAACCTCAATATAATAAGTTATCTTAATAAATAACATCTGATTTTTCCTGCTGGATGAAAAACAGTGAATGAACACACCAGCCCAAGTAACACAACAGCTTCCTTCGGGGCTTTCTTCTATGCTTTCTTACGCCAACAGCATTTAACCAAACTTTCTTACCTCAGCTTAGCTCATCCGGCTTTTTCCTTTCGTGCACTGGGCTTTGAGGAGACGAAGACGTTCGCACATCTGGATTACAGGCGTTTTTATCTAACTCCTGTTTGCGCTTTGTGATGCTGCGTGTGGAACTTCATACGAGGCACAGTTAAACCAACCACCGGTCAAAGAAGCTGTAATGACATGAAAATCGTGCAGAGGAAAAGAAATGCCTCCGTCGGGGCATCACGGCCAATATGGCCATGGTGCATATCATTTTTCCAGGGGCACACGGCCAAACAGAGGGGCAACGATAGCCATTGCCATCGTGGCCACTGTGAAATTCCTACCCTGGTCACACCCTCGGGTACTCTTGCACAATTTAATTAGACCTCTCCAAATATAACTAACATAGTAGTCTATTTTTGCAACTTTTACATTTGATCGTACAAGTGTCTATATAAGGTGGTGTCAAACGTACAGGTTTTATCCGGCCCGTGAGATGAGTTTGCGGAGAATAAAAATGAGCTGAAATTTTTAATTAAAGAAACTGCTGTTCTAAATGTCGCAATAACGTTTCTTTGGATCCATGCCCTGAGAGCACGCATGACTTCCGAGGAGGCGGGGCTATGTGCCTTGTGAAAATAGAGGCAACACTTCCTTGTTTGTCTTTTTTTTTTTTTTTTGTCCTGTCCAGCTTCTCAGGCAAATCATATAGTAGATGTAGATGCCCATATCGGCTGTTCAGATTTACTTTACAAAAGAGAAGTGTAGGATACTTCTCTTGTTGCCTTATTTGTATTTGACTTTATTAAATGTATTTATGTTATCATTTGGTGCAGCCAGGCCGGAGCAGGAGGGGATAGAAAGAGAAAAAAAGGAAGACAGAGGGGGGAATTGTGCGGACAAGAGGGGGATTAGACAGAGAGACAAAAACAACAACAGCAAACACAACAACAACAACAATAGAGCAACATCAGCAAATACGACATGTACAAATATGATGATAAAAGTAATAGCAAATAAGCAGTTAGCGAAAAAATAATACAGAAATGACAATGAGCATTATTACACTAAAAATGGAGCAATACGAATACCAATAGAAATAGTGCTATTGATAATGAACAATACCAATACTTTACCTTTATTATCAACAATACAGTTGTTCAAATGCAACAATACATATATGTAATGATAACTTGAGATAAGAAAGAATGCAGAAAAATGGAGGGGAAGAAAGAGAAGCAACCTACATTAACCTTGTAGATTGTTATAGTAACAATAGGTTAAGCTTTGTCAGTGTGCCATGTATTATACCCAGTTTACCCTAGGACAACAACATTAATATATGTTTGATGAAACGTGATTATGTGCATGAGTGTATGTGTGCAAATGTACTTGTATGTGTACAGTATGTGTATATGTGTGTTTGTACAGTGAATGTATATGTACAGTATGTGTGTGTTTGTACAGTGAATGTATATGTACAGTATGTGTATGGGTGTGTTTGTACAGTGAATGTATATGTACAGTATGTGTGTGTTTGTACAGTGAATGTATATGTACAGTATGTGTATGGGTGTGTTTGTACAGTGAATGTATATGTACAGTATGTGTATGTTTGTACAGTGAATGTATATGTACAGAATGTGTATGTGTGTGTTTGTACAGTGAATGTATATGTACAGTATGTGTATACAGTATGTGTGTTTGTACAGTGAATGTATATGTACAGTATGTGTATATGTGTGTTTGTACAGTGAATGTATATGTACAGTATGTGTGTGTTTGTACAGTGAATGTATATGTACAGTATGTGTATGTGTGTGTTTGTACAGTGAATGTATATGTACAGTATGTGTATACAGTATGTGTGTTTGTACAGTGAATGTATATGTACAGTATGTGTATATGTGTTTGTACAGTGAGTGTATATGTACAGTATGTGTGTGTTTGTACAGTGAATGTATATGTACAGTAAGTGTATATGTGTGTCTGTACAGGGAATTTATATGTACAGTATGCGTGTGTTTGTACAGTGAATGTATATGTACAGTATGTGTATATGTGTTTGTACAGTGAGTGTATATGTACAGTAAGTTTCCTTGTTTGTCTTGATTGTCAGAGATGTTGTTGGTAATGTAACCTCTGACATTTCTACCCAAATCAATTATTTTAATCATCTGTATATTACCTGTTGTTTTCATATTCTGGGCGCACATAGATATGTGGGCTCTGTACCGAGGATGTCGTTGTGGCTTGTACAGCCCTTTGAGACACTTGTGATTTAGGGCTATATAAATAAACATTGATTGATTGATTGATGCTGAAATAATATGCGTCCCCTTCTAACTTCATGTGTGATGCATGAAATAACTCCAAAATTCACAAGTTGTGTTGTAGACGATGCTTCACATGTACAGAATAAACCACATGATGTTAGTACATCAGTTGAGGAAAATGGATAAATTAAATAATAACATCCTGTAATTTGATTTTGATATTATTATTCATTTTTGACGGATTAAAAAATAACACCAAAACTCAATTTCACCTATTTGACTGTGAACAAGATCACATCATTGATGTAGGTAGGTAGGTCTTTATTGTCAATGTACAAGTACAACAAAATGTTGTTTTCAGCACAAACCCGTTCAAGATTAGACAAACAAACAGTGTACAGGGTCATTGTTCCCTCTAATTGTTCATGTGTGTGAGCAAACACAAAAACTCCCTGAGCATTCAGTGGGGCACATGTGAGCAACATCACACGTGGCAATACCAGCAGCACACCTGTCTCAAACCAATCTTTTATAATAACACTCAAATGAGAGAAGTCATTTTCATGAGATTATTTTGTAATATTAGTGATTTGGCCCACTTGTAATGAAAATAAAAGAAATCTTGTTTTTCATAAGCTATGGATTAGTATTGTACAATATGTCTGGGTGGGGGTCCTGCTTTGGAAATCATTTGTACCCCTTTCAGAGATCACATTTAGTTGCCCTTAAACATCCTCATGTTGCACAATGAAATGTAAGCATATGATGAAGTGTGCATTCCTGTAACTTTCTCTAGTAACAGCATGCCATGATTAATATCAATAAATTAACATTAATAATAAATGACAGTAGAATAAGCACACGTATGACTGAGGAGTCATAGTGTAACTTTGTGTGGTGTTTGAGTTGTCCGACTTTTTGTGTGGCCATAAACGCACCAGTGGCTTAGTGGTATGCGTGTTGGTGACAGATGACAAGTTGGTTTTGGCCTGGTTTGTATGGCAGAAAATGACTAGTTTTTCGAGATAGAAGTTTTTTACTCATGTTTTTAGTGTGGTTATGGCCGAATATAAACAGTTTTGCTCAATAAAGTGATTGATATAATTCCTGGCCTTGAAGCATCTCGATAGATTATACAATAATTGAACGGTGTTCAATTGAACGGTGTTGACGAACACCGTTAGGGCCGCTTGTTGTCACTGTCACTCAGAGTTGCATTCCAAAATTACACAGAATAAATGTTTATTTTGTTTAGAATTCAGGTGGGTTTGATTTGGTGCGCGGCATATATTTGCTGTGCGCAGAGGACGCTTGAGCAGTGCGCAATTGCGCAGGCGCGCACCTTAGAGGGAACGTTGTACAGGGTTACAGAACAGGAATGCTGATGGGTCGCCACAAGGCGCCCCGTAAAAGATGGGAAAAAACTCAACGCTGGGGGAGGATGAGTAAAAAAATACAATCTAGACTGGGCTCCTAAGGGGGCCCAGTCTGGAGTGGGGAAAAAACCTCCATAGCAAAGCACATATACATACAACACACATCTCGAGACTTGCAACAGAGGGGAGGGAGTAGGGGCTACGGTGGCTGGCTGCAGCTCTTGAAGCGCTGCCCATCCGTCCATCACCCCTAAGGGATTCGCGTCAAGGGCGTTGGATGGGGGGTGGGCTATGTGTGCATGGCGTATATCTTTTGTGGATGCATGCGTGTGTAAACCTGCCGCGTGTCTCTTTTCCGTGGTCTTGGTGTTGTGCAGCCTCTAGTCAGTCCAAAGTCAACAACAACAGGTGTGTGTCCATGAGAGACAAGAAGGGAGTTTGTTGTGTCTTCGCCGCACTGTCCTTCGGGAGAGTCTCGAAGCCAGGGAGACAATCCAAGTTAGAATGTTTTGTATGCGAGTGAAAATAAAATGTGCTTTTCACTCAAAATGTTCTAAACAAGGACAAAGGACGATAAAACGCTATTAACCGCAACATGTAGTGTGCTTGGTCTATTTTTAAACGAGGAAAATAATCTGAAGTTGTCTTTATTTTTAAGTTATCATGCCATGATTTTACCAGTCCGGCCCACTTGAGTATAGATTTTCCTCCATGTAGCCCCTGAGCTAAAATGAGTTTGACGCCCCGGGTCTATATGGTCAAATGCTTTTTGAGTAGCTCTCCGCTATGCTAATGACTGACTTGAGAGCAAAACCTGGTATGAAAAGAAAACAACTGGTTTCACTCGTGCGTCTCCGTGAGGCAGAACGACCTGCTCTATTCAGCCCACATCTGTTTTTGCTGCTCAAAGAACTCCTTTTGTTATTCACAATGCACTTCTCGCGGTGTGGCATCTCTTTTTTTGTAACATCTGCTACCCTTCCTTGCAAGTGTTTCTTTTACTCGAGTCAAAAACCACAGAGACAGCCCATCAAGCCTTGAGGCTGGTATAAAACGCATGATATTCAAACTCCTCTCAGTGGATCCTGCAAACAATAACGACTGTATATTATGAGAAAGTATTGTTAGCACACACAGACTGCATATTGCTATCTCAGTTTATTGCATTTTGGATCCAGAGGGGCTTTGTTCATATGGATGAAACTTTGTATATATGTATACCTAATACACAAACATAAAGTTCTGCTATTTTAAACTTCAATCGGAATGTACGCCTCACACCTTACTATTGTGCAGTAACACCAAGTCATTTATCGCGAATAAAAGTAGCTACAACAAAAGTTAGATTAGGATAGATGACTAATTGTAACAATAAGCTTTTAAGTAAATGTGCGTCTTTCCCGGTTAGCCATCAAGATCATGTCTGGGATGTTGGAAATAGCCGTGACGGTGTCCTTCCAGCTGCACCCCATCCAGCGGCACTACGACAAAGAGAACAGCAAGCAGACGGACGAGCGAGACTCTGAGCGACTGGAAGATCTCCGGGCCGGCATCAGGGAGGTGACCATACGTTTCAACATTTGCATTTTAAAAAGTGAGGGACACAAAGGATTTACGTAAGACGCCGCCACGCAAAAGGGGTCAAATTCAAAACCCAAAACCAGTGAAGTTGGCACGTTGTGTAAATCGTAAGTAAAAACAGAAAACAATGATTTGCAAATCCTTTTCAACCTATATTCAATTGAATAGACTGCAAAGACGAGATACTTAACGTTCAAACTGGAACACTTTCTTATTTTTTGCAAACATTAGCAATATTATGAAAATATTATGAAATGCTCAGTCATTCAGTCATTTCTCAACCAGTCATTGCAAGGAATTTAGGGATTTCACTATTTACGGTCCGTAATATCATCAAAAGGTTCAGAGAATCTGGAGAAATCACTGCATGTAAGCGATGATATTACGGACCTTCGATCCCTCAGGCGGTACTGCATCAAAAACCGACTTCAGTGTGTAAAGGATATCGCCAGATGGGCTCAGGAACACTTCAGAAAACCACTGTCAGTAACTACAGTTGGTCACTACATTTGTAAATGCAAGGTAAAACTCTACTATGCAAAGCGAAAGCCATTTATCAACAACACCCAGAAATGCCGCCGGCTTTGCTGGGCCCGAGCTCATTTAAGATGGACTGATGCAAAGTGTTTTGTGGTCTGACGAGTCCACATTTCAAATTGTTTTTGGAAACTGTGGACATCGTGTCCTCCGGACCAAAGAGGAAAAGAACCATCTGGATTGTTATAGGCGCATAGTTCAAAAGCCAGTATGGTATGGTATGGGGGTGTATTAGTGCCCAAGCATGGGTAACTTGCACATCTGTGAAGACACCATTAATGCTGAAAGTTACATACAGATTTTGGAGCAACATATGTTGCCATCCAAGCAACGTTATCATGGACGCCCCTGCTTATTTCAGCAAGAAAATGCCAAGTCACGTGTTACAACAGCGTGGCTTCATTGTAAAAGAGTTCGGGTACTAGACTGGCCTGCCTGTAGTCCAGACCTGTCTCCCATTGAAAATGTGTGGCGCAATATGAAGCCTAAAATACCACAACGGAGACCCCCGGACTATTGAACAACTTAAGCTGTACATCAAGCAAGAATGGGAAAGAATTCCACTTGAAAAGCTTCAAAAATGTATCTCCTCAGTTCCCAAACGTTCACTAAGTGTTGTTAAAAGGAAAGGCCATGTAACACAGTGGTAAAAATGCCCCTGTGCCAACTTTTTTGCAATGTGTTGCTGCCATTAAATTCTAAATTAAGTTAATTCTAGTTATTTGCAAAAAAAATTAAGTTTCTCAGTTCGAACATTAAATATCTTGTCTTTGCAGTCTATTCAATTGAATATAAGTTGAAAAGGATTTGCAAATCATTGTATTCTGTTTTTATTTACGAATTACACAACATGCCAACTTCACTGGTTTTGGGTTTTGTAAAATGTGAGAGTGATGCACACAAACTATAACACGGTGACCTCTCAAGACTTAACAGTTTGACCTACTCTCAGATTGAACCCGCCCTCACATTTTGCATTTCTCCACAGCTGCAGGAGAAGAAAGAGGAATTGTTGTCCATGATAAACACTGCCTTCCGTGGCATTTTTGTGCACCGCTACCGCGACAAGCTGATGGAGATCCGGGCAGCGTGCATGGAGGAGCTTGGAGTGTGGATTAAGACGGACCCCGAAAACTTCCTCAATGACGGCTATATTAAATACCTGGGCTGGATGATACATGACAAGGTGCAGCACTAAGACTTTTGCATTCCCCCGAGGAGTGTATGGATTTGTTTGTCTGCAACCTCCAAAGTTTTCTGTTGTGTAGGATATTTAGGAAATGGATTCATTATGTTGCATGTGTCTCTGGATGTTCTCATTCATTCAGGTCAGGGGTCCCCAAACTGTTTGACTCGGGGGCCGCATAGGGTTAAAACAATTTGCACTAATTGACTAAAAGAGTGCGCACTTTGCCGATGATGTCACGTTATCGATGGGAAAATGCATTTTTAGACAATCTGATTTGCCTGAGCGACTAGGAGACACCAAGAGTAACAAGCAGTAGAAAGTGGATTAGAAAGGACAGATTTAAAAAAATAAATAAATAAATACAAATGTTAAACTTGGAACTTCCCGCAGGCCGTAGTTTGGGAAACCCTGATCCAGGTCATTGTGTTCTCAGGGCGTTCAATTGATCGCAACTGGACTGTTTGGTTTTTCTTAGAAGACATTTTGCCTCTCATCTGAGTAGGCTTCATCAGTTCATGCTCGTAGACTTGGATTGGTCAAATCTAGTCGTAGACTTGGATTGGTCAAATCTAGTCGCAGACTTGAATTGGTCAAATCTGGTCGCAGACTTGAATTGGTCAAATCTGGTCGCAGACTTGAATTGGTCAAATCTGGTCGCAGACTTGAATTGGTCAAATCTGGTCGCAGACTTGAATTGGTCGAATCTAGTCGCAGACTTGAATTGGTCAGATCTAGTCGCAGACTTGAATTGGTCAGCTCTAGTCGCAGACTTGGATTGGTCAGCTCTAGTCGCAGACTTGGATTGGTCAGCTCTAGTCGCAGACTTGGATTGGTCAGCTCTAGTTGCAGACTTGGATTGGTCAGCTCCAGTCGCAGACTTGGATTGGTCAAATCTAGTCGCAGACTTTGATTGGTCAAATCTAGTCGCAGACTTGGATTGGTCAAATCTAGTCGCAGACTTTAATTGGTCAAATCTGGTCGCAGACTTGGATTGGTCAAATCTAGTCGCAGACTTTGATTGGTCAAATCTAGTCGCAGACTTGGATTGGTCAAATCTAGTCGCAGACTTTAATTGGTCAAATCTGGTCGCAGACTTGGATTGGTCAAATCTGGTCGCAGACTTGGATTGGTCAAATCTGGTCGCAGACTTGGATTGGTCAAATCTGGTCGCAGACATGGATTGGTCAAATCTAGTCGCAGACTTGAATTGGTCAAATCTGGTCGCAGACTTGAATTGGTCAAATCTGGTCGCAGACTTGAATTGGTCAAATCTGGTTGCAGACTTGAATTGGTCAAATCTAGTCGCAGACTTGGATTGGTCAAATCTAGTCGCAGACTTGGATTGGTCAAATCTAGTCGCAGACTTGGATTGGTCAAATCTAGTCGCAGACTTGAATTGGTCAAATCTGGTCGCAGACTTGAATTGGTCAAATCTAGTCGCAGACTTGGATTGGTCAGATCTAGTCGCAGACTTGGATTGGTCAGATCTAGTCGCAGACTTGAATTGGTCAGCTCTAGTCGCAGACTTGAATTGGTCAGCTCTAGTCGCAGACTTGGATTGGTCAGCTCTAGTCGCAGACTTGGATTGGTCAAATCTAGTCGCAGACTTGGATTGGTCAAATCTAGTCGCAGACTTGGATTGGTCAAATCTAGTCGCAGACTTGGATTGGTCAAATCTAGTCGCAGACTTGGATTGGTCAAATCTAGTCGTAGACTTGGATTGGTCAAATCTAGTCGTAGACTTGAATTGGTCAGCTCTAGTCGCAGACTTGGATTGGTCAGCTCTAGTCGCAGACTTGGATTGGTCAAATCTAGTCGCAGACTTGGATTGGTCAGCTCTAGTCGCAGACTTGGATTGGTCAAATCTAGTCGCAGACTTAGATTGGTCAAATCTAGTCGCAGACTTGGATTGGTCAAATCTAGTCGCAGACTTGGATTGGTCAAATCTAGTCGCAGACTTGAATTGGTCAAATCCGGTCGCAGACTTGAATTGGTCAAATCTTGTCGCAGACTTGAATTGGTCAAATCTGGTCGCAGACTTGAATTGGTCAAATCTGGTCGCAGACTTGGATTGGTCAAATCTGGTCGCAGACTTGGATTGGTCAAATCTGGTCGCAGACTTGGATTGGTCAAATCTGGTCGCAGACTTGGATTGGTCAAATCTGGTCGCAGACTTGGATTGGTCAAATCTGGTCGCAGACTTGGATTGGTCAAATCTGGTCGCAGACTTGGATTGGTCAAATCTGGTCGCAGACTTGGATTGGTCAAATCTGGTCGCAGACTTGAATTGGTCAAATCTGGTCGCAGACTTGGATTGGTCAAATCTGGTCGCAGACTTGGATTGGTCAAATCTGGTCGCAGACTTGGATTGGTCAAATCTAGTCGTAGACTTGAATTGGTCAGCTCTAGTCGCAGACTTGGATTGGTCAGCTCGAGTCGCAGACTTGGATTGGTCAGCTCGAGTCGCAGACTTGGATTGGTCAAATCTAGTCGCAGACTTGGATTGGTCAAATCTAGTCGCAGACTTGGATTGGTCAAATCTAGTCGCAGACTTGGATTGGTCAGATCTAGTCGCAGACTTGGATTGGTCAGATCTAGTCGTAGATTTGGATTAGTCAAATCTCGTCGTAGACTTGAATTGGTCAGCTCTAGTCGCAGACTTGGATTGGTCAGCTCTAGTCGCAGACTTGGATTGGTCAGCTCTAGTCGCAGACCTGGATTGGTCAGCTCTAGTCGCAGACTTGGATTGGTCAGCTCTAGTCGCAGACTTGGATTGGTCAGCTCTAGTCGCAGACTTGGATTGGTCAGCTCTAGTCGCAGACTTGGATTGGTCAAATCTAGTCGCAGACTTGGATTGGTCAAATCTAGTCGCAGACTTGGATTGGTCAAATCTAGTCGCAGACTTGAATTGGTCAAATCCAGTCGCAGACTTGAATTGGTCAAATCCAGTCGCAGATTTGAATTGGTCAAATCTTGTCGCAGACTTGAATTGGTCAAATCTGGTCGCAGACTTGAATTGGTCAAATCTGGTCGCAGACTTGGATTGGTCAAATCTGGTCGCAGACTTGGATTGGTCAAATCTGGTCGCAGACTTGAATTGGTCAAATCTGGTCGCAGACTTGGATTGGTCAAATCTGGTCGCAGACTTGGATTGGTCAAATCTGGTCGCAGACTTGGATTGGTCAAATCTGGTCGCAGACTTGGATTGGTCAAATCTGGTCGCAGACTTGAATTGGTCAAATCTGGTCGCAGACTTGAATTGGTCAAATCTGGTCGCAGACTTGGATTGGTCAAATCTAGTCGTAGACTTGAATTGGTCAGCTCTAGTCGCAGACTTGGATTGGTCAGCTCGAGTCGCAGACTTGGATTGGTCAAATCTAGTCGTAGATTTGGATTAGTCAAATCTAGTCGCAGACTTGAATTGGTCGAATCTAGTCGCAGACTTGAATTGGTCAGATCTAGTCGCAGACTTGAATTGGTCGAATCTAGTCGCAGACTTGGATTGGTCAGCTCTAGTCGCAGACTTGGATTGGTCAGCTCTAGTCGCAGACTTGGATTGGTCAGCTCTAGTCGCAGACTTGGATTGGTCAGCTCTAGTCGCAGACTTGGATTGGTCAAATCTGGTCGCAGACTTGGATTGGTCAAATCTGGTCGCAGACTTTGATTGGTCAAATCTAGTCGCAGACTTGGATTGGTCAAATCTGGTCGCAGACTTGGATTGGTCAAATCTAGTCGCAGACTTGGATTGGTCAAATCTAGTCGCAGACTTGGATTGGTCAAATCTAGTCGCAGACTTGGATTGGTCAAATCTAGTCGCAGACTTGGATTGGTCAAATCTAGTCGCAGACTTGGATTGGTCAGATCTAGTCGCAGACTTGGATTGGTCAAATCTAGTCATAGATTTGGATTAGTCAAATCTAGTCGTAGACTTGAATTGGTCAGCTCTAGTCGCAGACTTGGATTGGTCAGCTCTAGTCGCAGACTTGGATTGGTCAGCTCTAGTCGCAGACTTGGATTGGTCAGCTCTAGTCGCAGACCTGGATTGGTCAAATCTAGTCGCAGACTTGGATTGGTCAGATCTAGTCGCAGACTTGGATTGGTCAAATCTAGTCGCAGACTTGGATTGGTCAAATCTAGTCACAGACTTGGATTGGTCAAATCTAGTCACAGACTTGGATTGGTCAAATCTTGTCGCAGACTTGGATTGGTCAAATCTAATCGCAGACTTGAATTGGTCAAATCTAGTCGCTGACTTGAATTGGTCAAATCTAGTCGCAGACTTGAATTGGTCAAATCTGGTCGCAGACTTGAATTGGTCAAATCTGGTCGCAGACTTGAATTGGTCAAATCTGGTCGCAGACTTGAATTGGTCAAATCTAGTCGCAGACTTGGATTGGTCAAATCTAGTCGCAGACTTGGATTGGTCAAATCTGGTCGCAGACTTGAATTGGTCAAATCTGGTCGCAGACTTGAATTGGTCAAATCTGGTCGCAGACTTGAATTGGTCAAATCTAGTCGCAGACTTGAATTGGTCAAATCTAGTCGCAGACTTGGATTGGTCAAATCTAGTCGCAGACTTGGATTGGTCAAATCTAGTCGCAGACTTGGATTGGTCAAATCTAATCGCAGACTTGAATTGGTCAAATCTAGTCGCTGACTTGAATTGGTCAAATCTAGTCGCAGACTTGAATTGGTCAAATCTGGTCGCAGACTTGAATTGGTCAAATCTGGTCGCAGACTTGAATTGGTCAAATCTGGTCGCAGACTTGAATTGGTCAAATCTGGTCGCAGACTTGAATTGGTCAAATCTGGTCGCAGACTTGAATTGGTCAAATCTGGTCGCAGACTTGAATTGGTCAAATCTGGTCGCAGACTTGGATTGGTCAAATCTGGTCGCAGACTTGGATTGGTCAAATCTGGTCGCAGACTTGGATTGGTCAAATCTGGTCGCAGACTTGAATTGGTCAAATCTGGTCGCAGACCTGAATTGGTCAAATCTGGTCGCAGACTTGGATTGGTCAAATCTGGTCGCAGACTTGAATTGGTCAAATCTAGTCGCAGACTTGAATTGGTCAAATCTAGTCGCAGACTTGAATTGGTCAAATCTAGTCGCAGACTTGAATTGGTCAAATCTAGTCGCAGACTTGGATTGGTCAAATCTGGTCGCAGACTTGAATTGGTCAAATCTGGTCGCAGACTTGAATTGGTCAAATCTGGTCGCAGACTTGAATTGGTCAAATCTAGTCGCAGACTTGAATTGGTCAAATCTAGTCGCAGACTTGAATTGGTCAAATCTAGTCGCAGACTTGAATTGGTCAAATCTGGTCGCAGACTTGGATTGGTCAAATCTGGTCGCAGACTTGAATTGGTCAAATCTGGTCGCAGACTTGAATTGGTCAAATCTGGTCGCAGACTTGAATTGGTCAAATCTGGTCGCAGACTTGGATTGGTCAAATCTGGTCGCAGACTTGGATTGGTCAAATCTGGTCGCAGACTTGAATTGGTCAAATCTGGTCGCAGACTTGAATTGGTCAAATCTGGTCGCAGACTTGAATTGGTCAAATCTGGTCGCAGACTTGGATTGGTCAAATCTGGTCGCAGACTTGGATTGGTCAAATCTGGTCGCAGACTTGGATTGGTCAAATCTGGTCGCAGACTTGGATTGGTCAAATCTGGTCGCAGACTTGGATTGGTCAAATCTGGTCGCAGACTTGGATTGGTCAAATCTGGTCGCAGACTTGAATTGGTCAGAACTGGTCGCAGACTTGAATTGGTCAGCTCTAGTCGCAGACTTGGATTGGTCAGATCTAGTCGCCGACTTGGATTGGTCAGATCTAGTCAATTGTATGATCTCACTGTGATATTGTTCAATGCACCGTGTGTGCATCCGTATGTCAAGTGTGCGTTTTGTGTTACTCTTCTGTCTGCTCTCCCTCAGCAAAGTCTGGTACGTCTGAAGTGTGTGCGAAGCCTCCAGGCTCTGTATCAGGAGGAGGAGTTCATTGGCCGCCTGGAGCTTTTCACCAGCAGATTTAAAGTGAGGCGTCCCTCTGGAGTCGAGCGCTTGGTTTCTCCCTTCTCTCACCCCATCCTCCTGCCACAATATCCTATCTTAGGGCTGGGCGATTTATTGAGTTTGTAAGATATATCAATATCTTTTTAAACAAGATGTGAATTAAGAAAATATCGTAATATCAATATAATTTATTTCACGTTAAAATGACCAAACACTGCTTATTTGTTGTGTTCCTTGTTCTCCCCCGCTTCCCACTCCCTCTCAAAACTCCATGGGCTACTAAACCCCTCCCCTTCCTCCTTTCAAGACGTGCTTGCACGTATAAGAACATCCATGATTGGTTGGTTGTTTACTATGATGAGTCACGATTGGTTAAAATTAGAGCAAAACATTGCAGACAGGCCAGTCAGGGGCAAGATAGGGCGGGTCATGGAACCAGGAAGGGAAATCACAACAGACATCCCAAATGACGACAAGAGAGTCAGAGAAGAGAAAAGGGAATATTCAAGCGGGCGATTTATATATTTAAAAAACTAGTGGAAGATGGCAGAGGGCTTCTCTTCCTTAGATTTTTCTTTTAGTGATGTAGTCGACGTCCAGGAAACCCACAATGCGTCTACTTGGCCACATTTGGACAAACGTATGCATCTGGATAAAACATTCATTTGATGGCAAAGTGAGGAAGATCATAGCCGCATAATTATGTCAAGTCATTTACTTGGCGCTGACCAGAACTGTACGTGTGTGACAGTCCATTACATAGTCGACTGGGAATTAAAAAGTATTTTTTATCTGAGTTTGATACATTTTGTATTATTTGCACAGCTATGTTATTTATTCTAAAGAGAAATAATATTTTTCTATTTTATGTATGTTATGTAATTCTGTGCTACTTAAACAGTTTATTTTCTGTGCTGTTAATACCCATCTTGACTAACTGGGTTAATATAAGTACCATTGACTGTTTTCAGTACAGTTGTCATTCACTTCAATTTCAGTGAATTTATATATGTATACTTTCCTCGGAAAATATATCGATATATGTATCGAATGTAGAGTTTAAGTAAAAATATATTGAGATATACTTTTTCATCCATATCGCCCAGCCCTATCCTATCTATTGTTCCGCTTCACAGTATTGTCCTCTGTCAATGTGTTCTGGAAGATAAATGTGTGTTTGACGGTATGCCACTCCTATGTGCATCTTTAGGAGAGGCTGGTCAACATGGTGATGGACGTGGACCCAGAGGTGGCCGTGGAAACGGTCAAGCTTTTGCTGCTAATTCACCGGTGAGGGACTTTTTCCTCAGTGTTCCCCATTCATTCTTTTATGTGTGACAGCCTACCACAGAAAGATTTGGTGTCTCTGTTTTTAGATTCACCATTTTCGCCCTCGCTCATAAACACATTTTAATGGTACTGTCCGTGTGGCTTGCCTCCAACTCACACACAGTATAGTAGATCAATGTTTTTCAACTTTATTTGAGCCATTTTTTTTTAATTAAACCCGCTACAGAAAATGTTAACAAATGACATTCAGTAGCGTATATTGACCAAATATGACAAAATCTGAGGCAATTGCACCACTAATGTACCACTAATTCTCAAAGTAGGCCTACACAGTAATTAGCTACTTGCTGCCACCTACTGATATGGAGGTGTATTACATGATCACTTGGCTGATCGCGAGACAGAACAGACTTTCAACAACTGCACATTTCTAGCGAATTATAATTATTGGATTGCAAAAAATATTTTTTAGGCCAATTAGGTGAAATTGCATATTTTCCCACGGCACACCAGACAATATCCTGCGGCACACTGGGCACAGTGGTTGAAAAACACCGCAGTAGATGGCATCGTAACGGCTTCATAACACACACCATAGTATTCATAAGTCAATAACTTCCTGTTCTGTTGTTAAATTCAGTTTAAAACACTAAGATAATGTCGCACATTTTGTTATGACGCAAACCAAAAAGCTCTGTTTTTCCCGTTCACACACAAACACTAGCTTCGGTGTCATGGGCAGGTCAGCAAATTAAAGTTAAAGTACCACTGATAGTCACACACACTAGGTGTGGCGAAATTACCCTCTGCATTTGACCTATCAACTTGTTCCACCCCCTGGGAGGTGAGGGGAGCAGTGAGCAACAGCAGTGGCCGTGCTCGGGAATCATTTTGGTGATTTAACCCCCAATTCCAACCCTTGATGCTGAGTGCCAAGCAGGGAGATAATGGGTCCCATTTTTATAGTCTTTGGTATGACTCGGCCGGGGTTTGAACTCACGACCTACCGATCTCAGGGCGGACACTCTAACCACAAAGCCACAAATGTTCGGATGATGTCATTTAGTGCCGCCTCTTGCAACTTAGCGCCACAGATGTATTCCAGTCCAGCGCTAAATATTGTTTCTGTCTGGTTTATGTGAAAAAATGTGAGCTTGTTATCATAAAAGACAATCAAATGACACAAGTATTCAGCTGCAGCTTCATATGAACTTGTGATGTTTTACGCAGAGGTATGGAGGAAGGCCTGAGTGAGAAGGAGTGCGCTCATATCTATCCACTGGTTTACACCTCAAGCCGCACCCTGGCGTCTGCAGGCGGCCTCTTCCTCTATAAGAAGTGGGAACTTTTCTTGTATTTGTTTGTGTGGTGTTGTGCAAAAAGTCACCACTACTTAGGTTGTTTTAGCAATGCTATAACGACCAAATTGAACTCGAATGTATGTCAGCATCAATGTTCCCTCTAATTTTTCATGTGTGTGAGCAAACGCAAAAACTCCCTGAGCATTCAGTGGAGCCCATGTGAGCAACATCAGACGTGCACACTGTGGCTACACCAGCAGCACACTGTCCCAAACCTGACTAAATAACAAGTTCAATCTCCATCCATCCATCCATTTTCTACCGCTTGTCCCTTTCGGGGTCGCGGGGGGGTGCTGGAGCCTATCTCAGCTGTATTCGGGCGGAAGGCGGGGTACACCTTGGACAAGTCCCCTCCTCATCGCAGGGCCAACACAGATAGACAGACAACATTCTCTTATTATTATAATCAAATGACAGAAGTCATTTCCATTTCTAATATAAGTGTTTAGGCCCACTTACAATGACAATAACAAAAAATATTGTTTTTCATGAACTGTGTACTTGTATTGTTTGTCTGGGTGGAGGTCCTGCTTTGGAAATAATTTGTACCCCTTTCAGACATTGTATTTAGTTCCCATTAAAACATTCACACGTTGCACAATGAGATGTAAGCAGGGGATCATGTGTACATTCCTGCAACTTCCTGTTTGTAAAAAATATATTTTTATTAGTATTTATTTAATATACTAACAGCATTTCATGATTAATATTTATATATTAAGATTCCTAATAAATGACACTAGAATAAGCACACATTTGATTGGTAAATCATAGTGTAACGACCTGGAATTACACTTTATGTGTGGTGTTGGAGTTGTCCGACTTTTCGTGTGGCTGTAAACGCATCACTGGCTAAGTGCCTTATGTGCATGTGTTAGCACAAGTGAGAAAGAGCGAGCGACGGCGGTTGATATAACAAAGTTGGTTTTGGTCTGGTTTGTACTGCAAAAAATGACCAGTTTTGCTAGATATAATTTTTTTTACTAATGTTTTGGTGATGTGTTTATGGCCGACAATAAAGAGTTTTGCTCAGTAAAGTGATAGATGGAATTCATGTCATCAAAGCGTCTCGACAGACGTTACAATATTTGAACAATAATGACGAAAACTGTTTTCTCTGTCGTGTTCGTGTCGTGTCGAAAATTGTTATGCGCTTATTTTTTTATTTGATTTTGTGCGTGGCATAGATTTGCCGTGTGCAGAGGACGCTTGAGCAGTGCACAATTGCACAGGCGCGTACCTTAGAGGGAACATTGGTCAGCATGGATGACAATCTTCATTTTTAGAGAAGCTTTGGACTTGATAACCTGCTGCTTGTAATCCATCTCTTTAGTTCTGTTGGTCTTTTCTTAAGGCACTAAAGGAGCTTTGACTGTGTGTGCGTATTACAGGCTAAAAAGCCTCATTGACAGCGAGAAACAGAGTGGCAATATTATGGACTTTTTCCAAATCCTCATCTCCTTTCACATCCAGAGTGAGGTAGATCTAGTTCTTTCTTTCGGTCTCTTTCCGCCTCCTTATGATTAGTGTAATGCATGCAAACAAATTCCTATTTTTTTTTACAAGTTCCACAATCATGGAACTTACCTAGTGGACAGCCTGTGGGATGTGGCGGGTTCCGAGCTAAAAGACTGGGAGACCATGACCACACTTTTGCAACAGGAAGCTGGTGAGTGTGCTGTGACTCCATGGATATAAAGGACAAAGAAGAAAATGGTGTGTCCTGTTTTGACGCCTGTAGGTTTGATGGACGAGGAAGAGGGCGCGCTCATCGAGTTGATGATGTGTGTGATCCAACAGGCAGCGGAGGCGAAGCCGCCGGTTGGGAGAGTCTCGGCAAAGAAGGTGCGGAAGCCATTAGGATCGTTTCAGTAGTTGGAGGAATGAGCTGGTTTTTGGATACTGCACTTCTTCATGTGTGACAGACTAGACCAGGGGTCGGCAGTCTTTACTCTCAAAAGAGCCATTTTTCCACTAGACCTGCAAACGATACCATACTTTACACATTTACGATGAACAATATATTGTGGCTGTCTATTTAACTTACGACTTTAATGCAGGAGTCTAAAGCCTGCGGCCAGCGGGCCAATTCTGGTCCCCGAGACGATATTTTGCGGCCCACAATTTGATATGAAAGTTTGATGTCAGTGCGGCCCGCAGGTTTTACACGAATGACACTTTACCGTGTTGTGTGCAGAGTCAAAATATAATATCATTTTTTTTACATTCAATTTGACATTTATAATGACTTAAGACCTACCATAGCTCAGGGTCACTGTAGCTGTCGTGTGCAAAGTGGATTGCGTCTGTTGACTGAGCTGGATAATCTATTTAGCGTCTCTGTCTTCTTTAATACTGTATGCAAAATACAAAACCCAAAACTAGTGAAGTTGGCAATGATTTTCAAATCCTTTTCATTCTATATTCAATTGAATAGACTGTAAAGACAAGATATTTAACGTTCAAACTGGATAACTTTATTTTTTGCAAATATTAGCTCATTTGGAATTTGATGCCTGCAACATGTTTCAAAAAAGCTGGCACGAGTGGCAAAAAAGACTGAGAAAGTTGAGGAATGCTTATCAAACAATTATTTGGAACATCCCACAGGTGAACAGGCTCATTGGGAACAGGTGGGTGCCATGATTGGGTATAAAAGCAGCTTCCATGAAATGCTCAGTCATTCACAAACAAGGATGGGGCGAGGGTCACCACTTTGTGAACAAATACGTGATAATAACAACATTTCTCAACGAGCTCTTGCAAGAAATTTAGGGATTTTACCATCTACGGTCCGTAATATCATCAAAAGGTTCAGAGAATCTGGAAAAAACACTGCACGTAACATTGAATGCCGTGACCTTCGATCTCTCAGGCGGTAGTGCATCAAAAACCGACATCAGCGTGCAAAAGATATCCCCACATGGGCTCAGGAACACTTCAGAAAACCACTGTCAGTAACTACAGTTGGTCGCTACATCTTTAAGTGCAAGTTAAAACTCTACTATGCAAAGCCAAAGCCGTTTATCAACAACACCCAGAAACGCCGCCGGCTTCTCTGGGCCCAAGCTCATCTAAGATGGACTGATGCAAAGTGGAAAAGTGTTCTGTGGTCTGACGAGTCCACATTTCAAATTGTTTTTGAAACTGTGGACGTAGTTTATTTTAGCTCGCTGGCTTGCGCTGCTTACCTCAACTTTTAATCAATAGGGCTATGTGGTCGCAGGGTTGCACACGCTGGACTGTGCGGGATGAAAATAAGTCCTTGTTTTAAAAAATGCTTTGAATTTAAAATGTTTTGCTTTTTGCTCATTTCTCGCCGCCTATCAAGCACACAGATAAGACGGCATCAATATCAGTGAGGGCAAACGATTTTGTTCATACAGAATATTATTTTTTTGGGATGAACCGATGGTAGTTAACTGCATGGCGTCGCACACTTACAAAGCCAACATCTCTCTTGTGTCTCACTGCGCACAAGTGTACACCCCACCCCTTTCCCTTGTCTTGCTCTCGCTCATCCTTTACACATTCACTGCCTTACAGACAGTCAGAAATTGTAAAAACCTTTTCAAAAATGCGCAGTATTTTGAAAGATCTCTGAGCTCTGCGAAGGGAGGCACAACATTGTTGCAAAGCCCTGGACTCGACTTATTATTTAGCAGTCAGGGTACCTGATATATGACTAAACAGCAAAATATGACAACCAAGTAATCTGATTTTTTCCCTGTCACTATGTGGTTATATTGACATGAAGGCACTAAATATGAAGGAGAAGAAGACCCAGGAACAGGACAGGAGGCGTATCACAAATCATTTCATCCCTTTGCTGCCACAACTGCTGACCAAGGTAACTGTCATGTTTTTTCTATCAGTGGTCCCCAGACTATTTTCAGCACGCGTGTTAGTTTCTGACAGACCGGTGAAAAACAAAATATAAATACGATTAGAATTAGTTCTGTCTATGTGCTTCATTGTAAACTGCATGGAAATGAAGCACGCTGTGTGTTAAAGTATGTTGGAACTGCTGGCAAGAAGCTATTTAACAGGTAAGCAGCATTTGAAGGGGAACTGCACTTTTTTGGGAATTTTGCCCAGCGTTCACAGTCATTATGAAAGACATGACAGATGGATTTTTTTTTTGGTGTATTATAAATTAGATCAAAAGTCCGCTTACAATGGAGCTTATGAGAGCTATGCAATTCCGCCTACAAAGCCCTTAAAAAAAACATCCAAACACCTCCATTAGGGTTTCACATACATGATGTATGTAATGTAATAACAGGCACACTTTATAATAACATTTAAAAAGGACAGCCATGCCAGCAACTTGAGGGTTCCTGGTTCAATCCCAGCCTCTGCCATCCAAATCTTGTCTGTTGTGTCCTTGAGCAAGACTCTTCACCCATGCTCCTGATGGGTCGTCGTTAGGGCCTTGCATGGCAGCTCCCGTCCTTAGTGTGTGAATTTGTTTGTGTGAATAGAAATAGTGTGTGCTATACTAGTATAACTCATTTACCATAATATTTACGCATTTTGATCATTTTAAGCATACGCGCCGCATTAATTTAAAAAACGCATCACAACGTTTGCTTTTTTCATCACTTACTGTACAAGGTCTGCTGTCAAGCGCTTTTCGTGGCGTCCCCGCAAGTTTCAGGTCTTAAACGGCTGTCAGAGTGTCCCAACTTGTCGGCTTATATCCTCAGCCATCGACTTTTCAGATGAGATGCATGATTTATGATCTATAATAAACTTACAGGGAGCAGGGAAGCGAGGAAACAGCAGACCACTCGATGAAGTCATTACGTGGCCGCTATAAATATTTGTCTGCGTTGGCGCTTTTAATAACAATATCACTAATACTTGGTTGATAGTCAAGTCATGAAATGTAAACGTGAGTATTGTTGGCGCTTTTCGAATGGTTATTTATCAGATTTTATGGGCGGAATAGACTTTTGTATACGTTTATTTAATATTTAAAATGCATTGGAAAAAAAATCCATCCGTCATGTCTTTCATAATGATTGTGAACGATACGCAAAATTCCAAACAAAAAGTGCAGTTCCCCTTTAAAGTACCTCAGAGTGGAAAATCAAGTTGCCTCTATATTAAAGCTATTATCACATGTATCTGATGTATGACACCAAAAGACTTACAAAGTTTGTGAGTAAATAGATCTAATCAAACTAGTCTCACGGTAATTCCTAAGCCATTTTGAGAGATCATGAGGAAGCAAGTCACGTGATCCGTGACGTACAGGAGGAACCACAGATCCCCTCCCCATCAAGAACAATGCCCGGGAATCATTTTTGGTGATTTAACCCCCAATTCCAACCCTTGATGCTGAGTGCCAAGCAGGGAGCTAATGGGTCCCATTGTTAAAGTCTTTGGTATGACTCAGACGGGTTTTGAACTCACGACCTACCGTTCTCAGGGCGGACACTACCCACTAGGCCACTGAGTATGTTCCTGCATTTATCGATATATATTATTTTTTGGGGGAGAATTTTTGATTATTTTGTTTGTTACACGATTGATCGAAGCAACGGAATGGGAATATAACATAATAAAAGCAGCAATTTTTTTATTTTTTTTATTTTTTTTACTTATTTCATTTTAAATGCTTGTAATTTGGTTACTTTTTATTGTTTATTTGTCATGTGAAGCACTCTGGAGACAGTTTTGTTGTTATTAGTTCTATATAAATAGAAGGAATTGGATTGGATTGGGAAGAGCTGGACGAAGTAGCTGGGGAGAGGGAAGTCTGGGCTTCTCTGCTTAGGTTGCTGCCCCCGCGACCCGACTTCGGATAAGCGGAAGAAGATGAATGGAATTAATCTTTGCAGTCCTACTTGCCTTTTAAATTTAATTCAAAATGAAACGTCCTTAATAACTGTTCTGTCCTCAGAGCTTTTGGCTACAGTGGATAGTTTTAGAATGAGTATTATTTATTAAAGTATGTTTTTGCTCCAATGCCAACGTTGCAGTACTCTGCAGACGCAGGGAAGGTAAAACTCCTCTTGCAAGCGCCTCTCTACTTCAACCTGGCGATGTACAGCAGCGTAAATCGGATGAATAAGGTAAGCAACCAATTGGAGCCTTTGACTTTACAACCTGAATAGCCAATGCCCTTGGGTCATACTTGTTTGTCCTGTATTACATCATCAGCATCTGGACCAGCTGCTGTCTCAGATATGCGAGATCGTGGAGAAGCACACGGACACGGCCGTGTTGGAGGCGTGCGGCCGGTTATTCAGTGTACTTTGCTCCGACCGCTACGCCTTCTCCTCCCGTGCCCGCCTAGCATTCAGTCAGCTCGTGGACAGCCTGACTGAGTGCTTCAGCACCTATTTCAACGACCTGCTGCAGGTATAGGAAACTCAAGTAAAAGACAATTCTATCTTAGTATTATTGTATTGATAGAAGTTGTATCACGAGAGATGCTGTCACCTAATGGAGTTTCATAGGTATTACAAACACCAAAACCATTGAAGTTGGCACGTTGTGTAAATGGTAAATAAAAACAGGAAACAATTTTTTTGCAAATCCTTTTCAACCTATATTCAACTGAATAGACTGCAAAGACAAGATACTTAACGTTCAAACTGGAAAACTTTATTTTTTGCTAATATTAGCTTATTTGGAAGTTGATGCCTGCAACATGTTTAAAAAAAGACTGAGAAAGTTGAGGAATTCTCATCAAACACTTATTTGGAACATCCCACAGGTGAACAGGCTCATTGGGAACAGGTGGGTGCCATGATTGGGTATATAAGCATCTTCCATGAAATGCTCAGTCATTCACAAACAAGGATGGTGCGAGGGTCACCACTTTGTGAACAAATGCGTGAGCAAATTGTCGAACAGTTTAAGAACAACATTTCTCAACCAGCTATTGCAAGGAATTTAGGGATTTTACCATCTACGGTCTGTAATATCATCAAAAGGTTCAGAGAATCTGGAGAAATCACTGCACGTAAGCGATGATATTACGGACCTTCGATCCCTCAGGCGCTACTGCATCAAAAACCGACATCAGTGTGTAAAGGATATCACCACATGGGCTCAGAAACACTTCAGAAAACCACTGTCCGTAACTACAGTTTGTCGCTACATCTGTAAGTGCAAATTAAAACTCTACTATGCAAAACGGAAGCCATTCATCAACAACACCCAGAAATGCTGCCGGCTTCGCTGGGCCCAAGCTCATCTAAGATGGACTGATGCGGAGTGGAAAAGTGTTCTGTGGTCTAACGAGTCCACATTTTAAATTGTTTTTGGAAACTGTGGACGTCGTATCCTCCAGAACAAAGAGGAAAAGAACCATCTAGATTGTTATAGACGCAAAGTTGAAAAGCCAGCATCTGTGATGGTATGGGGGTGTATTAGTGCCCAAGACATGGGTAACTTACACATCTGTGAAGGCACCATTAATGCTGAAAGGTACATACAGGATTTGGAGCAACATAAGCTGCCATCCAAGCAACGGTATCATGCTTATTTCGGCAAGACAATGCCAAGCCACGTGTTACAACAGCATGGCTTCATAGTAAAAGAGTGCGGGTACTAGACTGGCCTGCCTGTAGTCCAGACCTGTCTCCCATTGAAAATGTGTGGCGCAATATGAAGCCTAAAATACCACAATTGAGACCCCGGACTGTTGAACAACTTAAGCTGTACATCAAGCAAGAATGGGAAAGAATTCCACCTGAAAAGTTTAAAGAATTGGTCTCCTCAGTTCCCAAACGTTTACTGAGTGTTGTTAAAAGGAAAGGCCATGTAACACAGTGGTAAAAATGCCCCGGTGCCAACTTTTTTGCAATGTGTTGCTGCCATTAAATTCTAAGTTAATGATTATTTGCAAAAAAAAAATGTTTTTCTCAGTTCGAACAATAAATATATTGTCTTTGCAGTCTATTCAATTGAATGTAAGTTAAAAAAAAATTGCGAATCATTGTATTCTGTTTTTATTTACGATTTACACAACGTGCCAACTTCTGTCAAGTTTGTCACTGACAGTTTAGTTATGTTTTGGGTTTTCCTCTGTCTTTATTTCCTGCAAGCGCTCTTATTTTGTCTTTATTTCCTGCTTGTATCCCTGAGTGCTTTTTCCCCTCAGCTGTGGCTGATTGGCACTTGGCCACACCTGGTGTCAATCAGCCAGCTACTATTTAGTCCTGCTTTGCCCTCCAGTCAGTGCTGGAGTATTGTCAGTATGATTGTCAATGTCATTAATACTTGTCGTTGTAGCTGGGTCTACTTCTGTTCACTCTGCTCATGTCAATCATCAATCAATCAATCAATGTTTATTTATATAGCCCTAAATCACAAGTGTCTCAAAGGGCTGCACAAGCCACAACGACATCCTCGGTACAGAGCCCACATACGGGCAAGGAAAAACTCACCCCAGTGGGACGTCGGTGAATGACTATGAGAAACCTTGGAGAGGACCGCATATGTGGGTAACCCCCCCCCCCCTCAAGGGGAGACCGAAAGCAATGGATGTCAAGTGGGTCTGACATAATATTGTGAGAGTCCAGTCCACAGTGGATCCAACACATCAGCGAGAGTCCAGTCCATAGTGGGGCCAGCAGGAAACCGTCCCGAGCGGAGACGGGTCAGCAGCGCAGAGATGTCCCCAACCGATGCACAGGCTAGTGGTCCACTCGGGGTCCCGACTCTGGACAGCCAGCACTTCATCCATGGCCACCGGACCTATGCAACTCCCCCTCCCAAGGGACAGGGGAGAAGAGGAGAGAAGAAAAGAAATGGCAGATCAACTGGTCTAAAAGGGTGGTCTATTTAAAGGCTAGAGTATACAAATGAGTTTTAAGATGGGACTTAAATGCTTCTACTGAGGTAGCATCTCTAACTGTTACCGGGAGGGCATTCCATAGTACTGGAGCCCGAATAGAAAACGCTCTATAGCCCGCAGACTTTTTTTTGGCTCTGGGAATCACTAATAAGCCGGAGTTCTTTGAACGCAGATTTCTTGCCGGGACATATGGTACAATACAATCGTCGAGATAGGCTGGAGCTAAACCGTGTAGTATTTTATACGTAAGTAGTAAAACCTTAAAGTCGCATCTTAAGTGCACAGGAAGCCAGTGCAAGTGAGCCAGTATAGGCGTAATATGATCAAACTTTCTTGTTTTTGTCAAAAGTCTAGCAGCCGCATTTTGTACCAACTGTAATCTTTTAATGCTAGACATAGGGAGACCCGAAAATAATACGTTACAGTAATCGAGACGAGACGTAACGAACGCATGAATAATGATCTCAGCGTCGCTAGTGGACAAGATGGAACAAATTTTAGCGATATTACGGAGATGAAAGAAGGCCGTTTTAGTAACACTCTTAATGTGTGACTCAAACGAGAGAGTTGGGTCGAAGATAATGCCCAGATTCTTTACCGAGTCGCCTTGTGTAATTGTTTGGTTGTCAAATGTTAAGGTGGTATTATTAAATAGATGTCGGTGTCTAGCAGGACCGATAATCAGCATTTCCATGTCATAGTTCCTTCGTGTCACAGTAAGTGTTTTGGTTTCTTGTCCACAGTTAGCCTTTGTGCTAGTTTTTGTTCATAGCCAAGTTTGTTCTCCGCCTTGTGCGCGCCTTTTGTTTGTACCCTTTTGTTTGTTCTTGTGTTAGTGTTAAATGAAATCATGTTTTCCTGCTCAATGCCTGCTGCCATCTCTGCATCTTGGGGTTCGTCACCTACACCCTGTGACAACTTCACTGGTTTTGAGTTTGTACTAAAATTATAAATGTAGTAAAAGAAGGTTTGTGGTTGGTTTATTTCTATGCACTATAAACGTATGTTCAACATTGCATCTGCTTGGTAAGATTCATTTGTGTGTGTGAACATTGAACATCCAGACAGTCATAAATGGCACAAAATGATGTCCTGTGCGTATCATCACTTGACATTTGCAAGACTCAGTTGTGGTGTGTGTGTGTGCGTGTGTGTGTGTGTGCAGGACACCGCTGATGTTTACAGTGCAGCTACAGCTTTGAAAAGGATCGCAGTCTTGAGCAGGTGTGTGCTATCAAAAAATAGTGGAGTGAGGGAATGTTCATATAATTGTGTGTGTGTTTCAGTGCCAGAGACCTAACGGCATGGAGGTTGTTTGACTCCTGCATTCATCTTCTGGAAAGCAGAATGGATTCCAGAGACCTTGATGAAGTCTGCATGATGTTTTTTGTTTTTTTGCTTATGCAGGATAAGTGATAGAAGAGGGAGTGACCAGTGTTTGCTTTCATTCCAGCTCATTGTGTCAGCCCTGAGATGTTCCGCATTGCACCTGATGTGGACAAATAAGAATGTGCAACACTCTGCGCCCACAGAGGTGCTGGGGGTGACAAAGCGGGGTTCTGTTTTGTTTCTCCGTTTCACCTCATGACCACTGACCTTCCGTCTTTCGCAGGAGGAGCTGAGGTGTCTGAGTAAGGAGGTCGGCTCCTTCTGCGACATCTGCCAGGGGTGTTTGTGTGTGGACCAGGCTGAGATCAGGGATGAGGTCGGAGCATCCGCCTAAGAGAAATTACATTAACTGCCAAATAATTCCAATGTTTTTTTTCCTTCCCTCCGCTGCAGGCTTTTCAGCTCCTGTGTGACCTGTTGTGCTTTTACAGTTCAAATCATGTCCGCACTGACTCCACCCTTCAGAGCTTGTACTACCTGCCTAATGATTTCCTGCGTACTGAGCTGGCAAATTTCCTTATGGACTATATCTTCTCAGACTCTTACATTGTGGCAACAGAAGGTATTTTGTTAATGCTACATCAAAGTGGGTGTTAGGAGCCAGTTCAGGCACAGTACATTGATAAGGCTTGAATCTCAATCTTTAATAGGCCCTCTTTCAGTTCATCAGCAACTGGTTATCAGCTGTGACTTGTTCTTCTTCCTCAGATGAGCACGAGGAGGAGATCGCCCTTCTGCAAAAGAAGCGCCTCCAACTCGCCGGCTACTGCCGGTTGGTCCTCGTCGGCGTGCTGGACTATGAAGCCGCCACCGATGTCTTTAAACACTACCACATGGTAGGTTTGGCGTGTTTTGTGTTACTTTGTACCACTTCTACTCCTGGACGCGGGCTGGCGTTCTTACTTTCCTCCAGAGAAAAACAGTCATCAAAAGAGCCAACATGACAAGAGCAGTGGATTATTTTCATATTTACATCCTACACTGCAAAAAGTCAGTGTTCAAAAACAAGAAGAAAAAAAAATAAAATTAGGGGTATAACCAATTATTCATATTTACTTTTTTTCTAATGGAGAATTTTTCAATTTACAAACTCTGTTCAAGGACCAATTAAATCGAGGTTCCACTGTATTAGAAAGTAACCACAACGTCTCTAAATCATTCTATGTCAGGGATGTCAAAGGCAAGGCCCGGATGATATTTGATTAGTATTAGGATCGGCCTGCAGGCCACAGCCGCCTGCTGCTGTTTTGCACACACCAATACTCCATCAGTGTTGGTGCTAGGATCCCAGGGACCCCATCAAGTCATAAAAAATGGGGTCCCACAGTAAATTTTTGGGGTCCCACTTTTTTGTAACCATTTTGAAAACAAATGATAAATGTATGCATTATCCTGTTATATCTCACATTCTATATTGTGTTTTGGAAAAAGGTTCTCATACGTTAATTCATTTAAAAAAATATACAAAAGAAAACACATTTTTATGCATATGTAAATATATTCAGTTATAAACAATCATTCACTTTCTTCTTTCCTTCATGGTTCTAAACTTTACCGCTGCTGGTATTTTTTTCTATATTGTAATATTTTCAGAGTGTGTTTGCTCTATTTTTGGCCAAAGTAAGACAAATATAACAATTTTAAGATGTCTTTTTTTTTAGTTTTCATGCCATGATTTGCGTGTGCACAGATTTTACTCCATGCGGCCCCTAAGCTAAAATGAGTTTGACACTCCTGTTCTTCGTACTGCATCATACCCTTAATGTAATGAATTATTGTGGCCACTAGGTGTTTGATTGATTGATTGAGACTTTTATTAGTAGGTTGCACAGTGAAGTACATATTCCGTACAATTGACCACTAAATGGTAACACCCGAACAAGTTTTTCAACTTGTTTAAGTCGGGGTCCACTTAAATTGATTCATGATACAGATATATACTATCATATATACTATCATCATAATACAGTCATCACACAAGATAATCACATTGAATTATTTACATTATTTACAATCAGGGGTGTGGAGGGGGTGGGGGGTAGGATATGGACAGCAAGTAGTGGACATATAGAGAGAGAGAGAGAAAGAGAGAGATCAGAAGGCATAATAAAAAGTATCTGCATTTGATTGTTTACATTTGATTATTAGCAATCCGGGGAGGGTGTTAGTTTAGGGTTGTAGCTGCCTGGAGGTGAACTTTTAGTGTGGTTTTGAAGGAGGATAGAGATGCCCTTTCTTTTATACCTGTTGGGAGCGCATTCCACATTGATGTGGCATAGAAAGAGAATGAGTTAAGACCTCTGTTAGTTCGGAATCTGGGTTTAACGTGGTTAGTGGAGCTCCCCCTGGTGTTGTGGTTATGGCGGTCATTTACGTTAAGGAAGTAATTTGACATGTACTTCGGTATCAGGGAGGTGTAGCGGATTTTATAGACTAGGCTCAGTGCAAGTTGTTTTACTCTGTCCTCCACCCTGAGCCAGCCCACTTTGGAGAAGTGGGTAGGAGTGAGGTGTGATCTGGGGTGGAGGTCTAGAAGTAATCTGAATAGCTTGTTCTGGGATGTTTGTAGTTTAGATTTGAGGGTTTTGGAGGTGCTGGGGTAACAGGAGGTGCATGCGTAATCGAAAAACGGTTGAATGAGAGTTCCCGCTAGAATCTTCATGGTGCTTTTGTTGACCAGAGAGGAGATTCTATAGAGAAATCTCGTTCGTTGGTTGACATTTTATCACAGGAAAGATTAGCCTCTAGAATGGAACCTAGGTAGGTGACCTCATCTTTCCTGGTGATAACAATGTCACCCACTTTTATAGTGAAGTCACTGACTTTCTTAAGGTTGATGTGGGACCCAAAAAGGATGGATTCTGTTTTACCCTGTGTATGGATAGTTTGTCAGCGAGCCAGGTGCAAATTCTACAGAGTTCAGCACTGAGGAGTTTCTCCACCTGTGACTTGTCCTTGTCTGATGTTATTGCTAACATGTTTGTAGCGCATGCTTCAAGACAGCAGAACACTCCTGCCACATTGAGAATCCATTGGCGGGCCGTGCGTTTCCCACCTAGGCCTTCAGTGATGTCCGAATTCAATGATTACCTCTCAAAATACCATCATTGATGTCACCACATGACCATTGCTGGAGAAATACTATACAGAAAGTCATTTCCGCACTACTTCGCATTGAAACACCAACTGTGTAAAAAACTGGTTATTTTCTGGTGCATTTAAATCTCAATAAACCCACATCAGCAATTAAAACATATCTTATGTGGTACTGTCAAAATTTAAGTTGAAAAAAAAAAAACATTAAATGTGAAAAAATAAAGGAATAAAATATTTGAACTTACAATTTGTAGGACCCCTTCGACGCCGTATAACCCCTCGTTGGTTGACTTCGAGTGGAAATGGCGGGCATTTCGTCGCCGAAATTGTGTCACAAGATGTAGTTTCTCTTTAAATATCCTTGAAAATGGCCTTGCAAATATATATTTGCCACCTAATCAACATTTTGTTCTCCTTTTGTGGGTCAACACTTCCTGCTTCCTGCTAAATTGCAACTTGTGATTGGATACTCACTCTGGAATGATAAATGAGTATCCAATCACAGTCTCGTTAACATCAGGCTACCTAGATAGGCTACTGACAACAACTTGTGATCTGATTGGCTATCGCAACTGTCTCTCAACTCTGTGTTCTCAAATTCATCCGTAACGGTCCCGGTGAGTATCCAATCACAGGACACTTTAAGGCCTACTGAAATGAAATGTTCTTATTTAAACGGGGATAGCAGGTCCATTCTATGTGTCATATGTTGCCATATTTTTGCTGAAAGGATTTAGTAGAGAAAATCGACGATAAAGTTCGCAACTTTTGGTTGCTGATAAAAAAGCCTTGCCTGTACCGGAAGTAGCGTGACGTCACAGGTTGTAGAGCGCCTCACATCTGCACATTGTTTACAATCATGGCCACCAGCAGCGAGAGCGTTTCGGACGGAGAAAGCGACGATTACCCCATTAATTTGAGCGAGGATGAAAGATTCGCGGATGAGGAAAGTGAGAGGATTAGAGGGCAGTGGAAGCGGTTCAGATAGGGAAGATGCTGTGAGAGGCGGGTGGGACCTGATATTCAGCTGGGAATGACTAAAACAGTAAATAAACACAAGACATATATATACTCTATTAGCCACAACACAACCAGGCTTATATTTAATATGCCACAAATTAATCCGCATAACAAACACCTCCCCCCTCCCGTCCATATAACCCACCAATACAACTCAAACACCCGCACAACACACTCAATCCCACAGCCCAAAGTACCGTTCACCTCCGTAAAGTTCATACAGCACATATATTTCCCCAAAGTTACGTACGTGACATGCACATAGCGGCACGCACGTACGGGCAAGCGATCAAATGTTTGGAAGCCAAAGCTGCATACTCACGGTAGCGCGTCTGCTATCCAACTCAAAGTCCTCCTGGTTGTGTTGCTGCAGCCGGCCGCTAATACACCGCTTCCCACCTACAGCTTTCTTCTTTGCTGTCTTCATTGTTCATTAAACAAATTGTAAAAGATTCACCAACACAGATGTCCAGAATACTGTGGAATTTTGCGATGAAAACAGACGACTTAATAGCTGGCCACAATGGTGTCCCAATATGTCCGCTACAATCCGTGACGTCACGCGCAAACGTCATCATACCGAGACGTTTTCAGCAGAATATTTTGCGGGAAATTTAAAATTGCACTTTACTAGTCTAACCCGGCCGTATTGGCATGTGTTGCAATGTTAAGATTTCATCATTGATATATATAAACTATCAGACTGCGTGGTCTGTAGTAGTGGGTTTCAGTAGGCCTTTAAATGTCACGTTCAACATGAGGCCAGCTAGAAGGCCTTACTGACAACAACTCGTGATCTGATTGGCTATCGGAATTATCTATCAACTGTATGTGCCCGTTCACTTACAGTGCATAGACGCCTGCAATGTTGATTCTGAAGGCCCCGGGTAGATTTGGTACAGCATGGCAACATAAGCTAGCTGAATTCTGATTGGATAAAAACTCTAAACTAAAAACAACACTGGAAGGAGCATAATATGACATGAAGAGAATATGAATACTTTCAGATATTTAGGGAAAGTAAATAAAAAAATACTTTTATCTTCAATTATGATCATGATTTCTAGTTATGTTAGGCCAGCAGAGAAGGTCTTGCTGGCCACCACTGTGAGAATCTTATACTATGTTAGTTGCCAAAAGGTACACTACCGTTCAAAAGTTTGGGGTCACCCAAACAATTTTGTGGAATAGCCTTCATTTCTAAGAACAAGAATAGACTGTCGAGTTTCAGATGAAAGTTCTCTTTTTCTGGCCATTTTGAGCATTTAATTGACCCCACAAGTGTGATGCTCCAGAAACTCAATCTGCTCAAAGGAAGGTCAGTTTTGTAGCTTCTGTAATGAGCTAAACTGTTTTCAGATGTGTGAACATGATTGCACAAGGGTTTTCTAATCATCAATTAGCCTTCTGAGCCAATGAGCAAACACATTGTACCATTAGAACACTGGAGTGATAGTTGCTGGAAATGGGCCTCTATACACCTATGTAGATATTGCACCAAAAACCAGACATTTACAGCTAGAATAGTCATTTACCACATTAGCAATGTATAGACTGTATTTCTTTAAAGTTAAGACTAGTTTAAAGTTATCTATATTGAAAAGTACAGTGCTTTTCCTTAAAAAATAAGGACATTTCAATGTGACCCCAAACTTTTGAATGGTAGTGTGTATCTCATGTATTGGTTTTTTTTCCACAGTACTTCAGGGACTTTGGGGACATCATCAAAGGAACCATAATCAAGTTGAGGGATGTTGGTCAAGAAATGTGTGCCAAGATACTCTGCCTGAGTATGCAGCAGGTGGATCGTGCTGATACACATGTTGCTCTTATCTGAAGCGCTCAACATATGACTGTGTTGATCAGCTCTTCTCAGTGATGCTGATGGAGGAGGACGTCAGCCGGCAGGATATCAGCAAGATCCGAGATCTGGCCAGGATGTTCGCCCAGAGCTTCGGTGCTGACCTCACACGCGCTCGCAGACCTCTGTTGGCTCTGCACATGTGAGTCATTTGATCCTGAAGTGCTCATAAACTGAGAAAGTTGACGTTGAAGTGATGGCGGTCTTGGTTGTTTTTTTTCACTGATTTCAGGGATGGCATAGAGTTTGCCTTTCGTGTGCAGCAGGAAGGAGAAGAAGAAAGCCACCCCAATGTGGCCTTCCTGGATATCCTCAGCGAGTTCAGTTTGAAGCTGCCGGAGCAGGAGCAGACCCAGCTGTGAGCTGCCGACATTCGCACACACACACACACATGAACGTGCCAGCAACTTGAGGGTTCCAGGTTCGATCCCCGCTTCCGCCATCCTAGTCACTGTCCTTGGGCAAGACACTTTACCCACCTGCTCCCAGTGCCACCCACACTGGTTTAAATGTAACTTAGATAATGGGTTTCACTATGTAAAGCGCTTTGAGTCCATAGAGAAAAGCGCTATATAAATATAATTCACTTCATAACTCTGTGGAGCGCAAACACGTGCAGGAAATTAGGGCTAGGCGATATATCGAGTTTGTAAAATATACTGATATAATTCAACAAGATATGAATTAAGAAAATATCGTAATATCGATATAATTTATTTCACGTTAAAATGACCAAACACCGCTTATTTGTTGTGTCCCTTGTTCTCCCCCGCTTCCCACTCCCTCTCAAAACTCCATGGGCTACAAAACCCCTCCTCTTCCTCCGTTCAAGACGAATTTGCATGTGTAAAAACATCCATGATTGGTTGGTTGTTTACTATTATGAGCACGATTGGTTGAGATTAGGAATGTCCGATAATGGCTTTTTTGCCGATATTCAGATATTGTCCAACTCTAAAGGCCTACTGAAATTAATTTTTATTTATTTAAACGGGGATAGCGGATCCATTCTGTGTCATACTTGATCATTTCGCGATATTGCCATATTTTTGCTGAAAGGATTTAGTAGAGAACAACGACGATAAAGTTCGCAACTTTTGGTCGCTGATAAAAAAAAAAAGCCTTGCCCCTACCGGAAGTAGCGTGACGTCACAAGCTGGAGTGCTGCTCACATTTCCATATTGTTTACACCAGCAGCGAGAGAGATTCGGACCGAGAAAGCGACGATTACCCCATTAATTTGAGCGAGGATGAAAGATTCGTGGATGAGGAAAGTGAGAGTGAAGGACTATAGTGCAGGGCAGGACGTATCTTTTTTAACTTAGGTACAAGGGTTCATTGGATTCTACACTTTCTCCTTTTTCTATTGTGGATCACGGATTTGTATTTTAAACCACCTCGGATACTATATCCTCTTGAAAATGAGAGTCGAACGCAAAATGGACATTCACAGTGACTTATCTCCACGACAATACATCGGCGAAACCCTAGCTACGGAGCTAACGTGATAGCATCGGGCTCAAATGCGGATATAAACAAAATAAATAAACCCCTGACTGGAAGGATAGACAGAAAATCAACAATACTATTAAACCCTGGACATGTAAATACACGGTTAATGCTTTCCAGCTTGGCGAAGATTAACAATGCTGTTGCTAACGACGCCATTGAAGCTAACTTAGCAACGGGACCTCACAGAGCTATGATAAAAACATTAGCGCTCCACCTACGCCAGCCAGCCCTCATCTGCTCAACACCCGTGCTCACCTGCGTTCCAGCGATCGACGGAAGGACGAAGGACTTCACCCGATCATCCGTGCGGTCTGCGGCTAGCGTCGGCTAGCGCGTCTGATATCCAAGTCAAAGTCCTCCTGGTTGTGTTGCTGCAGCCAGCCGCTAATACACCGATCCCACCTACAACTTTCTTCTTTGCAGTCTTCATTGTTCATTAAACAAATTGCAAAAGATTCACCAACACAGATGTCCAGAATACTGTGGAATTTTGAGATGAAAACAGACCATTTTTGTATTGGATTCAAAGGTGTACCAATACTTCCATTTAACTATTGACGTCACTCGCATATGTCATCAAAGACCTTTTCAACCGGAAGTTTAGCGGGAAATTTAAAATTGCACTTTATAAGTTAACCAGGCCGTATTGGCATGTGTTGCAATGTTAAGATTTCATCATTGATATATAAACTATCAGACTGCGTGGTCGGTCGTAGTGGGTTTCAGTAGGCCTTTAATTACGGATACCGATATGTACAGTCGTGGAATTAACACATTATGCCTAATTTGGACAACCAGGTATGGTGACCAGCAGCACGCACAATCATGTGTGCTTACGGACTGTATCCCTTGCAGACTGTATTGATATATAATGTAGGAACCAGAATATTAATAACAGAAAGAAACAACCCTTTTGTGTGAATGAGTGTAAATAGGGGAGGGAGGTTTTTTCACTTCTAACTGTAAATGTATCTTGTGTGTGTTGATTTAATTAATAATAATAATATTTTTTTTAAAAACACGATACCGATAATTAAAAAACGATACCGATAATTTCCGATATTACATTTTAAAGCATTTATCGGCCAATAATATCGGCAGGCCGATATTATCGGACATCTCTAGTTGAGATTAGGGCAAAACATTACGTACAGGCCAATCAGAGGCAAGATAGGGCGGGTCATGGAACCAGGAAGGGAAATGACAACAGACATCCCAAATGATGACGATAGAGTCGGAAGAGAGAAGAGGGAATATTCAAGCGGGCGTTTTATATATTAAAAAAACTAGTGGAAGATGGCAGAAGGATTCTCCTCAGATTTTTCTTTTAGTGATGTAGACGACGTCCAGGAAACCCACACTGTGTCTACTTGGCCACATTTGGACCTATGTATGCGTCTGGATAAAACATTCATTTGAGTAGTTTACCATGTAAGCCCAAATCAAAACTGTTCTCAAGTTGCCAAGCCAGGCATATTTTGCATGAAAAATGCTGCCACAAATGTATGCCGAATTTAGGAAGATCATAGCCGCACAATTAAGTCAAGTCACTTACTTGGCGCTGACTAGAACCGTACGTGTGTGACAGTCCATTACATCATCGACTGGGAATTAAAAATTGCCTGCCTGCAAATGTAATTTTTTCTGAGTTTGATACATTTTGTATTATTTGCACAGCTATGTTGTTTATTTTACGTAGAAATAATATTTTTCTATTTTATTTGTTATGCAATTCTGTGCTACTTAAACAGTTTATTTTCTGTGCTGTTAATACCCATCTTGACTAACTGGGTTAATAAAAGTGCCACTGACCGTTTACAGTAGTTGTCATTCACTTCAATTTCAGTGAATCTCACTCAAAAATGAATATCTTTATTTGTATACTTGTATATCGGATATGGAGTTTAAGTACAAATATATGGAGATATACTTTTTTGTCCTTATCGCCCAGCCCTACAGGAAATACACAATTTCCCCTTTTGTTGTTTCTGTTAGGTCCACCTTCCTGAAAGCGCGGTGTCCCGATGCTGCCCTCTCCTGGCCAGCAGTCAAAATGTACCGCTGCTTTTTAGAGGGCCGCGCCTCTGCTAGACCCCGATTGGAGTCGGCGGGGAGCGTGGGAGCTGTCCCTCCACAAAGCGCACAGGCGGCTAAGCGCAGAAAGACCACTGCTCAAGGTTAGACAACAACAGTGTTTTGTACAGTACTGTATGTTGCATTGACAGTCTATCTCCAGGTATTTTTATCATAAATTTTAGCGTCTGCCTCATTCAGGGTCCTCATCCAGCACAGTTGGAAAATAACAGTATTTTGTACAAGAGTACTGTATGTTGCATTGAAAGTATATCTCTGCTATTACATAAATTAGTTTTTATCATTAATTTTAGAGCCTAAAGTTTGTCTGCCTCATTCAGGGTCCTCGTAGAAAATAACAGTATTTTGTACAGTACTGTATGTTGCATTGAAAGTCTATTTCCAGTTATTTTATCATTAATTTTAGTGCCTTATGTTCGTCTGCCTCATTCAGGGCCCTCATGGAAAATAATAACAGTATTTTGTACAGTACTGTATGTTGCATTGAAAGTATATCTGTTATTACATAAATTTGTTGTTTTTGTCATTAATTTTAGAGTCTAAAATGTGTCTGCCTCATTCAGGGTCCTAATGGAAAATAACAGTATTTTGTACAGTACTGTGTCACATTGAAAGTATATCTCTGCTATTACATAAATTAGTTGTTTTAAGTTTGTCTGCCTCATTCAGGCTCCTCGTAGAAATTAATAACATTATGTTGTACAGTACTGTATGTTGCATTGAAAATCTATTTCCAGTTATTTTTATCATTAATTTTAGTTCCTCATTCAGGGTCCTCATCCAGTACCATTGAAAAATAACAGTATTTTGTACAGTACTGTATGTTGCATTGAAAGTACAGTATATATGTTATTACATAAATTAGTTGTTTTTGTCATTTTAGTTCCTTAAGTTTGTCTGCCTCATTCAGGCTCCTCATAGAAAATAATAACAGTATTTTGTACTGTATGTTGCATTGAAAGTCTATCTCCAGGTATTTTTATCATTAATTTTAGCGTCTGCCTCATTCAGGGTCCTCATCCAGCATTGTTGGAAAATAATAACAGTATTTTGTACAGTACTGTATGTTGCATTGAAAGTATATCTCTGCTATTACATAAATGTGTTGTTTTTATCATTCATTTTAGTGCCTAAAGTTCGTCTGCCTCATTCAGAGTGCTCGTGGAAATTAATAACAGTATTTTGTACAGTACTGTATGTTGCATTGAAAATCTATTTTGTTATTTTTTATCAATTTTAGTGCCTCATTCAGGGTCCTCATCCAGCACCGTTGGAAAATAATAACAGTGTTTTGTACAGTACTGTATGTTGCATTGAAAGTATATCTCTGCTATTAGATACATTAGCTGTTTTTATCATTAATTTTAGTACCTAAAGTTCTTCTGCCTCATTCAGATCCTCATTCAGCACAGTTGGAAAATAACAGTATTTTGTACAGTACTGTATGTTGCATTGAAAGTATATCTCTGCTATTACATTTAGTTTTTATCATTAATTTTAGTGCCTAAAATTTGTCTGCCTCATTCAGGGTCCTCATAGAAAATAACAGTATTTTGTACAGTACTGTATGTCACATTGAAAGTGTATCTCTGCTGTTACATAAATGTGTTGTTTTTATCATTCATTTTAGTGCCTAAAGTTCTTCTGCTTTATTCAGAGTCCTCATGGAAAATAATAACTATTTTGTACTGTATGTTGCATTGAAAGTATATATCTGCTATTACATAAATTAGTTGTTTTTGTCATTAATTTTAGTGTCTAAAATGTATCTGCCTCATTCAGGGTCCTCATGGGAAATAACAGTATTTTGTACATTACTGTGTCACATTGAAAGTATATCTCTGCTATTACATAAATTAGTTGTTTTTATCATTAATTTTAGTGCCTTAAGTTCATCTGCCTCATTCAGGGTCATCATGGGAAATAACAGTATTTTGTACAGTACTGTATGTTGCATTGAAAGTATCTCCAGTTATTTTTATCATTAATTTTAGTTCCTCATTCAGAGTCCTCATCCAGCACCGTTGAAAAATAATAACAGTATTTTGTACAGTACTGTGTGTCACATTGAAAGTATATCTCTGCTATTACATAAATTAGTTGTTTTTATCATTAATTTTAGTGCCTTAAGTTCATCTGCCTCATTCAGGGTCCTCATGGGAAATAAAAGTATTTTGTACAGTACTGTATGTTGCATTGAAAGTCTATCTCCAGTTATTTTTATCATTAATTTTAGTTCCTCATTCAGAGTCCTCATCCAGCACCGTTGGAAAATAGTAACAGTATTTTGTACAGTACTGTGTGTCACATTGAAAGTATATCTCTGCTATTACATAAATTAGTTATGTTTATCATTAATTTTAGTGCCTAAAATTGGTCTGCCTCATTCAGGGTCCTCATAGAAAATAATAACAGTATTTTGTACAGTACTGTATGCCACAGTGAAAGTGTATCTCTATTACATAAATGAGTTGTTTTTATCATTCATTTTAGTGCCTAAAGTTCGTCTGCCTCATTCAGAGTCCTCATGGAAAATAATAACTATTTTGTACAGTACTGTATGTTGCATTGAACATTTATTTCCAGTTATTTTTATCATTAATTTTAGTTCCTCATTCAGGGTCCTCATCCAGCACCGTTGGAAAATAACAGTATTTTGTACAGCACTGTATGTTGCATTGACAGTATATCTCTGCTATTACATAAATTTGTTGTTTTTATCATTAATTTTAGTGCCTAAAATTTGTCTGCCTCATTCAGGGTCCTCATAGAAAATAATAACAGTATTTTGTACAGTACTGTATGCCACAGTGAAAGTGTATCTCTATTACATAAATTAGTTGTTTTTATCATTCATTTTAGTGCCTAAAGTTCGTCTGCCTCATTCAGAGTCCTCATGGAAAATAATAACTATTTTGTACAGTACTGTATGTTGCATTGAAAATTTATTTCCAGTTATTTTTATCATTAATTTTAGTTCCTCATTCAGAGTCCTCATCCAGCACCGTTGAAAAATAATAACAGTATTTTGTACAGTACTGTGTGTCACATTGAAAGTATATCTCTGCTATTACATAAATTAGTTATGTTTATCATTAATTTTAGTGCCTAAAATTTGTCTGCCTCATTCAGGGTCCTCATAGAAAATAATAACAGTATTTTGTACAGTACTGTATGCCACAGTGAAAGTGTATCTCTATTACATAAATGAGTTGTTTTTATCATTCATTTTAGTGCCTAAAGTTCGTCTGCCTCATTCAGAGTCCTCATGGAAAATAATAACTATTTTGTACAGTACTGTATGTTGCATTGAACATTTATTTCCAGTTATTTTTATCATTAATTTTAGTTCCTCATTCAGGGTCCTCATCCAGCACCGTTGGAAAATAACAGTATTTTGTACAGCACTGTATGTTGCATTGACAGTATATCTCTGCTATTACATAAATTTGTTGTTTTTATCATTAATTTTAGTGCCTAAAATTTGTCTGCCTCATTCAGGGTCCTCATAGAAAATAATAACAGTATTTTGTACTGTACTGTATGCCACAGTGAAAGTGTATCTCTATTACATAAATGAGTTGTTTTTATCATTCATTTTAGTGCCTAAAGTTTGTCTGCCTCATTCAGAGTCCTCATGGAAAATAATAACTATTTTGTACAGTACTGTATGTTGCATTGAAAATTTATTTCCAGTTATTTTTATCATTAATTTTAGTTCCTCATTCAGGGTCCTCATCCAGCACCGTTGGAAAATAACAGTATTTTGTACAGCACTGTATGTTGCATTGAATGTATATCTCTGCTATTACATAAATTTGTTGTTTTTATCATTAATTTTAGTGCCTAAAATTTGTCTGCCTCATTCAGGGTCCTCATAGAAAATAATAGTATTTTGTACAGTACTGTATGCCACAGTGAAAGTGTATCTCTATTACATAAATGAGTAGTTTTTATCATTCATTTTAGTGCCTAAAGTTCGTCTGCCTCATTCAGAGTCCTCATGGAAAATAATAACTATTTTGTACAGTACTGTATGTTGCATTGAACATTTATTTCCAGTTATTTTTATCATTAATTTTAGTTCCTCATTCAGGGTCCTCATCCAGCACCGTTGGAAAATAACAGTATTTTGTACAGCACTGTATGTTGCATTGACAGTATATCTCTGCTATTACATAAATTTGTTGTTTTTATCATTAATTTTAGTGCCTAAAATTTGTCTGCCTCATTCAGGGTCCTCATAGAAAATAATAACTATTTTGTACAGTACTGTATGTTGCATTGAAAATCTATTTCCAGTTATTTTTATCATTAATTTTAGTTCCTCATTCAGGGTTCTCATCCAGCACCGTTAGAAAATAATAACAGTATTTTGTACAGTACTGTATGTTGCATTGACAGTATATCTCTACTATTACATAAATGTGTTGCTTTTATCATTAATTTTAGTGCCTAAAATTTGTCTGCCTCATTCAGGGCCCTCATAGAAAATAATAACAGTATTTTGTACAGTACTGTATGTCACATTGAAAGTGTATCTCTATTACATAAATGAGTTGTTTTGATCATTAACTTAAGCGCCTAAAGTTTGTCTGCCTCATTCAGAGTGCTCGTGGAAATAACAGTATTTTGTACAGTACTGTATGTTGCATTGAAAATCTATTTCCAGTTATTTTTATCATTAATTTTAGTGCCTCATTCAGGGTCCTCATCCAGCACCGTTGGAAAATAATAACAGTATTTTGTACAGTACTGTACATTGAAAGTATATCTCTGCTATTAGATACATTAGTTGTTTTTATCATTAATTTTAGTACCTAAAGTTCTTCTGCCTCATTCAGAGTCCTCATGGAAAATAATAACAGTATTTTGTACAGTACTGTATGTTGCATTGAAAGTCTATCTCCAGGTATTTTTATCATTAATTTTAGCGTCTGCCTCATTCAGAGTCCTCATCCAGCACTGTCGAAAGCTCCTGGCTGGAAAGCAGCAAACTCCCCAGCAATCTGTCCACTCCGGTCATAACCTCCACGGTCCAGAAGCATCCCGCCACACAGCCTGGTCCCAGGGAAGATGTCATCTTGGAGTCGGATGTTGGAAGCAATTTAACTGAGTCTGAGGATGAATTCTCCTCAGGGTATGCTGTTCTGTTCTTTTTTTTTTTTTAATCACGGCTGTCAATGAAGTAGGAATCGGAAACATTGACCCCAACTTTTCAGGTCACAGATGCGAAAGGTGAATCTCAGCAGGCGACTTCACTCCTCCTTTGGGCAGCAGAGTTCCACCTTGGATCCGAAAGAACTGAACACGCATCTCACCTTGTGAGAAGATCTGGGGAAATAATTCCTGAGTGTTGTGTCGGGCTGCAATAATCACTTCTTTGTGTGTGCGTGCGCAGGCTATCGCTGATTGAGGATGACGCCGCAGAACAAGAAGTTGATGAATACGAAAGCGACTCGTCATACACGCTGGTAAAACAAATCTTAACGAGTCGCCATGGTATAACGCAGGGGTCAGCAACCCAAAATGTTGAAAGAGCCATATGGGACAAAAAATTACAAAATAAAAATCTGTCTGGAGCCGCAAAAAATTAAAAGCCTTATATAAGTGTATTAATGAAGACAACACATGATGTAAGTGTCTATATTAGCTATATTAGCCTACTACATACTTGCCAACCCTCCCGTTTTTACCGGGAGACTCCCGGTATTCAGCGCCTCTCCCGATAACAGATAGCAGAAATTTTCTCCCGACAAACTCCCGGTATTCAGCCGGAGCTGGAGGCCACGCCCCCTCCAGCTCAATGCGGACCTGAGTGGGGACAGCCTGTTCTCACGTCCGCTTTCCCACAATATAAACAGCTTGCCTGCCCAATGACGTCATATCTGTAGAATGATCGAGGGCGAGTTCTTGGTTTCTTATGTGGGTTTATTGTTAGGCAGTTTCATTAACGTCCTCCCAGCGCGGTAACAACACACAACAGCAGTCACGTTTAGTCTACCGTAAAGCAGTTCGTCTGCCGTAAACAGCAATGTTGTGACACTCTTAAACAGGACAATACTGCCATCTACTGGATAGCCTCCAGAACACTGAACTTCAAGTATTTATTTTATTTATATGTATAATAAAATTTTAAAAAAAAAAAATAATTAAAAAAAAAAATATATATATATATATATATATATATATATATATATATATATATATATATATATATATATATATATATATATATATATATATATATATATATATATATATATATATATATATATATATATATATGTTTATATATATATATGTTTATGTATATATATATATATATATATGTATATATATATATGTGTGTGTGTGTGTGTGTATATGAAATACTTGAGTTGGTGAATTCTAGCTTAAATATATTCCCCTCTTAACCACGCCCCCCCACCTCCCGATATCAGAGGTCTCAAGGTTGGCAAGTATGGCCTACTATCAAAGGCTGATGTTAATTTTTATTCTACACATTTTTGCAACATTGGAAATCATTAGTAAAATTGAGGCTTCTAACAGGATGAGAAGTTCTGGAAATTACTGGCTCAGAATGGCCGGCAGTAAAGATGTGTGTGTCCAAGTTAAAGGAAACGTCAGGTTGTCTTCTTCTGATGGATTTATTACAATCTTTGCGAGCTGGGTAACGTTTGCTGTGGTCTGGAACAACTTGGCACACAAACACAGAAATCTAGCCAATATTACATACAGATAATGTGTCATGAGACATGCAAATATAAATTAGATACACAGAGGACATAAGTAAAGGAAATTAAATTAGCACGCAAATATAAATTAAATACACAGAGGACATAAGTAAAGGAAATTAAATTAGCTCAAATATATCTACAAATGAGGCTGTAGAGGTTGCCCTCTAGTGGGTTCTGTGGACCACCACACACTGCCACGAGAGCCCGGATTTCAGGGTACAACACTGTTTTATTTTCATAAGTCGTGCTAGGCTTTTGCTTTGCAGCAAATTGTCTTTTTTCTCAGTCCGTCTCTCTCTCTGGCTCCCACTCCAACTGCTGTGTCTTGTCCCGGCTGCTGCCAATAAAGGTGACAGGTGATTAGATAACATGGCCCACCTGGGCCATCTACTCACCTGTCGCTGTCTTCGAGGCCGGTCCTTGCACACCCCGTTCCGCGGCAGGCCACGCCCCCCTCCACAGAGGCATAATGATGCAATATGTACATACAGCTAGCCTATTCAACATGTTAGCACCAATTAGCTTGCAGTCATGGATTGACCAAATATGCTTGATAAGCACTCCAGCAAATCAATAAAATCAACAAAGCTCACCTTTGTGCATTCACGCACAGAATAAAAAGTTTGGTGGACAACATGAGACAAAGGAGTGGCATAAAACACGTCTTTCTGTGGCAGCATCAGAGAAGGTTGTACATGTAAACCAACTACGATTAGTTCAAGGATCGCTGAAATTAGCAGGACAAAACGGTGCTTGCCAAATACTCTCATCAGTGAAGCATGTATAACATAAAAAGTGGGATTTCTAACAATTAGGAAGGTTTGTCATTTTTTCCAAAATATATATTTTTTTCTTCATCTTTTTCCATTTTCACACATCTCTGAAAGACGTCCAGGGAGCCACTAGGGCAGCACTAATAAGCCGCGGGTTGCTGACCCCCGGTATAACGTGTCAAATGCATAGTATGACTTTGATATGTCTTGTGTTGTTGTCGTTTCACAGCCCTCCACCCGTCACAGCACGAGTGTCATGGATGAACTGTTTGACTCAAGTCCTGTTCACATATAATGCAGCGCGTCTGTTTTGTGTGTTTGTCAGTTTTGTTTTGCAGCCATTAATTTTGTAATAGGAAAAAGGAGCTGATTGAATTGGACACAGAGCCCAAATGTTATTGTGATGAATTACAATCAAATTAATATTTTAGGGATTCAATTGAAGGTCACTGTGTCATGTTATATTATGTTAATCTAACAATTAGAATTAAAGTGTTTGTTCAAACGACTGTGTACTAATAATAATCATAATATGCTGTTTCTTACATGTGCATTTTAGCAAGTGGTACTGTAGTATCTAAGTACTTAAAAAATGTACTCGCCTGTGTAATACCAAAGCGGTAAAAGGTGAAACAAGTTCTTTATTTAAGCAACACTTGTATGGATTAAAGTTTAATTATACAATGATTGATTGAAAAGTTCAAGTGCAGGTTTAAAGTACCTTTTTTTTTAAAAAGTACAAAAAACTACTTCAGTTATTTTCTATTAGCCCCCCCCTCCCCGAGGAAGAAGAAAACATTAATATAGTAATCATTACATTAATTTGTCTACATGACATTGTTATAAGTACACCTCTGCATGACACTATACCCTTATTAACATTAAGGAAAACTATAGATCAACTAAGACTAACTTTATTAACACAGTGTTACAGCAAATATTTAAAGTGCCTCAAGTTGCATGACATCAAAAAATGTTCTAATCCTTATCAGAATCAGCTTTATTGGCCAAGTACGTTTAACACATATGGAATTTGACTTAGTACGCTGTAGTCAATGTTAACAATAAATAGGAACAATTACCTAAAAATAGAAGCAAGTATTTAAAAAAATAAAAATGTTGAAATAAAGTGTACCCAAGGTATGTTATGGTAGAATTCCTAAAATAGTTTAAAAAGTTTAAAAAATATATTTTTGGACTGACATTTGATTCTGGAAAGAAATAATCCAATAAATTACAAGTTTAAAACCAGTAATTTGAAAATAAGTGCAATAATGTAAGTAAGCGATATTCCAGCTGTTAATATTACCCAAACATGTTGAACTATTAAATAGCTAAAAAGCTTGCATCAAAAGATACAGTGTGTATGGCAACATGAACGTAATTTAAGTGATAATATTGCATCATTATATATATATATATATATATATATATATATATATATATATATATATATATATATATATATATATATATATATATATATATATGAAAAGTGTGGAGTGCCATCTCCGGGTTGGGGAGGAGACCCTGCCCCAAGTGGAGGAGTTCAAGTACCTCGGAGTCTTGTTCACGAGTGAGGGAAGAGTGGGTCTCGAGATCGACAGGCGGATCGGTGCGGCGTCTTCGGTAATGCGGACGCTGTATCGATCCGTTGTGGTGAAGAAGGATTTACCTGTTGATCTACGTTCCCATCCTCACCTATGGTCATGAGCTTTGGGTTATGACCGAAAGGACAAGATCACGGGTACAAGCAGAATAAAGCCGCTGCTCCTCCACATCGAGAGGAGCCAGATGAGGTGGTTCAGGTCAGGATTCCACCCGAACGCCTCCCTAGTGAGGTGTTTCGGGCACGTCCGACTGGTAGGAGACCACGGGGAAGACCCAGGACACGTTGGGAAGACTATCTCTCCCGGCTGGCCTGGGAACGCCTCGGGATCCCCCGGGATGAGCTGGACAAAGTGGCTGGGGAGAGGGAAGTCTGGGCTTCCCTGCTTAGGCTGCTGCCCCCGTGACCCGACCTCAGATAAGTGGAAGAAGATGGATGGATGTATATATATATATTACATGTAAGGTTACGTTTGGGGAGTCATAAAGTTTAGTATCATTTTCTGAGGTTAAAATGTTGTGTTTCTATGTATATAGCGTTACACAGCAAATGTGTCTTTGTTTAGTAGTAGTCATTTTATTTCAGGGGGATCCATATCATAGAAAAAGAAACCATACCACAATAAAACCTAGATAAAAGAAATACAAGCAGAAATATAATAAAAATAAATTGTATAAAATAAAAAACACTCCACCATATGCGATGTCCAGCATGTTTACTATAACGTCACTTATAAAAAAAAGTACATATTTGAATGTTTATTATTCTTAAAAGCTGCAATCAGTCGAGTCATGCTGCCTCCTTTTTGTGTTGCAAATCCAACCCTCGCCTTTCGCGCCATTCGCCACTCACAAACAGGAAATGACGCCGTGGCCACCGCGGCTTTCCCGCCAAAGCGAAGCCCCGCCTCTCCGGCCGCCGAATGGGGCGACGCAATTGGTCGACGCCGACGTCAGACTCGCGCCACTTCTGCAGTGAGGACAAGTGGCGAGAATACAGGAGTCAATCACACGGAGGAGTAGAGGAGACTTTACTACACTACTTAATAGACATTTATTTCACGAAAAAGCACCGCTATTGAGCCACTCCGGGATTGTGGAATTAAAGCCCTCTCCGTAAGACATGGCGCGCAAAGACTACGCGGTGGAGAAAGGTAAGGAGTTGCTATATCTGAAGAAAAACTGCAACAGGTTATTTTAAACAAAGTGGTGCAGTTTCTCTTGTTTTATATTCAGTATTAACAAAATGGCTGCCGGTGAAAACCTTTCCAACGTGGACTTAAAAACCGATTCGTGCAGTCAAAAGTGGCGTTTTTCGCTTCCATTATTTTGGTTTTAAAACGACGATACTTAACAAAATATGAACTAAACGAGCGTGTATTGTAGTGTTTAAAGTAAGTTAGGGTTTTTTAAATATGCGGGCTGTTTGAAGTTGTTCCAACTTTGCCAAGGGGGGGAGGGGGTGTGGGTGACTGCTCAGTGACCCGGATGAGTCCACAGGAACAAAGGAGTAAGCACATGGCTCTTTCGTACTTTTCCCTCATTATTTTTAAACTTCAAATATGTTTAAATGTTGACCCAACTGGCAAAAAGACGTTTGCATGCGAGTTTGATTAGCCGTTTTACTTTTTGTTCTACTGATAGCGCATTTTTTTTACTGATTATTCTGCAAGTCGACGGTATTCGGATTATGTGCAACATTGTTACAAAACAAGGTTAATTTAAAAAAAAACACACAAAGTGTCCGAGCCAGTCATGTCATTCACATTTGAACTTTACAGTACAGATAAGAACGACATTTTCTTGCATTAGCTCGTTGGATAAAAGGGCAATAAGGTGCAGATATTAATAGATAAATATATTGCACTTTTGCATATGCATCCACTTTTTTGGATGTATGTTATATTGTCTTTATATTCCAGCGAGGTAATCCGTTTTTGGGGGGAATTGAGGGGATTATTTCGATGCGTTCAAGAGTCTTAATTAATTATCAGTATTTATATGAAATCACATCAGAATGTATTGTGTGCAGCATGTGAATAACTAAATATGAAACGGTGGGACAAATTGCTTAAAACTAATTATATAAAACTAGACAGCATCATTACATTTAAAAAAAAATGTCCAAAATGTTTTTTTTAATATATATATATATACATATGTAGCGTAACTTTTAGACTAGATAACTGACGGGTTCTGCTGTTTTGAATGGCGTTTAAACTAAAACATGGCTGACTTTAGACACAGCAGCAGCCATCGCGCACTAGTTTTACGAGCGGAGGAACCCGCGGAGCGATACCCGCAGTGACGAGACCGCCAAAGCCATGTGCTGCTTTGTTTACAAAAACATCCTCCAGCGCACTAAAACGACAAACTCGCGGCGGCGTCAAAGTGAGCGCGGAGCTCTCCGATCTCGCCTTCTTGTCTTTTTTTTTTTTTAAGTCTCTTGTGACGTGGGAATGAGCGGTTGATTGTACTTTGAAGTGCGGGATATCTTTTTAAAGCGAAACAACAACAAAAATGGACCCCGAAGTGCGCTTGTTATGTATGCGTATTGCCATCCTCTTCCGGAAGCGGGGCGGCTTACCTAATGGCGGTTATTTCATCTTGAAAGCAGCCTTAAAAAGAAGGTAAACCGGTTTGAAATGGCTTTTTTGTGACATTGGTGGCAGTTTTAAGAGACACAGAGGGCGATAGTGACTCATCGAGAATACAGGATGCTGTGTTACTCAACAAAGAGGAGGGGGGGGGTGTCGATCCAGAACAACAAATTAGCTCCCAGCATGGAGGCCTTACTGATGCTTCTTAGGAACACTTTCAACCGCATTTTAATGTTATGCCATAGGAAAGTAATTATCGTGGTCATACCTTTTTATTGTGAAATGAAAACAATGTGGGGTTGTTTTTGTTTTTTTACAGAAAAGTGCAAGAGATTCCTGCAGGAGTTTTACACTGAGGATGACAATGGAAAGAAGGTGTTCAAATACGGAGCGCAGCTTGTAAGTTGATGGTTTTGTTTTTTAAAGTGGGAATCATTTTTGCCATTTTCAAAGCAAAATAAAAGACTGGACTCTGTGTGCATAGCTTCGACTTTTGGCTCAATGCTTGTTTTATGAAATATATTAAAGTGCTCTTTATAGCATGTTGTACGACAGATGTCCAAAACACACACACAAGTCCCTTAAACCAGTAGTCCCCAACCTCTGGGCCGCGGTCCGGTCTGTGGATTGGTTGGTAATGGGCTGCACAAATAATTACCGTATTTTTCGGACTATAAGTCGCAGTTCCCGATAGAATCCTCATGGTGCTTTTGTTGACCAGAGAGGAGATTATATAGAGAAATCTCGTTGGTTGGTTGACCTTTTTGATTACCTTGGTTGCCATTTTATCACAGGAAAGAGTAGCCTCTAGAATGGAGCCTAGGTACCGTATTTCTCGGACTATAAGTCGCAGTTTTTTTTCATAGTTTGGTCGGGGGTACGACTTATACTCAGGAGCGAATTGTGTTTGAAACTATTAACACATTACCGTAAAATATCAAATAATATTATTTAGCTCATTCACGTAAGAGACTAGACGTATAAGATTTAGCGATTAGGAGTGACAGATTGTTTTGTAAACGTATAGCATGTTCTATATGTTATAGTTATTTGAATGACTCTTACCATAATATAAAGTTAAGTTAATGTACCAATGATTGTCACACACACACACACACACACACTAGGTGTGGTGAAATTTGTCCTCTGCATTTGACCCATCCCCTTGATCACCCCCTGGGAGGTGAGGGAAGCAGTGGGCAGCAGCGGTCATTTTTAGTGATTTAACCCCAATTCCAACCCTTGATGCTGAGTGCCAAGCAGGGAGGTAATGGGTCCCATTTTTTTATAGTCTTTGGTATGACTCGGTCGGGGTTTGAACTCACAACCTACCGATCTCACGGCGGACACTCTAACCACTAGGCCACTGAGTAGGTTATATGTTACGTTAACATACCAGGCACATTGTCAGTTGGTTATTTATGCGTCATATAACGTACACTTATTCAGCCTGTTGATCACTATTCTTTATTTATTTTAAATTACCTTTCAAATGTCTATTCTTGGTGTTGGGTTTTATCAAATACATTTCCCCCAAAAATGCAACTTATACTCCAATTTTCCTTAGGGAACTCTCCCGAAGGAATCAATAAAGTACTATCTCTCTATCCAGTGCGCTTATGTTTTTCCCTTCTTTATTATGCATTTTCGGCAGGTGCGGCTTATACTCCGAAAAATACGGTAGTTATTTTCGTTTTATTTCTTATCTGAGCCCGAATAATCTTTTATTTTGAAAAATGACCACATTCTCTCGATTATATCTTGGTCACTAGAGTGCCAACATTTAACCCAGCCAACAAAATGAGTTAAAAACAGACGTCTTTGGAAAGTTTCTTTGTGAAGGGAAAAGGGCACAGTGAAGAGAGAGAAGAACAGTCTACGACTTCAACAAAAAGAAAGCTTTTAACAGACAATAGTTTAGTTTATTATTATTACTATTCTTCGGTCAATGGTCAACAAAATAAACAAACAGTTGTACATTCATAGATTGAACATGTTGCAGACCGAAAGGGTTTAGGCTGAAGTTGAACACTTATTGCGCCTAACCCTATAAACAAAGTCAAGTACAAGATGAACTTCCGAAAATTATAAGATGTCCTTTGTACAACATATTATAAATACAAATTATACACAACATAAACACAGTTAAATTATATACACAGTAAAGGCATGTGAAATATCCTTGTACACATGTTAAACCTTTGCACCAATTATATACTATATACAAACAATTATACTTCCATTATTATTTATATCCCACATTTACTACTTTTTAAGATAGTTCTTATGTTTGCTTTCTGAAAGACAGCTGAACCTCTGAGGTCATAGGGATTCTCTCTGGGTTTGAACCTCTCCTGTAGACACCCAGGCAGCATGTGGTTATGAGCTTTGTACGTCACAATAGCAGTGTTGAGGTCAACAAGATCGTGCAGTTTTAATGTTTTTAATTTAATAAACAGAGCGTTGGTATGTTCATGATAATCCGCATAATTTACAATTCTAACCGCTTTCTTTTGAAGTAAGAACATAGAGTTGATGTTTGATTTGTAATTGTCACCCCAGATTTCAACACAATAATTAAGATATGGGAGTACGAAATAATTATATAACATGTTAAGAGCCTTTTGGTTTACAGTTTTTAATTTTATGTAACATAGCAATTATTTTTGCCATCTTTGTCTTCAAGTATATTTATCTACAGTTTCCAATTTAATTTATCATCTATATAGATTCCCAAAAAATGTTGTTGAATACACCCTTTCTATCTCCATATAATCAATTCTTATATGACACTGTATGCTATTTTTCCTATTTCCAAAAATTTTGTATTTTGTTTTATTTAGGGTGATTGATAGTTTATTATCATCAAACCATTGCTTTAGTATGTGGAGTTCACACTCTACAGTCTCTAAGAGTTGGCCAAGGTCTTGCCCAGAACAGTACAGACTTGTATCATCAGCAAAGAGAATACAGTTGAGTTTTTTAAAGGATACCAGGAGTCCTACTTGAAATAAGGATTTATCTCAGCAGGTGATTCCCATGCACCAAGCCCGCTCTGCATAATATGCAGCGACCGGTAAAATTGTCAAGCGTTGACCGGTCCGCATTTAAAAATGTTGGGTACCACTGCCTTAAACAACTTAGTGAGAAAATGTAAGTATTGTTATAAGTTAGGACCAAAGACAAAGAAAATTCACTTTTCCGTCAGCCAACTTTTCTTGCCAGTTTTGTTCCACCAGCTTGTATTTTGCTCATGTTTGATGGTGTTTAGATAATTTTCTGCAGCATTTTGTTGTTGCACCTAAATTATATTAAATTGATTGATTTAATATAGGGACAGCAAACATTTTGTAAATGTGTCACTGTTGGCTATAGAGCTAGTTTTTAAATGTAGTCCCTGGGCAAAGTATAACATGCCAACAATTAATAGCAATAAAATAAAACATCATAGCAATGCAATGAATACACAGAATATTGATAAACAAGTTATCACAGCAACTATGTGGAGAACACAGCTCAAAAACAATTGCATAGAGAGGGAATGTGCAGTTGCTGTAAAGAAATGGTCCCCAACCACCGGTCCGCACAGAAACTTTAATTAATTTATAAACTACCACATTTTCTCCGACTTAACTTTGGCCTGTCCCACTAAACACACCAATAAGCCTGTTAATAGATGTATGTTATAGGACATGGGACAATGCACATTCATGGACATATAAAATGTTTGTGCCAGATTATAGCCAAAGGCCAATATTTCATGCTCATTTTTTGCTCTTTTTATCTGCCACTGGTGGAAAGCCGGTGCGTGAAAATACTGCATACATTAAACCGGTCCCTATTGGGAACAAGGTTGGGAAACCCTGTTGTAAATTAAAAATAATGCTTAGGATTTATTTCCCCTCTGCTGATAATGGAAGATATATATATTTTTTCTTCAAATGATGTCTCTGTTGTGCATGTTTACCCCATAAAAAGTGGAACAAGTGTGTGTTTTCTATTGTAGGTGGCGCTGTCCCACAGAGAGCAGGTGTCCCTTGTTGTGGACCTTGACGACGTGGCCGAGGAGGACCTCGATTTGGTGGAGAGCATCTGTGAGAATGCAAAGCGTTACACTGGCCTTTTTGCAGACGCCGTGCACGAACTGCTGCCAGAGTACAAGGAGCGAGACGTAAGTTTGGTTCGAGTGTCTGCTGGTTGTGGATGGACGCAGCAGCCTGGTACGCCGTGCCCGCTGTTCAGTTACGCTCCATCGACTCTTATCGAACATCGTGCTAACATTCTTCTGTTTTTGTCCAGATCGTGGCCAAGGATTCTTTGGATGTGTACATCGAGCACCGGCTGATGATGGAACAAAGGGCGCGTGACCCCGCAGACACGCGGGACGCACGCAACCAATACCCGCCGGAACTCATGAGGAGATTGTAAGTGGCGGCGCGAATATAGCGCAACTTATTATGGCGGTCAAATCCTTTTTTAAAAAGCAATGATCAGTTCCAGGCTGTAACTGCCTTTATCATCAAATCTATCATGACCTGTACAAGCAATTTCACATTCTCTACGCGTATACAAGTAAACTAGGGCTGCAACAACTAATCGATTAAATCAATTAAAATCGACTATTAAAATAGTTGGCGATTAATTTAGTCATCGATTCGTTGGATCTATGCGCATGCGCAGAGGTTTTTATTTTTTTAAATTAAAAATTACTTTTTTATTTTAATAAACCTTTATTTATAAACTGCAACATTTACAAACAGCTGAGAAACAATAATACAAATAAGTATGGTGCCAGTATGCCGTTTTTTTCAATAAAATACTGGAAAGGTTAGAAATGTAGTTTGTCTCTTTCGGTCTCCCCTAGAGGGGGGTGGGTTACCCACATTTGCGGTCCTCTCCAAGGTTTCTCATAGTCATTCTCATTGACGTCCCACTGGGGTGAGTTTTCCTTGCCCGTATGTGGGCTCTGTACCGAGGATGTCGTTGTGGCTTGTACAGCCCTTTGAGACACTTGTGATTTAGGGCTATATAAATAAACATTGATTGATTGATTGATCCGATTATTAATCGATTAATCAAAGTAATAATCAACAGATTAATCGATTATCAAATTAATCGTTAGTTGCAGCCCTAAAATAAACCAACCGCTGTTATTCGCAAAATGTACTTCCAAACGCTGACATACTAGTGTGTCAATAAGGTAATCGTTGTACTCTGAAACCGTAATTAGTATTTTTGCTGCAGTTAAAGAGCAGTGTTATTGTGTGTACCGGGGAGATTTATCAGTATCATACGGTGTTTTGTAAACTGTGTTGTTGATCAATTTGAATTCAATATTCTTTATCGAGTTTAATTATATTTTTCAGTATCCAATAATTAAAGTTGATCAAATGTTTAGATAAGGAGTTACATTTCAGGCAAATTGATGCATTTTTGTGTTACAGACTAAAACAATGCTAGTTATTCTTTGTTGTACTGTAAGTTGATCCATAGTTCTTTTTTGGTTTTCTTTACTGTGTGTATTTATAACTATTTTCAGCTGAACTTGCTAATACACAAATGTTAGTCAACTTACTGTTTTAGCCATATTGTCCTAGATGGAGCCTTTTTACGCGCCAAGAGTAACTTTTCTGTTTCTATGGTTATCTTCACATTTAAAGTAAAGTAACGCACTGGTCGACGCGTTTGGAGGAAAATCCAAGTTTGAGCTACTTTCCATTGATGTTTTGTCTCTCACAGCGAGCTCTACTTCAAGACCCCCGGCATGGCTAAACCCAAGGTGGTGCGCGACGTCCGGGCTGACTGCATCGGGCAGCTGGTGAACGTCCGAGGCATCGTGACCCGTGCCACAGAGGTCAAGCCCATGATGGCTGTGGCCACGTACACCTGCGACCAATGCGGTGCCGAGACGTACCAACCTGTACGGACTTCCCTTCTTCAAATATGCACGTCAAGCTGGGCGGCGGCGGCAGCCATCAATCGTTCCTCCTGTTTTGCAGATCCAGTCATCATCCTTCATGCCCCTCGTCATGTGTCCCAGCCAGGAGTGTATCACCAATAAATCTGGCGGTCGCCTTTACCTGCAGACCAGAGGGTCCAAGTTTGTCAAATTCCAGGAGCTCCGCATTCAAGAGCATGTAAGAAGTCTTTATTATTGTGGTATTTATATTTCTCTAGTCCTGCATATGTGAAGTGAATTATATTTATATAGCGCTTTTCTCTAGTGACTCAAAGCACTTTTACATAGTGAAACCCAATATCTAAGTTGCATTTAAACCAGTGTGGGTGGCACTGGGTAAAGTGTCTTGCCCAAGGACTAGGATGGCGGAAGCGCGGATCGAGCCTGGAATCCTTAAATTGCTGGCATGTATATATATATACCGCCTATATCAGGGGTGGGCAATTAATTTTTACCGGGGGCCGCATGAGCAACCCGAGCACTGCTGGAGGGCCACACTGACAATATTTCAATTAAATTTTGCTCAAATTATTTTTGATATACCGTAAGATAGATAATAATAATAATAATATTTTCATTTAACCTAACTTATCTTTATACAAAAGCAGATGGCTTTTGATGGTTTTATTTTTAACACTTTCTTACACAACACTTCCTGATGTATATTACAATACAAAAATTTCAATTTCTGTCACTTTATCCTGCATCCTCTTTGTTGTAAAACCTTTATTTAACCAGATAAGAAAACGTTGTGAACGTAGCACGCCTGTAAGGTGATTGGCGAAGAAGGAGGAAACGTTGCTGTTGCGGAAATGAGGAGTGAGGATTGGTTTTCCTTTTGGAAAGAACGAGATAAGTTGAGCTGTGTTAGTATAGCTTGCTCAATAAAAGTTTAAAAAGTGCATCAGACTTGGTGTGCACTTCTTCTGGACGCTACAATTGATGTCAGAAGTGGGATGAAATGCCTCCCAGTTCGCCTTGCCATCAAACCTGGGAGTCTTCATTGAGGGCGGAATTCCCCCCCGTGGCAAGCAGCGTGGCTGCACCTGTAAACGCTCTCTCTCTCTCTCTCTTTGCGGCGAGCTCCTCACGTGGCACGTACCTCCCGATGACGTAGCACACAAACAGTGCAGTATGCGCAAAGTTTTACTTCTGCCACCAATTGTAGCGTCCAGAAGAAGTGCACATCAAGTCTGACGCTCTTTTTAAACTTTTATTGAGCAAGCTATACTAACACAGCTCAACATATCTCGTTCCTTCCACACGCACGTCTCCTCACTCCTCATTTACGCAACTCAAGAAGACAACATCTACTTCAGCAGGTCGTTACACTATATTCTTTAAACACAGCAACGTGTGTACCACAAATAAGCACACAGCTTTACCTTTACTTGTCTTGTTGAAAACACGCCATTCGTCATCAACTTTTCTCTTTTTAGCGGGCATCACTTGTCGCTGTGCGCCTTCCCTCACAGGACATACGCCCATATAACACTTTTCAAAATAAAAGCAGCACAGTTGTATTGCACGCACGACAAAGATGATTTTTTAAATTTATTTTGTAATTTGAGATTGCCGCTGCGCGCACGAGCATACGTCCACACGGAAGTAATACAAATAACGCTTTTCAAAACAAAAGCAGCACCGTTGTATTGCACACTCGAAATAGATGCTTTTTAAAATTTATTTTGTAATTTATAATTGGCCTCACGCGGGCCGGACAGGGACGTACAAAGGGCCGGATGCGGCCCGCGGGCCGCACAATGCCCAGGTCTGGCCTATATATTAAGTTCAATTATTTATTTGTTGAAAGAGGGCCGTTTAAACCTGCTGCACTTTGATGTTGGTCATTGTGGTGGTGCTTGATTAATGCCTGGGCCTTCTGTGCAACTCTACTTAAATTTTGCTCGTTGTGGTAGCCATTTTTGTTATTTATATTTCTCTAGTACTACATATATTAAGTTACATTATAAATTGTTGGAATTGTCATGAAAATGTTTGGATATCCATCCATCCATTTTCTACCGCCTTTCCGGACGCGGATTATATTGTTTTTAACGACGCTGCCTTCTCCGGGTCAAAACTCCGGTTTACTTGTTTGTCTGTTTCTTATCGATTATCACTTTCCGCCTGTTTTGTTTACCATATTTTTCGGATTATAAGTCGCTTCGGAGTATACGTCGCACCGGCCAAAAATGGATAATAAAGAAGGAAAAAAATATATATACGTCGCACTGGAGTATAGGTCGCATTTTTTAGGGAAATTTATTAGATAAAATCCAACACCAAGAATAGACATTTGAAAGGCAATTTAAAATAAATAAATAAAGAATAGTGAACAACAGGCTGAATAAGTGTACGTTATATGACGCATAAATAACCAACTGAGAACGTGCCTGGTATGTTAACGTAACATATTATGGTAAGAGTCATTCAAATAACTATAACATATAGAACATGCTATACGTTTACCAAACAATCTGTCACTCCTAATCGCTAAATCCCATGAAATCTTCTTCCTCATTGTCGCTCCTGGTATGCGCCGCTAGCGTCCATTCTTTCTGCTGTTCGATCACCGTTTTCTGCTGCATATTTCACTACGTCCAGCTGGTAATCTGCAGTATGTGGTTTCCTTTTCAGTGCCATTTTAGTTCAGCCCTTGTTATTGCTTGCTTGTATTATCATTAAACACATTTAGCTTGGTAACAAAAACGTATCTTTCATTAATAAATAAATACAAACTCTGTTTCCATATGAGTTGGGAAATTGTGTTAGATGTAAATATAAACGGAATACAATTATTTGCAAATCTTTTTCAACCCATATTCAGTTGAATGCACTACAAAGACAAGATATTTGATGTTCAAACTCATAAACTTTTTTTTTTTTGCAAATAATAATTACCGTATTTTCCGCACCTAAAAACCACAAATTATCTCAAAAGCTGACAGTGCGGCTTATAACCCGGTGCGCTTTATATATGGATTAATATTAATATTTGTTTTCATAAAGTTTAGGTCTCGCCGCCATCTTTTTTCCCCGTAGAAGAGGAAGCGCTTCTTCTTCTACGGTAAGCAACCGCCCCCGTAGAAGAGGAAGCGCTTCTTCTTCTACTGTAAGCAACCGCCAAGGTGAGCACCCGCCCCCGTAGAAGAAGAAGCGCGCGGATATTTCATTTCATTTGTGTGTTTCTGTAAAGACCACAAAATGTCTCCTAATAAGAGACACGTACAAGGATACAACGGGAGGACGTACGGTGAATATCCGTTAGCTTGCCATGCTAACGGCCAGAAACTTCCACCCATGGTGATAATCAAAAGAAAGACCTTGCCAAAAGAGAACTTTCCAGCCGGCGTCATAAAAGCTAACTCGAAGGGATGGATGGATGGATGAAGAAAAGATGAGCGAAGAGACCGGGTGACTTTTTTCACGCAGCTCCGTCCCTGTTGATCTACGACTGCATGCGCGTCCACATCATAGATGGTGTCAAAAAACAAGTGAAGCACACCGAAGAAGAAGAATTCGAGGGATTTGTGGATGAGTAATAACTTCAGAACGTGAGCTTTAAATGTTTATTTTGTGTGTTGTGACATTAACGTTCGAGCAACGTTGAGTTATTGATGTTGCTATTGCTCTGCACTATTTTGAGTGTTACTATTTTTGTGATTGCACATTTGCACATTACATTTTGGGAGTGAACAGAGTTGTTAGAACGCTGGTTTGTAATATATTATTAAAGTTTGACTGACCTATCTGACTGTTTTTTTGACATTCCCTTTAGCGCAGCGTAGGTGCGGCTAATAACACGGGGCGGCTAATAGGTAAACAAAGTTTTGAAATATGCCATTCATTGAAAGTGCGGCTAATAACGCGGGGCGGCTTATGGTGCGGAAAATACGGTAACTTAGAATTTCATGGCTGCAACACGTGCCAAAGTAATTGGGAAAGGGCATGTTCACCACTGTGTTGCATGGCCTTTCCTTTTAACAACACTCAGTAAACCGTTGGGAACTGAGGAGACACATTTTTTAAGCTTCTCAGGTGGAATTCTTTCCCATTCTTGATTGATGTACAGCTTAAGTTGTTCAACAGTCCGGGGGTCTCCGTTGTGGTATTTTAGGCTTCATAATGCGCCACACATTTTCAATGGGAGACAGGTCTGGACTGCAGGCCAGTCTAGTACCCGCACTCTTTTACTATGAAGCATAGCAACTGAATATGGGTTGAAAATGATTTGCAAATCATTGTATTCCGTTTATATTTACATCTAACACAATTTCCCAACTCATATGGAAACAGGGTTTGTATAAATGATATATATGAATGAGGTAGATCCCCTCGACTTGGTCAATTGAAAAGTAGCTCGCTCGCCTGCAGAAAAAGTGTGGGCACCACTGGTTTCGAACCTGGAAATTCTTGGAAAGGCAGTTGTCTTATCGGATTCGTCATTTGCTCTCCAACTACAGAGCGACCAGGTGCCCGTTGGCAACATCCCCAGAAGTATGTCCGTGTACGCTCGCGGAGAAAACACGCGTCTGGCCCAGCCCGGTGACCACGTGGCCATCACGGGAGTCTTCCTGCCTCTCCTACGCACAGGCTTCAGACAGGCCACTCAGGTACAATCGTTATCTGTATCACCTCCTGGACGCGGGTTTTATGATTGTGTTTGAAATTGGACTTTGTGTTTTCAGGGTCTTCTCTCTGAGACCTACATGGAAGCTCACTGCATCACGCTCATGAACAAGACCGAAGATGACGAGCTGGGGAACGACGAGCTTACGGACGAAGAGCTGCGCAGCATCACCGGTAACGCCCCTCGTGTCCTCCAAAACGCATAAGGGCGATGTATTCCAAGTCGCCTTTTAACGCCAACGCAACGCGGTGATGTTTTGTAGAGGAAGGATTCTACGAAAAACTGTCCGGCTCCATCGCGCCCGAGATTTACGGCCACGAGGATGTGAAGAAGGCGCTGCTCATGCTGCTGGTTGGAGGCGTGGAACAGGCGCCGAAGGGCATGAAGATCCGAGGCGAGCAGTCACTTGGCTTTAACCCCACTAACACACAGCTGTACAAGTCCTAATCAAGTCACGTGCACTGCTTGGATTAGGTAACATCAACGTCTGCCTGATGGGAGACCCCGGAGTGGCCAAATCCCAGCTTCTGTCCTACATCGACCGCCTGGCTCCTCGCAGTGAGTACCCTTTACAAACACAGTCAAGAGGCCCCTTTTCAGGAACTTTCCCACTTACCGGGTAAATAAAGTTCCACCAAAAACTACCCAGATAGATTTAGTTCTTCAGGAACTTTTTTTTTTTAGTTCCTGTCAGCTAGGTGGGACTATTGGACGTTCCAGAGGAACTTTCAAAGAGCGGGCTGCGCTGTCGAACGTTGATTGGTTGAACATATGTTTCTTATTGCAAGTTTGTCCTTAAATAAAATAGTGAATATCATAAACATTTTCTAAAATATTCAACCTGTCTTTTATTAGTAAGTAGGCAAACAAAGGCTCCTAATTTAGCTGCTGACATATGCAGTAACATATTGTCATTTTCTATTCCATTATTTTGTCAAAATTATTAAGGACAAGTGGTAGAAAATGAATTTACTGTTAATATCTGCTTACTTTCTCTTTTAACATGTTCTATCTACACTTCTGTTAAAATGTAATAATCACTTATTCTTCTGTTGTTTGGATGCTTTACATTAGGTTTGGATGATACTACAAATATGGGTATTAATCCGATACCAAGTAGTTACCTGATCATACAATGGTCATATTCAAAGTCTTCATGTGTCCAGGGACATATTTCATGACTTTATAAACATAATATACTTTTTTTTTTTAAAGGAGGGGGGGCAAACCGGTACTTTTCAGAGGCGGTATAGTACCGAATATGATTAATTAGTATCGCGGTACTATACTAATACTGGTATACCGTACAACCATAGTAGGGATGTAACGCTACCAAAATCTCTCTCCCGGTATGGAAACGTTTGAGATGAAAGTGGCGTGCTTTGCAGAACGCTGACTTTCTTAGTTCCCCCAAAGAGGTAATGTTTCGCCAAGGGTTTTGTGTTTGTTAGCAACATAACTCAAATAGTTACAGGTGGATTTTGGTGAAATTTTTCAAGAAATCTAAAAAAAATCCTCTCGAAATACGAACATTTCACTTTTTGCTTACGGCGTTCCACGCCACCTCCTTGCCGCACAGCACTGCGCAGAGGATCCTGGGAGATGTCGTTTCTTTTCAGACCCGGCCAACGCTAAAGCGCTAGGAAAAAACGTTGCAACAAATTCTTGTTTAATAGCCTTATGTCATTATTGTGAAGACTTTAACACGAAAATACCGCGGTATGTACAATACCGTAATACCCCTACTATGCAGTATGCGCGGCGACTTATTTTTTCTTTTTTTCTTCTTGTGTTTTACTGTCACAAGATCAAAAGGAACTTTGAACCTACAGGAACTTTTGTGTGATCAGTGGAACTATCATAATTTTATACTCAGCTGTGTAGTCTTTAAACTACCTGTATATGCAGCTTAAAGCTGTTTATGTTTTACAAACTTCAAATTGATACGCGAAGTGGACTGGCTCCTTTTTTTTTCGTATTTACGGATTAGTATTCAGTCAGACTTGAAGCGACCTCAGCTGCTTACTACTCTTGAGACTTGGTTGGATAAATGTGAAATAAGAGGCAGTACACAAGTAGAACAAAGGTAAATTAGATCTAATATTCACTTTTTTTAAATTCACTTTTTACTTTAGTACATGCTGTAATAAATAGTGACATGCCATTTGTGTAGTTATTGGCCTCAACCTGAGTGAACGGAATGCTAATGCTAACAAGCTAATGCAAAAGCGGATATATTAGTGTCGTTGCTGTGAGACAAACACTGACATCTATTATTTATATATTATTTACAGATAAACACTGACCGGTATTATTTATTTATAGTTATTTACAGATAAACACTGACATGTATTATTTATGTTGTTATTTACAGATACACTGACAACTATTTATATATATTTACAGGTAAACACTGACATCTATTTATATATTATTTACAGATAAACACTTGACACGTGAAAGGGACAAGCGGTAGAAAATGAAAGGATGGATGTATTATTTATATATTATTTACAGACACTGACAATTATTTATATATCTACAGATAAACACTGACATTTATTTATAGTTATTTACAGAAACACTGACATGTATTATTTATGTATTGTTATTTATAGATACACTGACAATGATTTATATATTTACTGACAAACACTGACATGTATTTATATAGTTATTTACAGAAACACTGACATCTTATATTATTTACAGATAAACACTGACAACAATTATTTATATAATATTTACAGATAAACACTGACAATTATGTATATATTTACAGATAAACACTGTCATTTATTATTTATATATTTATTTCTCTTCAGCAAAAATGATATCTTAAGCTTAAGAATTGCAGGCAAGACCAGAAAGGCGAGGAAGAAAAATGGATCGGAGAATAACCAAAATGGCCAAGGCTCAGCCATCAAACTTAATTAATAATAAAATAACAGCAGTAACAACAAGACAACAGCATTTTATTTTAGTCCTTATGCTGAAGAGCAATATTAGAAATAATTAAAGTTCCTCCTGCTCTCCTTGAATGGCCGGTTTCTTTTTAGTTTTCTCAAAGTTTATCAGTTTAATACACATTTTGTGGGGGGAAAATGTGCCAGAGAATGATCTCAAACCTAAGGGAGAGAATTTGTGATTGACATTTTTGCCAGAATCGTGCAGCCCAGTTATGAATACAGTCTGTGCTTTTATATCTGTATCGCTGAGCCCCTCTCGTTGTCGTCCTCAGGCCAGTACACAACAGGCCGAGGCTCCTCGGGCGTGGGTCTGACGGCAGCCGTGATGCGGGACCCCCTGACCGGGGAGATGACCCTGGAAGGTGGCGCCCTGGTGCTGGCCGACCAGGGCGTGTGCTGCATCGATGAGTTTGACAAGATGGCCGACGCCGACCGCACAGCCATCCATGAGGTCATGGAGCAGCAGACAATCTCCATCGCCAAGGTAACGCAAACCATCATACTGTATACAGTAGTGTTGTCCCGATACAAATATTTTGGTACCGGTACCAAAATTATTTCGGTACTTTTCTAAATAAAGGGGACCACAAATAATCGCATTATTGGCTTTATTTTAACAAAAAATCTTACAGTACATTAAACATATGCTTCTTATTGCAAGTTTTGTCCTTAAATAAAATGGTGAACATACAAGACAACTTGTCTTTTAGTAGTAAGTAAACAAACAAAGGCTTTACATTAGTTTTGGATGATACCACAAAATTACAGTTACAGGATCATACATTGGTCATATTCAAAGTACTCATGTGTCCAGGGACATATTTCCTGAGTTTATAAACATAATAATTTTTTTTAAACGAAAGATGTTGTGATGCCAAAAAAACTTTACGTAATCGTAGTATCGACTAGATACGCTATTGTACTTGGTATCTTTACAGTAGGTGTCAGGTGTAGATCCATTAATGGCGTTTGTTTACATTTTGAACCAGCAATGACACGACGTGACGACGACGGGGGGTGCGGAGCCGGTACTTTTCAGAGTCTGTATAGTACCGAATAGGATTCATAAATGACGACAATGTATATCAATTGGCGTATAAATGACTGTATATTTGGCGTATAATAACGACTATGTAAATAATTTGGCGTACAAATGACGACGATTTATATAATTTGGCATATAAATGACGACAATGTATGTCATTTGGCATATAAATGACGACAATGTATGTCATTTGGCATATTAATGACCACAATGTATATCATTGGGCATATTAATGATGACATTGGGCATATAAATGATGGCAATGTATATCATTTGGCGTGTAAATGATGCTGATGTATATCATTTGGCGTGTAAATGATGACGATGTATATCATTTGGCGTGTAAATGACGACTATGTATATCATTTGGCATATAAATGACGACGATGTATATCATTTGGCGTATAAATGACAACGATGTATATCATTTGGCAAATAAATGACTATGTATATTTGGCATATAAATGACGATGATGTATATCATTTGGCGTATAAATGACAATGTGTCATTTGGCATATTAATGACAACAATGTATATCATTGGGCATATAAATGACAGCGATGTATATCATTTGGCGTATAAATGACAATGTATGTCATTTGGCATATTAATGACAGCGATGTATATCATTGGGAATATAAATGACATTGGGCATATAAATGATGGCGATGTATATCATTTGGCTTATAAATGACGGCGATGTATATCATTTGGCATAATAAATGACGGCGATGTATATCATTTGGCCTGTAAATGATGAGGATGTATATCATTTGGAGTATAAATGATGACGATGTATATATTTGGCATACAAATGTTAATGGAACTACTGTATTTCAAACTGGGATCACAAAGGCTCTTAATTTGGCTGTCGGCATCATTTCCAGTAATATTTCCTTGAAACAATTATCAATCCAATTAATTTACTGTTAAAAGCTGGTTTCTTTTATGTTGTAGTATAATTGAGGACGCTTTGGTTCACTTGTTTGGACAAAATGTGTCCTCGTATTGAAAGCTCCATCAAATGTATATTTCTATCGACTACATTACGCAACCCTATACAATATGTACACTTATCTGCCAACACCTCATCTAACCAACCAGGCCGGCATCATGACATCGCTCAACGCCCGCTGTTCCATCCTGGCCGCCGCCAACCCGGCGTACGGCCGCTACAACCCAAAGAAGAGCATCGAGCAGAACATCCAGCTGCCGGCCGCGCTGCTCTCGCGTTTCGACCTGCTCTGGCTCATCCAGGACAAGCCGGACGCCGAAGCCGACCTGCGTCTGGCCCAGCACATCACCTACGTGCACCGGCACTCCCGGCAGCCACCTACACACTTCACCCCCATCGACATGAAGCTCATGAGGTACGTGTTTCATCCAAAAAACTTATTTTCTGGAACAAGATAGTGGCAGAAAATTTAATGTGGGGAGCATTCTTTTTTTTTTTTAAACAAAAAGTATTAAATTAGATTTGTAGAGAAACCCTGCAACAGTAAAACAGCTTGATGATATTACACAATTGCCTATGCATTTGATTATATATTTACGTACAAATTGATGGATAACTTACTTTGAAAGTCATTGTGAAAATTAGATATTTAAGTATTTTTGTTATTTTAACAAAAAAGATATGTTAATGTTTGTTGCATGATCAGATAATAAAGGTAAAAAACATGCAATGTTACGTCAAAAGTGAACAAATATATTAAGCAAGAAAGATGAAGTGCTTTATTGACACACAGCATTTTTTCCTAAGCTTTCGTAGGCCACATAAAGTGAAAATCTGGCCTTGAGTTTGATACCTGTGATTGAATGCGTCCATTGTCCACCGTTCATTCCCCCCGCAGGCGTTACATCGCGGTGTGTAAGAAGAAGCAGCCCGTGGTGCCCGAGTCTCTAGCTGACTACATCACCGCCGCCTACGTGGAGATGAGGAAGGAGGCGCGGGTCAGCAAGGACACCACCTTTACCTCGGCCCGTACCCTCCTCTCCATCCTCCGCCTCGCCACCGCGTTGGTGAGGACAGCGCTGACATGGAATATGTCAAACGAGGCGTTGAGTTGACTGCATCTTCACAGCCTTTTCTCCGATCAGTGGTTCAGTGTGCGCTAAAGTGCTTACAGTGCAGGTAGTGATGGATGAACACCAGTCTACTGCGCCGTAAGCACTTCTTTCCCACGCTGGACACGACACACACACACTTCCTGTTTGCTTCTGGCTGCCAAAAGTGCTGTTTGTGCAGGTAGCATCACGGACCTACTGCAAAACCAGCACTTCCTGCAGACTGACGGCCACGGGCTGCAGGCTTGCGACCACCAGAGGGCGTCGTTGAAGAGCGTCTGAAAGTCTGAGCATGTTCAGCTTTGCAGGGTGGGCAGTCAGCCCCTGTGCCAACTGAGCAGCTGTGCAAACCCATGCAAAACTGATCATGTTCGGAAATGACAGCACCGTGTTCCGGTCAACCCGTTTGGGGGCCCGGAGCGAGACTAGCTGGTGTTGAGAGGCGGAGACTTGGGCAATTGCCGGCCATCCCAGAGGGCATTGCACTTGTCTCGGTCTGACAGTGCCGGCACAGCGCAGCAGACCTCACCAAAATCCCCCATTGCCGTCTCCTTCTATCTTTTGTGTTTCCTTTCTGGGTCCCTAACATCTGGTTTTACCCGGCACAGACCCGCCTCCGCCTGATGGACGTCGTGGAGAAGGAGGACGTTAACGAGGCCATGAGGCTGATGGAGATGTCCAAGGATTCGCTGCAGGCCGACAAGTCCAGCGGCGCAAGGTCTGCGTCGACGCCTTCAAAACTTTTCTTTTAACGAGCGTAGACGCCACCGCTGTGCCGGAAGTCTTCTGACCTAAAAGAAAACGCTTTTATGAGCTTCTGGCACCGCTGTTAGAGGAGCTTACGTTGTGGAGACAGCTGTAAAACATTCTCGGAGTGTGTTTATGGAGCAGCGTGTTCACATCTAAAGGAGTTTCACTTAAAGCCTTACCCTCTAGTGCAGGCCTAAGCAATTATTTTCACTCGGGAGGGCGGTATAACAATGTATACACGGCCTGCGGCGTGGCGAAGTTGGTCCTGTGATGAGGTGGCGACTTGTCCAGGGTGTACCCTGCCTTCCGCCCGTGTGCAGCTGAGGCGTGTCGAAGTTGGTAGAGTGGCCGTGCCAGCAATCGGAGGGTTGCTGGTTACTGGGGTTCAATCCCCACCTTCTACCATCCTAGTCACGTCCGTTGTGTCCTTGGGCAAGACACTTCACCCTTGCTCCTGATGGCTGCTGGTTAGCGCCTTGCATGGCAGCTCCCGCCATCAGTGTGTGAATGTGGAAATACTGTCAAAGCGCTTTGAGTACCTTGAAGGTAGAAAAGCGCTATACAAGTATAACCCATTTATCACTTATTTATTAGTATATAGATGGATATATTAATGTATGTATATACAGTACAGGCGAAAAGTTTGGACACACCTTGTCACTGAAGGCATCAAAACTATGAAGTGAAAACCCTCTTGAAGCTCATCGAGAGAATACCAATAGTGTGCAAAGCCGTAATCAGAGCAAAGGGTGGCTATTTTGAAGAAACTAGAATACAAATCATGTTTTCAGTTATTTCACCTTTTTTTGTTAAGTACATAACTCCACATGTGTTCATTCATAGTTTTTATGCCTTCAATGACAATCTACAATGTAAATATTTATGGGAAAAAATTAAACTCATTGAATGAGAAGGTGTGTCCAAACTTTTGGCCTGTTCTGTATATTTCCTTACCTTTTACTATAAGTATTATGGTAAAGTGGCCCAGCTTTGTGCAGGGTGCCCTAAATGTTCTGGTGAATGGTTTTAGAAAGTGTTTTTTATTTAACGCAATAATTTTTAAAAATTCCTTAGTTACCGTATTTTCCGCACTACAAGGCGCACCTAAAAACCTCCAAATTCCTCAAAAGCTGACAGTGAGTGCGCCTTATATATGGACCAATATTGAGCTACAACAGGTCTCGCAACTACGGTAACTACGCCGACTTCATTTTCCCCCTTCTACGGCTGCTTACCGTAGAAGAAGAAGAAGCGCTGCTTCTTCTACGGGGGAAAATGAAGTCGGCGGCTGCTTACTGTAGAAGAAGAACTTCTTCGGGGGAAAATGAAGTCCCGTAGTTGCGAGACCTAAACTTTTATGTAAAGACCCAAAAATGGCTCCTATTAAGAGACACGCTTACGACGCAGAGTTTAAACTCAAGGCGATCAGTCACGCAGTAGAACACGGGAATAGAGCAGCAGCGAGAGAATTTAACATTAACAAATCAATGGTGCGGAAGTGGAGGAAGCAACATGATGACCTGCGCCAAGTAAAGAAGACTAAACAGAGTTTCCGAGGGAACAAAGCGAGATGGCTACAGTTGGAGGACAATCTCGAACAGTGGGTTGTTGAACAGAGAGCAGCAAGTAGAAGTGTCAGTACAATCACTATTTCTTTTGTTGACATTCCCTTTAGCGCAGCTCCATCTAATGGATGCATAACGTAACCCCAGCCTCTTTACTGTAGCGCAGTGGTTCTTAACCTGGGTTCGATCGGGTTCGGTGAGTCGGCCTCAGGGGTTCGGCGGAGCCTCCGACGCTGAGGTCAAGACACACCTGACTCATCGTGTAAATAAAAACTTCTCCCTATCGGCGTATTATGGATACGGCAACAGCAGAAGTCGCACTGATTTGCAGGTGTGTAATTTGTTATGAGTTCATGCACTGTGTTGGTTTTGTTCTTTGAACAAGGTGATGTTCATGCACGATTCATTTTGTGCACCAGTAAAAAAAACATAACTTTGTCTTGAATTTAAAAAATTTTTTTTTTTATTTTTCACTAAAGAAGGGTTCGGTGAATGCGCATATGAAACTGGTGGGGTTCGGTACCTCCAACAAGGTTAAGAACCACTGCTGTAGCGTCTATTCTATGCGCCTTATAATGCAGTGCGCCTTATATATGAGCAAAGTTTTAAAATAGGCCATTCATTGAAGGTGTGCCTTATAGTGCGGAAAATATGGTGTTTTTTTTGTTTTTTTTTTCAACTTAGCCCCACAAATGTCTACCAACTCGCATAAATATACCACCTTTTTTTGCCGATAAATAATTCTTATAATTTATCTAAAATTTAATACAAAACAAATCAAACTTTTATTTTGTTTAAAAAAAATGCCATTATATAAGAAAACACTCAACGCGATAAAGTAAAAATATTGTCATATAGTTTTGATAATGCATACGTCAAACAACTGATACATGGTTAAATGTTCATCTTTTAAGTTTGTGTTGACAATCTCCCCTCCCCCTTTCAGGGCTCAGCGACCCGCCGACGTCATCTTCTCGCTGGTGCGCGAGCTCTCCACAGAGGGCCGCGGCGGCGTGGTCCGCATGTCCGAGGCGGAGCAGCGCTGCGTCCAGCGAGGCTTCACACCCGCCCAGTTCCAGGAAGCCTTGGAGGAGTACGAGGAGCTCAACGTGTGGCAGACTAACCAGGCTCGCACTCGCATCACCTTTGTCTGAATTGTTGAGGAAGGTGAGGCGCGCATGCGTGCGGTGTAAATAGTTCTCAACCCCAACTTTGATCCACATTCCAACATGGGACAGCTTCATTAAGCATTTCTGCTGATTTTAATGACGCATTGTTTTGCTGCTGGTGATGTCCCACATAGTTATAATAAATATATTGTACGCACTTTGACTCTGTTTGGAAGTGAAAAGTTGCTTGTTTTGGCTGCTTTCAGAAAGCGACACGGCGTTGCTACCAATTACGTATTTCATATATAAGTCTACTTCAAAATGCCCGAGAGCACTTTTTCCCTCAGTAACAACTCAAGACAGATGGTGAAAAAAATACTTTTTTTTTAGCCTTTTCTGCAAGTAGACCCTTTTCAACTTGCGTGTCAATGTTGCTAAATTACTTCTTTTTTTTTTCTCTAAAGTTAGTTTTAAATTTTTGAGGGGCCAAACGTACATTCTGCTTAGTTGACTGTTCTAAATATTAACGTGTTGCAGCCAATAGTAGGAAACTTGGCCAGGATTGACACACTCAGGGTTACAACTGTGATGCAGTGAAAGAGACTTTTATATGAGGGTCCGTTTTGATACTTATTGTGGCTTTTCACACTAGCTGACAACCCTGAGCGGGAATCGAACCCATGAGAGGAGAGGCAGGAGTGTGTAACATTACACTATCAGGGATGTTTTTGCACAAACGAAGTACAGATATGCATTTGGAAATACGAATTTCAATCATTATTAAATTTTTATTTCTTCCAAATTTAAATAATCAGTATTCCTCATAAATGCCATTTACCAGTATGTTTGTTTTTAGTTGTAATTATGACAAAGAGCATACAAATATTCTAACTATACTGCTGATTACAGTGGTGTGCGGTCAGGGCCAGCAAAGCCTGCTCTGCTGCCCTTACATAAATCATGATGATAAATTAATAAAAGTTCATTTTAATTTGTAGGGGTGTAACGGTACACAAAAATTTCAGTTCGGTACGTACCTCGGTTTAGTGGTCACGGTTCGGTTAATTTTCGGTACAGTAAGAAAACAACAAAATATACATTTTTGGGTTATTTACCAAATTTGCAAAATCTTCCACCAAAAATATTTTTCTTAGTGGAATATTTGATGTGAAGTAATCGGAACCTTGGATAGGTCAATAATTCATAATAACATTGATTTTGATTCAATATTATGTTTTGAGCAATGACAGTTTGAAAGAAAAAAAAACAGCTTTGTTTTATTAGTCAACATTGCAACTTTTTCTAAATTACATTTAACCTTTAAGCTTTTTTATTTCACGTTTGTTTTTGTTTATTTTAATATTCGAACACATTTTTTAAACATTACTCTGGTTATTCAGACACAACTTTGGAACAATATCACTTTGGTTATCCAAACAAATTTGGAACAATATCACTCTGGTTATTCAAACAACTTTGGAACATTACTCTGGTTATTCAGACAAAACTTTGGAACATTTCAGTCTGGTTATTCGAACAAACTTTGGAACAATATCACTCTGGTTATTCAAACAACTTTGGAACGATATCACTCTTGTTATTCGAACAAAACTTTGGAACAATTTCACTCTGGTTATTCAGACAAAACTTTGGAACATTATCACTCTGGTTATTCGAACAAATTTTTGGAACATTACTCTGGTTATTCAGACAAAACTTTGGAACATATCACTCTGGTTATTCAAACAACTTTGGAACGATATCACTCTTGTTATTCGAACAAAACTTTGGAACGATATCACTCTTGTTATTCGAACAAAACTTTGGAACATTATCACTCTGGTTATTCGAACAACTTTGGAACATTACTCTGGTTATTTACAAAAAACATTGGAACAATATCACTCTGGTTATTCAAACAAAACTTTGGAACAATATAACTCTGGTTATTCAAACACATTTTTGGACATTACTCTGGTAATTCAGACAAAACTTTAGAACATTACTTTGGTTATTCGAACACATTTTTTAAGCATTACTCTGGTTATTCAGACCCAACTTTGAAACAATATCACTAGTTATTTAGACAAAACTTTGGAACAGTATCTCTCTGGTTATTCGAACAAACTTTGGAACAATATCACTGGTTAGTCAAACAAAAAATTTTGGAACAATATCACTCTGGTTATTCAGACACAACTTTGGAACAATATCACTCTGGTTATTTGAACAAAAACTTTGGAACAATATCACTCTGGTTATTCGAACACATTTTTGGAACATTACTCTGGTAATTTAGACAAAACTTTGGAACGGTATCTCTCTGGTTATTCGAACAAACTTTGGAACAATATCACTGGTTAGTCAAACAAAAAATTTTGGAACAATATCGCTCTGGTTATTCAGACAAAACTTTGGAACAATATCGCTCTGGTTATTCGAACAAACTTTGGAACAATATCGCTCTGGTTATTCGAACAAACTTTGGAACAATATCACTGGTTATTCAAACAACTTTGGAACGATATCACTCTTGTTATTCGAACAATACTTTGGAACGATATCACTAGTTATCCAGACAAAACTTTGGAACAGTATCACTCTGGTTTTTCAAACAAACTTTGGAACGATATCCCTGGTTATTCAAACAAAACTTGGGAACAATATCACTCTGGTTATTCAGACACAACTTTGGAACATTATCACTGGTTATTCAAACACATTTTTGGAACATTACTCTGGTTATTTAGACAAAACTTTGGAACAATATCACTCTGGTTATCCGAACAAATTTTTGGAACATTACTCTGGTTATTTAGACAAAACTTTGGAACAGTGTCTCTCTGGTTATTCGAACAAACTTTGGAACGATATCACTGGTTATTCAAACACATTTTTGGAACATTACTCTGGTTATTTAGACAAAACTTTGGAACAGTGTCTCTCTGGTTATTCGAACAAACTTTGGAACGATATCACTGGTTATTCAAACAAAACTTTGGAAGAATATCACTCTGGTTATTCAAACAAAACTTTGGAACAATATCACTCTGGTTATTCAGACACAACTTTAGAACAATATCACTCTGGTTATCCGAACTAATTTTTGGAACATTACTCTGGTAATTTAGACAACTTTGGAACGGTATCTCTCTGGTTACTCAAACAAACTTTGGAACAATATCACTGGTTAGTCAAACAAAAATGTTTGGAACAATATCACTCTGGTTATTCAGACACAACTTTGGAACAATATCACTCTGGTTATTTGAACAAAAATTTTGGAACAATATCACTCTGGTTATTCGAACAAATTTTTGGAACATTACTCTGGTAATTTAGACAAAACTTTGGAACATATCACTCTGGTTATACGAACAAACTTTGGACCGATATCACTGATTATTCAAACAAAACTTTGGAACAATATCACTCTGGTTATTCAAAAAAAAACTTTGGAACAAAATCACTGGTTATTCAGACACAACTTTGGAACAATATCACTCTGGTTATTTGAACAAAAATTTTGGAACAATATCACTCTGGTTATACGAACAAACTTTGGACCGATATCACTGATTATTCAAACAAAACTTTGGAACAATATCACTCTGGTTATTAAAAAAAAAACTTTGGAACAAAATCACTGGTTATTCAGACACAACTTTGGAACAATATCACTCTGGTTATCCGAACAAATTTTTGGAACATTACTTTGGTAATTTAGACAAAACTTTGGAACAGTATCTCTCTGGTTATTCGAACAAACTTTGGAACAATATCACTGGTTAGTCAAACAAAAAATTTTGGAACAATATCACTCTGGTTATTCAGACACAACTTTGGAACAATATCACTCTGGTTATTTGAACAAAAACTTTGGAACAATATCACTCTGGTTATTCAGACACAACTTTGGAACAATATCACTCTGGTTATCCGAACACATTTTTGGAACTCATCTAAGATGGATTGATGCAAAGTGGAAAAGTGTTCTGTGGTCTGACTAGTCCACATTTCAAATTGTTTTTGGAAACTGTGGACGTCGTGTCCTCCGGACCAAAGAGGAAAAGAACCATCCGGATTGTTATAGGCGCAAAGTTGAAAAGCCAGCATGTGTGATGGTATGGGGGTGTATTAGTGCCCAAGACATGGGTAACTTACACATCTGTGAAGGCACCATTCATGCTGAAAGGTACATACAGGTTTTGGAGCAACATATGTTGCCATCCAAGCAACGTTATAATGGGCGCCCCTGCTTATTTCAGCAAGACAATGCCAAGCCATGTGTTACAACAGCGTGGCTTCATAGTAAAAGAGTGCAGGTACTAGACTGGCCTGCCTGTAGTCCAGACCTGTCTCCCATTGAAAATGTGTGGCGCATTATGAAGCCTAAAATACCACAACGGAGACTGTTGAGCAACTTAAGCTGTACATCAAGCAAGAATGGGAAAGAATTCCACCTGAAAAGCTTCAAAAATGTGTCTCCTCAGTTCCAAAGCGTTTATTGAGTGTTGTTAAAAGGAAAGGCCATGTAACACAGTGGTAAAAATGCCCCTGTGCCAACTTTTTTGCTATGTGTTGCTGCCATTAAATTCTAAGTTAATGATTATTTGCACAAAAAAAACACTTTCTCAGTTCGAACGTCCGGTATCTTGTCTTTGCGGTCTAATTTTAATTCTACACATTTTTGCAACATTGGAAATCATTAGTAAAATGGAGGCTTATCACAGGATGAGATAACTCCTGGAAATGACTGTCTTATTATGGCCAAAGGTATAGATGTGCATGTCCAAGTTTAAGGAAACAGCAGGCTGTCTTCTTCTAATGGATTTATTACAATCTTTGCCAGCTGGGTAATGTTTGCTGTTGTCTGGTACAACATGGCACACAAAGAACTATCAGAAATGCAGCCAATATTACATACGTGTAATGTGTCATGAGACATGCAAATACAAATCAAATACACAGAGGACAAAAAGGAAATTAAATGAGCTCAAATATATCTACAAACGAGGCATAATGATGCAATATGTACATACAGCTAGCCTATTTAGCATGTTAGCACCAATTAGCTTGCAGTCATGCATTGACCAAATATGCCTGATTAACACTCCAGCGAATCAACAAAGATCACCTTTGAGCATACACATACAGAATAAAAAGTTTGGTGGACAACATGAGATAAAGGAGTGGCATAAAACACGTCTTTCTGTGGCAGCGTCGGAGAAAGTTGTACATGTAAACAAACAACGATGAGTTCAAGGATCGCTGAAATTAGTAGGACAACAGTGCTTGCCAAATACTCTCATCAGTGAAGCATGTTTAATACAAACAGTGGGGTTTCTAACAATTAGGAAGGTTTGTGTCATGTTTGTTCTTACAGAAAATATATTTTTTTCTTTATCTTTTTCCATTTTCACACATCTCTGAAAGAGGTTCAGGGCGGCGCTAAAGAGCCATGGGTTGCTAACCCCCGGTTAAAGGTGTGTGACTTTTGCCACATGTCAAAGAAGAACTCATAATGTCTTGTGTGGACTTCTGCTACATTTTTGGTCTTGGCTGACATTTTGTGTTAGTCGGCATCATTCTGCCTCCCAGTTGCACTTTTCCCAGCAGGATCTCCGCGTTAATGACCTGCTTTCCATCCCAACCCCTCTTTTTTTTTTTTTTTTTTTTTTTTTTTACTGAAGTCTGGCAGATTTTTGTTTTTAATTGTCGCCAAAGGGCCCACCGTATTAAAGTGCAGGAGGCGGGCTGCCGGACTCAGAGGGTCCTAGGAAGGAGGTCTCCTATTGGACACCCAGATGACTATTTAACCCGCCTGGTCCAGAGAGATGTGAGGACGTCTTCATGAGAGCAGGTAATGTTCTACCTTTTCTTCCTACTTTGCAGAGACTTTTTGATATTTTCACTTGATTGTTTAGATTCTGTATTAAAGAGAACCAAAATATGGGCACCATTACCTTGTTATATTTATAAATATTTTTTGCATTGGATCTCTTTAAAAATGCTTTTTACTTGACCAATAATTGAATTTTTTTATTAAATAAACTACAAATATGATAACAAATTAATTAAAATTAATTTTATTTTTAATGTCATTTATTTCTCGTTACAATTTTTTGTCTTATATAATGTAATTCTATCATATGTCCAGTTTAAAAGCTTAAAATAAGTCGAAGATGATAATATTGGATTTGATTTAGCAACCAAACGTACGCTTCATAGCTTACCAAAGTCGTACTAAAACATTTTGATAGATTTTTGCGCGCCGTGTGTAATGTTCTATATGTTCAATGGAACATATAAAATGTTGGTGTTTACTTGGGTCATATTGCCATTATAGTGCTGCCTACACTTATCTCGTATGTTTGACTGCCATCTACTGGTCACACTTATTACACCATGTACCAAATAAAATGGCTTCGGGGCGGGTAAGCTCAACTAAACGTATTCCTTACATTAGGCGCACCGGGTTATAAGGCGCACTGTCGAGTTTTGAGGGGGAAAAGGATTTTAAGTGCGCCTTATAGTCCGAAAAATACGGTAAGTATAAGATAAAATTAAAACACTGTTTATAATGTATTAATTGTAAACATTCGAAAAAATTTCAATGATGAATAAATGGTCTTGTAGTACATTTAATTAGAAGGCCTATTTACAGTCGTGGTCAAAAGTTGACATACACTTGTAAAGAACATAATGTCATGGCTGTCTTGAGTTTCCAATCATTTCTACAACTCTTATTTTTTTGTGAGAGTGATTGGAGCACATACTTGTTGGTCACAAAAAACATTCATGAAGTTTGGTTCTTTTATGAATTTATTATGGCTCTACTGAAAATGTGAGCAAATCTGCTGGGTCAAAAGTATACATACAGCAATGTTAATATTTGCTTACATGTCCCTCGGCAAGTTTCACTGCAATAAGGCGCTTTTGGTAGCCATCCGCAAGCTTCTGCTTGAATTTTTGACCACTCTTGACAAAATTGGTGCAGTTCAGCTAAATTTGTTGGTTTTCTAACATGGACTTGTTTCTTCAGCAAGAAACAAGTCCATGTCATAAAACCAACACATTCAGCTGAACTGCACCAATTTTGTCAAGAGGAGTGGTCAAAAATTCAAGCAGAAGCTTGTGGATGGCTACCAAAAGCGCCTTATTGCAGTGAAACTTGCCAAGGGACATGTAAGCAAATATTAACATTGCTGTATGTATACTTTTGACCCAGCAGATTTGCTCACATTTTCAGTAGACCCATAATAAATTCATAAAAGACCCAAACTTCATGAATGTTTTTTGTGACCAACAAGTATGTGCTCCAATCACTCTATCACAAAAAAATAAGAGTTGTTGAAATGATTGGAAACTCAAGACAGCCATGACATTATGTTCTTTACAAGTGTATGTGAACTTTTGACCACGACTGTATATTTGTATGTATTAAAGTAATCAGACATATTGTTGTCAACATTGTTTGCTGTGTGTGTGCAGGGTCCAGATGATTGCCACGTTGTGTTTGGTGAGCTGCCTCTCATGGCTTCCAGGTCAGCTGTCAACCCAAAAGTGCGCAAGATGAACAGTCCACGTCGCCGTAGCAACCATGTTGTGTTTGCTTTTGCAGGGCTGCTGGAGGCCAAGTCCTTGCTGAGCGCCATCGAGCAGGAAGGTGCGTGAACGCACCCGTGTTGTCACCGGTGTTCCGTAGACCTCACCGTCCTCTCTCTCTGTGCAGACATGGTTCCCGTCGGCGACGTCGGCATCGGTCCTGAGAGAGCCAACGACTTCCTGACCCACTCCAGAGCCAGGAGGAACGCCGACCCCCGATGGTATCGAGGGAACCCGGACTTCCAGGCCTACTATCGCTACTACAGCAGCATCGGGCACACGGAGGGGGTACGGCACACACACACACTTTGACTGCCCCAAAAAAGTAGTCAGACAATGTGGGGACCATCCTTTCCGAAGGTTCCTAAAAAGTCCCACTTTAAGTCCACTAGCCCGCTTATTTCCACAACCCGTCAATGCTGATCAACTCCGTTAGTTACGGAAGGACCCGCTTATGTTCACCAACATAAGATTGAGGTCGTTGGTATGAAAAAAACAAGCGGTTAATTTCAACATAGACTTAGACAAACTTTAATGATCCACAAGGGAAATTGTTCAACACAGTAGCTCAGTTACAATGATGGAAAGTGTAAGGATGGAAAGGACAATGCAGGTATAAATAGACTAAAAAAGCTATAAAAAAATCTAACATATATACGAATATATACATATGTGTACAGAATAGTTTATATACAGATATATTATATAATGTCTATAACATATATACAATATATACCAATGACATGTTGTAGTATTGTTCATTTTCTCATCCAAGCAGCTAAGCCAGTGTTTTTCAACCACTGTGCCGCGGCACACTAGTGTGCCGTTAGATATTGTCTGGTGTGCCGTGGGAAATTATGCAACTTCACCCAATTGGTCCAAAAAAATATTTTTTGCAAATCACTAATTATAATTAGGAATGTCCGATAATGGCTTTTTGCCGATATTCCGATATTGTCCAACTCTTAATTACCGATACCGATATCAACCGATACTGATATATACAGTCGTGGAATTAACACATTATTATGCCTAATTTGGACAACCAGGTATGGTGAAGATAAGGTCCTTTTTTTTAATATTAATAAAATAAGATAAATAAATTAAAAACATTTTCTTGAATAAAAAAGAAAGTAAAACAATATAAAAACAGTTACATAGAAACTAGTAATTAATGAAAATGAGTAAAATGAACTGTTAAATGTTAGTACTATTAGTGGACCAGCAGCACGCACAATCATGTGTGCTTACGGACTGTATCCCTTGCAGACTGTATTGATATATATTGATATATAATGTAGGAAGCAGAATATTAATAACAGAAAGAAACAACCCTTTTGTGTGAATGAGTGTAAATGGGGGAGGGAGGTTTTTTGGGTTGGTGCACTAATTGTAAGTGTATCTTGTGTTTTTTATGTTGATTTAATTAGAAAAAAAAACAAAAAACGATGCCGATAATGGAAAAACCGATACCGATAATTTCCGATATTACATTTTAAAGCATTCATCGGCCATTAATATCGGCAGGCCGATTTTTAGTGGTCAATTGTACGGAATATGTACTTCACTGTGCAATCTACTAATACAAGTTTCTATCAATCAATCAAAAACAAGGTTTTCCAAAATAAGAGAACAACTTCAACTCAAGTTATGGAAAAAAAAATGCCAACATGGCACTGCCATATTTATTATTGAAGTCACAAAGTGCATTATTTTTTTTAACATGCCTCAAAACAGCAGCTTGGAATTTGGGACATGCTCTCCCTGAGATAATCCCGATACCCACTACAACTATGGGAAATATTATACCGTATTTTTCGGAGTATAAATCACACCGGCCGAAAATGCATAATAAAGAAGGAAAAAAACATATAAGTCGCACTGGAGTATAAGTCGCATTTTTGGGGGAAATGTATTTGATAAAAGCCAACACCAAGAATAGACATTTGAAAGGCAATTTAAAATAAATAAATAAAGAATAGTGAACAACAGGCTGAATAAGTGTACGTTATATGAGGCATAAATAACCAACTGAGAACGTGCCTGGTATGTTAACGTAACATATTATGGTAAGAGTCATTCAAATAACTATAACATATAGAACATGCTATACGTTTACCAAACAATCTGTCACTCCTAATCGCTAAATCCCATGAAATCTTATACGTCTAGTCTCTTACGTGAATGAGCCAAATAATATGATTTGATATTTTACGGTAATGTGTTAATAATTTCACACACAAGTCGCTCCTGAGTGTAAGTCGCACCCCCGGCCAAACTATAAAAAAAAAACTGCGACATATACTCCGAAAAATACGGTACTTTGACTTTCACAAAGTGCATTATTTTTTTAAATTTTTTTTAAACATGCCTCAAAACAACCGCTACAAAAACAACGAAGGCACACAGCTTCAGTCCAGAGTATACTAGAAGGCCCTACGTCCGTGTTTTACCGGATATTAACCACTCCGTACAGCGGCATTTTAAAAAGTAATTAATTTTACTTTTTGAAACCGATACCGATAATTTACGATATTACATTTTAAAGCATTTATCGGCCTGCCGATATTATCGGACATCTCTAATTGTCACCAAAGTCACAAGTAAATGTGCAAGCATTCGGTTATGTTACGTTGACATAAACGCGTTCCACAATATTTACAAATTCATACTTAAATATACCGAGCTCTAACATTTTTACTAGTTGACTGGACAATAAATAGATTAGGGCTGCAGCTACAAATTATCGATTAGTATGTTCGATTAACCTCTTAAGGCCCAAGCTGTTTGTTTACATGATTTTCTTATTTCTCTTTGCTATTTGGGCTTATTGGACCCTAATTAGAATAAAAACTAAAAATCATCTTTTTATATGATGTACTTATAGTCCATAAGTAACAAATGTGGACTTCATGTGTAGTGACATGCTAATTTTTATTTTTACACTTTTTTTTCCAAATTCCATTGTATGTTATACTCTTCTGACACCACCGGATGGCAGTATGTGTCCACATAAGTGGCCATAAGACCCCAATTCAGTAGTGTACACAATTTTGGAAATAAAAAGCCTTTAGAGCAGGGGTGTCAAACTCATTTTAGATCGGGGGCCGCATGGAGAAAAATCTACTCCCAGGTGGGCCGGACTGGTAAAATCACGGCACGATAACTTAAAAATAAAGACAACTTCAGATTTTTTTTTTTGTTTAAAAATAGAACAAGCACATTCTGAAAATGAACAAATCATAATGTTGATGGGGTTTTTTACACATACATGTTGCAGTTAATAGTATTCTATCTTTATTTGTCGTTACTTATACTTTCTGAATAAATGATGGGATAATGTTCATCAGTCAACTCATAGGTGTAATTTTCAATCTATTAAGATAAAAAAATATCAAAATCAAATTACAGGATGTTATTTATGTAGTTTACTCATTTTTCTCAACTGGTGCACTAAGATCATGTGTTTTTTTTGTTTTTGTTTTACATATGTAGCATCATCTAAAATTATACAAAGAATTGCTATTGCGACATCTAGTGGACACATTTAGAAGAGCAGTTTCTTTCATTCCAAAATTTCGCAAACTCATCCCGCGGGCCGCATAAAACCTGTTCGTGGGCCTGATCCGGCCCGCGGGCCGTACGTTTGACACCCCTGCTTTAGAGGTTAATCGGATAAAACACTTTTTAAGGGAAAAAAAGATTTTTCTGTTTTACTCTTTATTCCATCCATCCATCCATCCATTTCTACCGCTTATTCCCTTCGGGGTAGCGGGGGGCGCTGGAGCCTATCTCAGCTACATTCTTCTTTTCTATTTAATGATCATATTTAACTAAAAAAAATTGCACTTTTAACATTGAGAAATATATATTTGTACTCTGCAAAAACTGAAATCTAAGTAAGATTAAATATTTTAAATAAGGGTGATATTTGCTTATTTTCTGTCTGATAAGATAATTCTTCTCACTAAGCAGATTTTATGTTAGAGTGTTTTTTTAAGGGTTTTGGTCCTAAATGATCTCAGTAAGATATTACAGCTTGTAGCTGAGATTTGATGACCTATATTGAGTAAAACATGCTTGAAACTAGAATATCAACTGTTGTGTCATCAACACTCACAAGTATAAAACTACTTTTTTAAAGTAATAATATCTTATTTCAAGCATTAAAAAAAAATCATGATGCCGAGCGCATATCATTATGTCAAGATAATGGCACTAGCATTTACTTAATTTAAGATTATTTTTCAACCTATTGAGCAAACAGGTCTCGGTTTTTTTTCTACCAAGAAAAGTGCACTTGTTATTAGTGAGAATATACTTATTTGAAGGTGTTTTTGGGTTCATTGAGGTTAGCTAATTTGACTTGTTTTGGAAAGTCTTGACAAGCCGAATTTTCTTGTTCTATTGGCAGATAATTTTGCTTAGTTCAAATAAAATACCCCTCGTTTTTGTAACTTTTTTTTTGTTGTTTTTGAACACTGACTTTTTGCAGTGTTAACTCTGCCACACAGATCAAGCCACCGCTCTCGCAGAAACAATGTCCGTGTATTTGAAGTTTCCGGGGCGATCCGGAATCGGTCCATTTTTACGGGGTGAACTCATTAAACCAGCAAGTAGCAATTCTCCAAGTACCGCCATAATGACCAACATTAAAACACGGTAGCGTAGTAGGCTTACGTATTCGTTAAAAAACAAGGCGGAAGTATATTCAATAATTTTGGCCACTGTTTGAATACTTGAGTGATTCTTTCACAGTTTGAGAATCACCGCATTAAACATTTAATCGAATAAATTGAAGCTTTTTTCCTAATCGGTGAACAGTTGCAGACCTAACTTAGATGTATTTTGAATGTTGTGTCAGCTGTACGAGATCGACAAGCTGAGGATGTTGTACCAGCAGATGAGGTACCTGGAGAACACCTACGGCCCCAACGCCTCCTACTTCCAGAACAAGCTGGGGGTCCCGCAGATAATGTGCGACCCGGCCACCGACAAGAGGTGCAAGGTGGTCGACCCCGCGCCTCCCCCCATGAAGGGAGTCCCCGTCCCCGTCCCCGAGGCCACGGATCTGCCCGCCACGCTGCCCCCGCCTCCTTTTGTTTCCCAGGCGGACGTCCTGTACCTGTGCAACAGCAAGGACCCCCTGTGCAAGCCCCACATCGTCTACCTGCCCGCCGGCGCCGTGCCCGTCCTCTGCGACCCCCGCTACCACCCCCACTGCACTCCTCAGAAGGCGCCGCCCGCCGCAGCGCCTCAGCCGCAGCCGCTGCCCCCGCACCCGCCGAAGAAGCCGGTCCCTCCCCCGCTCATGCCCATCCTCGTCAAGAAGTCCCCACCGCCGGCCCCCGTCCGCATTTTCAAAGGCATGGAGTACGACTGCGACCCCTACTGGGACCCCGACTGCCTCATTGACCACCCGCCCAGGCCCATGAAGGGGCAGATTGTGGGCCCACCACCCCCTCCTCCTCCTGTGGAGGAAGAGAGGGAGGAGGAGGAGGAGGAGCCAGCACCCCTTGGTCTCCCCATGCAGAAGAAATCCTTCCCCTACTACTACCCCTCTGTACCCTACAACCCCCGTGATGACTTGTACGACCCGGCCCGCTTCCAGTACCCTCAACCAGAACCACCTGCTGACGAGACCCAATAGGGACCGTCTTTAAAAAAAAAACAGTCGGGACACGTTGAACACGTTGCACAAAGATGTCCTTGAACGAGTCCTAAAGTTTTAAAATATAGGGAAAAGTCCAAAAGCATCGTCATTAATCATGTATTATTATTTTATTTTTTCATATTCCATCTCACGCCTAAGGAAGATGTTTCAAATCCAAAATAAACGTTGGAAAATAAAAAAGGTTGACTATGTTTGGCTCCTTCCTCATAAAAACAGCGGATAATTAAATGTCGTTAATGCTGACTCGTCCAATAGGACATATTGAACACGTTGCACCAAGCTGTCCTTGAACGCATCCCAAAGCTTTAAAATATACAGAAAAGTCCAAAATGTATTGTATTATGTATTATTTTATTGTATTATCTCACGCCTAAGGAATATGTTTCAAGTCCAAAATAAATGGAAAAAAGCTTTAGAATATACGGAAAAGTCCAAAAGCCTCGTTATGTTTTTTGTTTTATTTTTTTATATTCCATCTCTCGGCTAAGGACGCTGTTTTAAGTCAAAAATAAACGTTGGAAAATAAAAAAAGGTTGACTTGTGCTTGTTTGGTTCCTTCCTCATAAAAATAGCGGATCATTAAATGTCGTTAACGCAGACACATTGAACACGTTGCACAAAGGTGTCCTTGAACGCATCCTAAAGCTTTAGAATATACGGAAAAGTCCAAAAGCATCATCATTATTCATGTATTTTATTTTTATTTTCATACTCCATCTTACGCCTAAGTAAGATGTTTCAAGTCCAAAATAAACGTAAAAAAGCTTTAAAATATATACGGAAAAGTCCAAAAGCATTGTTATGTATCTTTTTTTTTAGTAAGGAAGCTGTTTCAAGTCCAAAATAAATGTTGAAAAATAATACAGGTTGACTTGTTTGGCTCCTTCCTCATAAAAACAGCGGATCATTAAATGTCGTTAACGCTGACTCGTCCAATAGGACATATTGAACACGTTGCACCAAGCTGTCCTTGAACGCATCCTAAAGCTTTAAAATATAGGGAAAAGTCCAAAAGCATCGTCATTAATCATGTATTATTATTTTATTTTTTCATATTCCATCTCACGCCTAAGGAAGATGTTTCAAGTCCAAAATAAACGTTGGAAAATAAAAAAGGTTGACTTTGTTTGGCTCCTTCCTCATAAAAACAGCGGATAATTAAATGTCGTTAATGCTGACTCGTCCAATAGGACATATTGAACACGTTGCACCAAGCTGTCCTTGAACGCATCCCAAAGCTTTAAAATATACGGAAAAGTCCAAAAGCATCGCCGTTATTCATGTATTTTATTTTTTTATTTTCATATTCCATCTCACGCCTACGGAAGATGTTTCAAGTCCAAAATAAACTGAAAAAAGCTTTAAAATATACGGAAAAGTCCAAAAGCATCGTTATGTATCTTTTTTTTTTCATATTCCATCTCACTCCTAAGGAAGCTGTTTTAAGTAAAAAATAAATGTTGGAAAATAAAAAAGGTTGACTTGTGCTTGTTTGGCTCCTTCCTCTTAAAAACAGCGGATCATTAAATGTCGTTAACGCAGACTCGTCCAATAGGACATATTGAACACGTTGCACCAAGATGTCCTTGAACGCATCCTAAAGCTTTAGAATATACGTAAAAGTCCAAAAGCATCGTTAATCATGTTGGTTTTTTTCATATTCTATCTCACGCCTAAGGAAGATGTTTCAAGTCCAAAAAAAACGTTGGAATATTAAAAATATTTAAAAAAGGTTGACTTGTGCTTGTTTGGCTCCTTCCGCATAAAAACAGCGGATCATTAAATGTCGTTAACGCAGACTCGTCCAATAGGACATATTGAACACGTTGCACAAAGATGTCCTTGAACGCATCCTAAAGCTTTAGAATATACGGAAAAGTCCAAAAGCATCGTTAATAATCATGTTGTTTTTTTTCATATTCTATCTCACGCCTAATGAAGATGCTTCAAGTCCAAAATAAACGAAAAAAAGCTTTAGAATGTACGGAAAAGTCCAAAAGCCTCGTTATGTTTTTTGTTTTATTTTTTTTATATTCCATCTCACGCCTAAGGAAGCTGTTTTAAGTCAAAAATAAAATAAATGTTGGAAAATAAAAAAGGTTGTGCTTGTTTGGCTCCTTCCTCATAAAAACAGCGGATCATTAAATGTTGTTAACTCAGACTCGTCCAATAATATTGAAGACGTTGCACCAAGCTGTCCTTGAACGCATCCTAAAGCTTTAAAATATACGGAAAAGTCCAAAAGCATCGTCATTATTCATGTAGTTTATTTTTTTTTTTTTTTCATATTCCATCCTACGCCTAAGGAAGATGTTTCAAGTCCAAAATAAACGGAAAAAAGCTTTAAAATATATACGGAAAAGTCCAAAAGCATCGTCATTGATAATGTATTATTTTATTTTATTATCTCACGCCTAAGGAAGATGTTTCAAGTCCAAAATAAACATTGGAAAATAAAAAAAGGTTGACTTGTGCTTGTTTGGCTCCTTCCTCATAAAAACAGCGGATCATTAAACGTCGTTAACTCAGACTCGTCCAATAGGACATATTGAACACGTTGCACCAAGCTGTCATTGAACGCAACCTAAAGCTTTAGAATATACGGAAAAGTCCAAAAGCATCGTCATTATTCATGTATTTTATTTTTTAATTTTCATATTCCATCTCAAGCTGTTTTAAGTTAAAAAAAACAACAAAAAAACATTGGAAAATAAAAAAGGTTGACTTGTGCTTGTTTGGCTCCTTCCTCATAAAATCAGCCGATCATTAAATGTCGTTAATGCTGACTCGTCCAATATTGAACACGTTGCACAAAGATGTCCTTGAACGCATCCTAAAGCTTTAGAATATACGGAAAAGTCCAAAAGCATTGTTAATAATCATGTTTTTGTTTTTTTTCATATTCTATCTCACGCCTAAGGAAGATGTTTCAAGTCCAAAAAAAACGGAGAAAAAAAAAAAAGGTAAACTTGTGCTTGTTTGGCTCCTTCCTCATAAAAACAGCGGATCATTAAATGTCGTTAATGCTGACTCGTCCAATAGGACATATTGAACACGTTGCACCAAGCTGTCCTTGAACGCATCCTAAAGCTTTAGAATATACGGAAAAGTCCAACAGCATCGTTAATATACATTTATATATATTTTTCATATTCTATCTCACGCCTAAGGAAGAGGTTTCAAATCCAAAAAAAAACCTTGGAAAAAAAAAGGTTGACTTGTGCTTGTTTGGCTCCTTCCTCAGAAAAACAGCCGATCATTAAATGTCGTTAATGCTGACTCATCCAATATTGAACACGTTGCACAAAGATGTCCTTGAACGCATCCTAAAGCTTTAGAATATACGGAAAAGTCCAAAAGCATCGTTAATAATCATGTTTTTGTTTTTTTTCATATTCTCTCACGCCTAAGGAAGATGTTTCAAGTCCAAAAAAGTTGGAAAAAAAAAAAAAAAGGTAAACTTGTGCTTGTTTAGCTCCTTCCCCATAAAAACAGTGGATCATTAAATGTAGTTAATGCTGACTCGTCAAATAGGACATATTGAACATGTTGCACCAAGCTGTCCTTGAACGCATCCTAAAGCTTTAGAATATACGGAAAAGTCCAAAAGCATCATTAATCATGTTTTTGTTTTTTTTTCATATTCTATCTCACGCGTAAGGAAGATGTTTCAAGTCCAAAAAAAAAAGGTTGACTTGTGCTTGTTTGGCTCCTTCCTCATAAAAACAGCGGATCATTAAATGTCGTTAATGCTGACTCATCCAACGAGAGACCCCCACTTAGGCCCCTCCAGAGGCTGTTAAACAGCAGGAAGGCGACTTCAAACCAAACTTGCCACATTGTGTAAATTTCATGAGCTCGTCTTAAAAAAAGTGCACATGTAAGAAAAGGCGTGCCGCCCCTTTAAGAGATGGGGGTGAAAAAATGCACAAGCCCTATGAAAAAAATAACAGTAAACACTTTATTACATACATCACGGTGACATGGGAATCAAACGGGGGTGAAAATGTTCGTTTGCAGTGGTAAGAGCCTCAGTTTGTTGACCAATCAGAAAAAGAGTCCTCTCATCCGGCGCCCGATGCCCTGGCGGTCGTAGAGGACGTTGAACTTGTTGATGAACTGGTTCATGCTGTTGCAGGTCTTGGTGATGGAGCCCAGGTAGGCCATGAGGCCCACGTCGTTGCATTGCTGCAGGGCCACACAAGAGGGCGACGTCACAACAGTGTTTTGGTATTTGGCGGGTGATAAGATGTCTTACGTCGTAGAAGTCCGTTTTGAACTTGATGGTGCTGAGGACCGGCAGTCGGTGGCACAGGGCGTTGGCTTCTCGCAAGATCTCGTGGTTGAACGGAACTTCACCTGGCGGAACAGAGGCGGTGAGCGAAAACTCGAGCAGCTCTCAATACACCTGATTAAATCACCCAAAAAATATTTTATTTTAACCATAAAACAAAAGAATATACAGTACAGGCCAAAAGTGTCTACACCTTCTCATTCAATGCGTTTTCTTTATTTTCATGACTATTTACATTGTAGATTGTCACTGAAGGCATCACAACTATGACTGAACACGTGTGGAGTTATGTACTTAACAAACAAAAACAAGTGAAATAACTGAAAACATGTTTTATATTCTAGTTTCTTCAAAATAGCCCCCCTTTGCTCTGATTACTGTTTTGCACACTCTTGGCATTCTCTCGATGAGCTGAAAGGGTTTTCACTTCACAGGTGTCATAGTTTTGATGCCTTTAGTGACAATCTACAATGTAAATAGTCATGAAAATAATGAAAACACATTGAAATGAGGTGTTTCCAAACTTTTGGCCTGTACTGTACGTTTAAGATGAATAAAACATGTTTCATTGGACAGCGTCATCTGGTGGGACACTTTAAGGGGGCAATTTTGCCGATCATTCACAATCCTTATGTAAAACAAGAGCATATGTTTTTATTTTTTTATGCATTCTAAACACTTAAACGCTAGCAAAAGTCAGCTAATAATGGATCCAATGAGATTTGCTCTATTACGCCTATAAAGCCCTCTAAAAAACCCCCATCTAGGTTTTATATACACCCTGTAAGTATATATGTCATGTAGTAACATTCATAATAACATGTAATACTTAAATATTTTGATCACTTTAAGCATACGGCGGTATATTAATTTCACTTTCCCTTCAACAACAACACTACTAATCATGGCCGACTTAATGAGCAACAACAAAGACTACTTCGGGACAAGTGATGATCCACAAACTTCTATTTTTTAGCCTGAATATAAGGAGGACGACATACACGTTTTAAAAGCTGTGAGCTAATAGTGAAACTCTAAGCATCATGTCGCAGTATTGCTAAGTGCTGAACAAGAAATATAAACTACCAACATAATAAACCAATCACTTACTGTACACTGTCTGCTCTCACTTGGATGTTTATATATTCCCTTTACATCAACAATTAACCACTTTTTGTGCCTTTCTTGCCACCCACGGCCGGGTCTAAATTGAATTTCAAAGTTGACAAAGTTTGCGGTTTATGTCCACAGCCTTCTACGATACAGGTGAGGCACGATGTACAGTATATTGCTCAACATGTCAATAGCAGTATAAGCCAGTTAGCCCTCTGTGATCAGCGTTGGCGCTTATAATAAATATGGCTAATATCCTGGTCACGAGATGTAAATAAGGATTGTTGGCGTTTTTTCGGATGTTTTAAGAGGGCTTTATGGGCGGAATTGTGTATTCCTATACTGCCACCTCTTACTTGCCATATATTACAAGTTAGAATGCATGATTAAACAAAAAAAAGACTGTCATACTTAAGGATTGTGAATGAAGTTCCCCTTTAAATTAGGTCAAATTTGTAAACGTTTTTTTTTTACATTAGGAATATTTTATAAAACGTTTAAATAAAATACTATTTTTCCCCCCAAATCTGATATATTTGACATTTACTTAAAAAGTCAAAATGCAGGTTTTCATTGGACAGTGACAAGAAAACAGCTCCATCTAGTGGGCTAATACTGACTTGAATGCAAAGATACCATCCATCCATCCATTTTCCAGCGCCCGCACATTAATAAACCTGACAGCTCATCCATCCGTTTTCTACCGCTTGTCCCTTTCGGAGTCACAAGGGGTGCTGGAGCTTATCCCGGCTATTCAATTAAAAAAAATAAACGCTAAGATGTTGCAGAGGGGTAAGAAAAATGGAACACTGCCAGAAAGTGACGTACACGTGACGACGCGCTGCGAGAAAGCGTTTTGAAGCTCAGACATTATTTTGTCGCTCGCCAACGGTGTCTCACCTGCTTCTGCGGCTTTGACGTACTCCAGGATGATCTTCACGCGACTGTGCAGCATCTTGATGGCGCTGTGCTGGACTACCAGGTGCTCGGCGACTATCACCACAACAACAACAACTCGGTGAGACACTGAAACTTCAATGATGTCCCAGTATGACCTAGTGTTGTCCCGATATCAATATTTTGGTACCGGTACCAAAATGTATTTCGATACTTTTCTGAAGAAAGGGGACCACAAAAAATGCATTATTGGCTTTATTTGAACAAATAATGTTAGGGTACATTAAACATATGTTTCTTATTGCAAGTTTGTCCTTAAATAAAATAGTGAACATACAAGACAACTTGTCTTTTAGTAGTAAGTAAACAAACAAAGGCTCCTAATTTAGCTGCTGACATATGCAGTAACATATTGTGTCATTTATCTACCTATTATTTTGTCAACATTATGAGGGACAAGTGGTAGAAAATGAATTATTAATCTACTTGTTTATTTACTGTTAATATCTGCTTACTTTCTCTTTTAACATGTTCTATCTACACTTCTGTTAAAATGTAATAATCATGTATTCTTCTGTTGTTTGATACTTTACATTAGTTTTGGATGATACCACAAATTTGGGTATCAATCCGATACCAAGTAGTTACAGGACCATACATTGGTCATCTTCAAAGTCCTCATGTGTCCAGGGACATATTTCCTGACTTTATAAACATAATGCTAATTTTTTTTAAACGAAAGAAGATGTGGTGCCAAAAAATATTGATGTAATCATAGTATTATCGACTAAATACGCTCTTGTACTTGGTATCATTACAGTGGATGTCAGGTGTAGATCCACCAATGGCGTTTGTTTATATTAATCATAGTAGTATCGACTCGATACGCTCTTGTACCTGGTATCATTACAGTGGATTTTAAGTGTAGATCCACCAATGGCGTTTGTTTATATTAATCATAGTAGTATCAACTAAGTACGCTCTTGTATTTGGTATCATTACAGTGGATGTCAGGTGTAGATTCACCAATGCCGTTTGTTTATATTAATCATAGTAGTATCGACTAGATACACTCTTGTACTTGGTATCATTACAGTGGATGTTGGGTGTAGATTCACCAATGTCGTTTGTTTATATTAATGATAGTAGTATCGACTAGATACGCTCTTGTACTTGGTATCATTACAGTGGATGTTAGGTGTCGCTCCACCAATGCCGTTTGTTTATATTAATCATTGTAGTATTGACTAGATACGCTCTTGTACTTGGTATCATTACAGTGGATGTTAGGTGTAGATCCACCAACGGCGTTTGTTTACATTGTGACGCCGGTGAGCTACGGTGTGTAGTGAAGCACGTTTAGCTATTCCTCGTCCTGCAGGGATGATACTTGTAAGAAACTTACTTTATTTGTCGCTATGGAGACGAGGATTAGTGATTTAGAAGTAGCTACAACACTGCAGACTGCGGATGGACTTTAGCCGCTAGCTAGCTAGCCATGTCTTAAATCACCTCTTCCTGAGGGCGTTTCAGTGTTATAACTTCACCTTTATCGTTAGTTTTTAAGCCAAAATGCGTCCGTTCTCCCTTTTCTGTCTACATACTGTTTCTGTTTGTAAGTACTCCGTGATCATGCGCTGCCGAACATGCTCGTCCGCTCGTAAACCAGCAATGACACGACGTGACGACGGGGGGGGGGGGACCGGTACTTCTTAATACCGAATATGATTCATTAGTATCACGGTACTATACTAATACCGGTATACCATACAACCTTAGTCCGACCTTACCTGTGGAGTTCTCTCCGGTGCCGGTGGCCGTCATGCGGGCCACGTGGTCCACGCCGATCCTCTCGGCCTCCTCCGTGGCGAGGGTGTAGTTCAGCTCGGCGAACAGCATGGTGGCCTGCGTCGGGGAGACAAGGACGTTGAAAGGAGCGTCGTTGCTGCGGTTACAGCTAAAAAGGTCACACTTGAGAGGACGGCTACCTCGCCGCTGATGATGTCAATGACGGACTCGAACACGCTGACCGGCAGCTGAGGAAGAAAAACAATTAACTTCTGGAGGGTGGCGACAGTTTGATACCGGAACAGACACTCACATCAGTGTGTTTGGTCAGGGGGTTGAGCTTGAGGAAGAGCGGACTCTCGATGATTTCACACACCTGACAGGAGAATCATAACAATCAAGGTGGTGAGGATATTTAGTAGGGATGTCCGATAATGGCTTTTTTGCCGATATTGTCCAACTCTTAATTACCGATAGCGATATATACAGTAGTGGAATTAACACATTATTATGCCTAATTTGGACAACCATGTATGGTGAAAATAAGGTCCTTTTTAAAAAAATTAATAAAATAAAAGAAGATAAATACATTGGAAACATTTTCTTGAATAAAAAAGAAAGTAAAACAATATAAAAACAGTTACATAGAAACTAGTAATTAATGAAAATGAGTAAAATTAACTGTTAAAGGTTAGTACTATTAGTGGACCAGCAGCACGCACAATCATGTGTGCTTACGGACTGTATCCCTTGCAGACTGTATTGATATATAATGTAGGAACCAGAATATTAATAACAGAAAGAAACAACCCTTTTGTGTGAATGAGTGTAAATGGGGGAGGGAGGTTTTTTGGGTTGGTGCACTAATTGTAAGTGTATCTTGTGTTTTTTAAGTTGATTTAATAAAAAAATAAAAAAACGATACCGATAATAAAAAAAAACGATACCGATAATTTCCGATATTACATTTCAAAGCATTTATCGGCCGATATTATCGGACATCTCTAATATTTACTAGTCACTAGTGATGGGTCCGGCAACACCGATGCATTGGCGCATGCGTCGAGCTCATAGAGCAAAACCCTGTGTCGGTGCGCGTACCGCTTTTAGAAAGTCACGTGACCGATCATGAGCTGATTCGGCCACGTGACCGATACGCGAACTGTGTCGCACTGACGCCAAACTGTGTTTATAAGGAAGCGCATCTGTCAACGAGATGCTGCCGCCAACAGAATCGCCGCACTTCTGTCGTTGGTCATTTGTCGTCGTCGGAGATCATGGAGCAGCCTCAGGCAAAAAGAAAGATTTCCGCCGTGTGGGAATATTTTGATCATATATCGGGAAAAAAAGGTATTTGTGTTCATTTCCTTGTCGTTTCATCCTGTTCTCTCAAAGTTTCCACTTGATCTATTAGAATTCAAAATCTCTTCAAAATGATTCTTAGTTTACTATTCATATTTTCCGCAGGTTAAATGTCGCATTTGTACGACAGAATCGTCGTACATTAACAAATCCACCTCCTCAAAGCTGTCAGCCGGAGAAATAATAACTAAGAAGAGAAATCGTCTAAAATTTTATACGTTGGAAAAACTATTTTTTTGGAATAAAAATGTGTAAAAAAAACAACATTCCCAGTCCACAAGCATCCTCATTCACAACACGTTCTCTTAGATTTCCATGTTATGATACATGTTCACATTATTTATTGACTCTATCTAAAAAAGATACAAATATATTTTTATTTAAATGAAGATATTAAATAATCCTAAATGAAATACAATGACTTGGTTTATATTATTGTATATACTAGGTCAGGGGTCGGCAACCTGCGGCTCTAAAGCCGCATGCGGCTCTTTAGCGCCGCCCTAGTGGCTCTCTGGAGCTTTTTCAAAAATTTATGAAATATGGAAAAAGATGAGGGGAAAAAAAAAAGTTTTTTCTTTTAATATGGTTTCTGTTGGAGGACACACATGACACAAACCTCCCTAATTGTTGTAAAGCACACTGTTTATATTAAACATGCTTCACTGATTCAAGTATTTGGCGAGCGTCGTTTTGTCCTACTAATTTTGGCGGTCCTTGAACTCACCGTAGTTTGTTTACATGTATAACTTTCTCTGACTTTCTAGGACGTGTTTTATGCCACTTCTTTTTCTGTCTCATTTTGTCCACCAAACTTTTAACGTTGTGCGTGAATGCACCAAGGTGAGTTTTGTTGATGTTATTGACTTGTGTGGAGTGCTAATCAGGCATATTTGGTCACTGCATGACTGCAAGCTAATCGATGCTAACATGCTATTTAGGCTAGCTATATGTACATATTGCATCATTATGCCTCATTTGTAGCTATATTTGAGCTCATTTAGTTTCCTTTAAGTCCTCTTAATTAAATTTATAACACACTATTTGTATGTAATATGGCTTTTAATTTTTTGCGGCTCCAGACAGATTTGTTTTTGTATTTTTGGTCCAATATGGCTCTTTCAACACTTTGGGTTGCTGATCCCTAGGGATGGTACTCGAAACCGTTTTTCCCGGTTGTTCGATAAGAAAAGAACAGAGTCCTCGGACTCTAATCCCTTTTTGAGAACCGGTACCCGTTATCGAGACCACTATAGTAAAGAAAAAGAGTTGGTTCTTTATTCGAATCCCGTCCCGACCAGAAACGCTCCGTGTGACATCACAAGAAATCAGTCACGTAGCTCAGTCATTAGGCGCAGATAGCGAAAGCAGGAAAAACAATGGACGGGAAAAAGCGCTCCAAGGTGTAATAAAGTTCAAAACAAAAGGTATAATCCAATGAATAACTTTACTGAGAGATTTGAGCAGGGTACAAACACATGAAGAACACTTTTACGACCCACCGGAAACATAGCAACCAGGCTAGCAACGCACCTCCTTTACGGCAGCTGTCGCAACGTTCTTAAAGCAACCACAGCACATACATATATATACACCATATATGACATGATCTCCCTTTTTCAACTTTTGTTTTTCTTTTCTTGTAAACAAAACAAAATCACACTGTATTTGTGTTGTCTGTATAATTATAAATAATGCAGACGAGGCGTGTTGGCTGAGTTCTAGACGTTTACTTTCACGGGTGACGACCTGCAACAACACTTTTCGGGGCTACCGCGCATGCTCGTCACTCCCGTTGCATGATGGGTAGAGTAGTTGTTATATTCCCTAGCTCATAACATCTTTCCCCCTATAAAGAAATAATGTTAACTCAATAAAGTGTATTTCTTTTTTTAGCTTTAACTTTTCATTTTTTAGCATTGTAACCACATTTGCAAACAACTTTTCTCTTCATAGAATTTTCTTTGAATAAAGAAATAAAGTGCAAAAATGTCAAAGCATCATAACAAACAGTTATGTCAAATAGCAGCAGAATTGCACTTTTTGGAGAGCTGTATTATTTCCAGTTTTGTGCCCAAGGGACTGATTTTATTTAACACTATAGTATTATTTATACACCTATAGTGATCACAGAGACAGGTTGTTTTTGTGTTACCTTATACATTTGTTTTTCTGAAAAATCCCACTTAATATACTTTGGGTAACAACAGTCAACATTTATTTATTTCATTTTATTTTTTTAGGAGGGTAACAGTCAATATGTATTTATTTTTTTAGATTAAATTGTGTTCTTATATAATAAAAGTTAGCTTTTGTTAAACCAAATATTGTGTTTTTTTTTTCCATATACAACAACCTATCTGGACTCGATAAGAGAATCGATAAGGAATCGGTTCGATAAGAGGATTCGATAATAGACTCGAACTCGATAATTTCTTATCAAACATCATCCCTACTGATCCCTGTACTAGGTCATAAAATCAGTGTCAGTTGAGTCGGTCCATAGGTAGGGATTTTTAATGTCCAGCAGATGTCAGTATTTAGTGACACAGTATCGAAACGCTTCATGACGCCTCATCAACCCATCACTACTGTTCACCCACCTGCTTGTGAATATGGATATCAGACTGGTCCGGGGGGCCGCCGGTGGTGTACCAGCCCAGGAACTCCATTTCTTTGAACACCTGTTTGACTGCAAAAGCCCACACATGATGATTATTACTACTTCCTACCCAACACCAATGCTATTTTTTTCCAAAAGCTCACATTGCTCCTCCTTGATGTAGTAGTACTCCTTGTCAATGTGTACTTTGTCGTCCGTGGTGTGCGAAAGCAGCTCAAAGGAGTTCATCACCTCGATGTTCCGGCCCTCTTGCTTCCCGATGAGCGCGCCGATGACTGGGAAGGTGAGAGACAACCGCAGCCATTACACAACAGTCCAGCCTGACAGACAGGAACACACACACACCTTGCATGGGTCTGCCCTCTTGTGAACGGATCCGTATCCAGTGGTCGGATATGTTGAGAATGACGAGAGGATGCAAAGCCACCGATACGCTGCCGGTCATCCCGGAAGCCATGACACCGGGGCTGGCTGCAGACACACAACACAACACACAGGGTCACTTCTCAGCAATTAACATAATTAAATACAGACTTGCATGCAGTGTGGAAAAGCAACAATATGACAGCTATATGGGATTTGGGGGGGCGAGTACTAACTTTATAGTAGAGCCTGACTCATGTATTGTTGTTGTGCAGTGACACAGTATGAGTCAAATAAACAAAGAAGTTAAAATAGCCTCAAACTAGCTGAGTTGTTGACATATTTGCCAGCAACTAACCAAACCTGTGTCAGCCCAGAGCTACACACCGAACATTTGTCTGCCAACTCGCTCCAACACCAAAGTATATCACCGCAGACGGACATAATTGTGTTTAGGCGTGGAGCTGTGTCGCTGTAATGGAGGGAATTTGGGATAAATGTTGAAATAAAAGAAGGTACTCGCCTGCCCCGTCTACTTCCATTCCGCCGCCGTTGCTGGTCGCCATCTTGTGCCGAAAGACGCGCATGCGCCGTGGGCTGGTGAACTTTAAGCGAGCATGACTGAGATGTTTTAAAACAATATATTCAACATAAAATCATAAAGAATGTATTTATATATTTAGGGATGGATAAATATGTTTATTTTTATTTTTAAGGTTTTAAATAAAGTGCATTAACTGACGCCGGATGTTGTAGGCAAGTAGCTAGTGTTTCCGGCGGAAACATTCCTGTTATTGTTTATTTATTTATTTTTTATTGAACAACAAACGTACATTTAGAATGTACACAAAAGTCAAGGCACTTTCAACATAACCAACAATCTACACTTCAGGTTGAGCAAATCACGACATCAGAAAAAACATGTCAAGGAAAGAAAACAAAAGCAAATACAGATAGAGTATTAAATATTAATAAATAATATAATAAAAAATATGAAGAAAAAAAAAAGTCATAAAGGGCTACCTAAATCACTTTAAATGTTTTTAACAAAAATATCAATTTAAGGGCTTTTGTACTCTTAATCATCCTCCAAGATTTGATTGATAATTGTAAACAATTAAGCCAATTACAAAATATCGGCCTTACTTTCATAAATCGACATTTATGTAGAAATATTTTTTTTTGCCATAATAATGTTGACAAACATTTCTATGTTACAGCCGTTTATAATATATATGTTGTCCCTCAGCGTGTCCGGCCAACACACTCACTCCAGAAATTTAGACAAACTTTATTGGGAAATGTTAAATGCTTTTATTAAAAAATATATATTCAACGTAAAATCATAAATAATTCATTTATATATTTAAGAATAGATAAATATGTTTAGAGACTGTTATTTTTAAGGTTTTAAATACAGTGCATTAACTAACGCCGGATCTTTTAGATGTTATCTAAAAAATATATTCAACGTAAAATCATAAATAACTCATTTATATATTTAATAATAGATAACTATGTTTAGACACCGTCATTTTTAAGGTTTCAAATATAGGGCATTAACTGATGCCGGATCTTTTAAGGCAAGCAGCTTGTGTTTCCGGCGGAGTGTTGATGAAGGCGCATTGTTGTTGTTCTTCAGCGTATCCGGTCAACACACTCACTCCAGAATATTAACAAACTTTATGGGTCCACAAGAGACATTTTAAATTGTTTTATTTAGAAAATATATTCAATGCAAAATCATAAATAATTCATTTATATATTTAAGAATAGATAACTATGTTTAGACACTGTCATCTTTGAGATTTTAAATATAAGGCATTGTCACGCCAAATTTCTTCCCTCTACAAAATCCTTCCCTCCCCCATTTACTTCCGGGGCTGCGTCCAATAAAATCACAAAGTTGCCGGGGGTCCTTAACCTGCACGCGACTGTCCTGTTTCGTGCCTGTACAAAAAAACAACAATTATCGATTTCTTCAGATTCCAGCAGCTGTCAAAGACGAAGTATCCTTCCAGCGACGGGCAGTCAAAGCCGAAGTGCTACCGATCGCTGTCAATGACGTAAGAGGAAACATGACCTCGGAAGGAAATGGGGAAGGGAAAGTTTTTGTAGAGGGAAGAAATTTGGCGTGACACCGCCGTTGCTGGTCGCCATCTTATACGGAGAACTGCGCATGCGTTGTGGGTTGGCTCACTTTTCGCAAGTATGACTGTGATTTTTTTAAATATATATATTTAACGCAAAATCATACATAATTTATTTATATGTGTAAGAATTGATGACTATTTTCCTACATCGTTATTTTTAACGTTTTGAATATTGTAAATAAACTGACGCCGGAACTTGTAGGTAAGCAGTGGGTGTTTCCGGCGGAGTGTTGATGAAGGCGCACTCCTGTCGCGCTTCAGCGGATCCGTCCACTAAAAAGTGTGGAGTTTCACTGACATAATGGATGAATTCACAACTTGTAGCCTCGAATACCTCCCAGAAAACATCTTAATTGACGTGTTGTCTTATTTGAGCATACGCGAGCTCGTCCGAGCAGGAAGGTAAGACGACAATAAACCCCCCCCCCTTATTGATCCTGATGACAATAACCGCTCCCTGACTCCTGTTTGAAGTGTTTTTAATGGCGTCCCTTCAGAGTGTGTAAGCGATGGAGACGTCTTGTGAAAGATCAAAGACTGTGGAGACTTGTCGACCTGACTGCGTGGAAAGGGGTAAAAAAGACTTGAACTATCTCTACAACTTGTTCTTATTTTGCCAGCTGCGTAAATTGTATCCTGTATGTTGTGTTAAGTGTTTTTCTTTGTGTATCTTACCATAAAGTGTCCCTCAACTCTAATTCGGGCACAAACTGTGAAGTGAAGTGAATTATATTTATATAGCGCTTTTTCTCTAGTGACTCAAAGCGCTTTACATAGTGAAACCCAATATCTAAGTTGCATTTAAACCAGTGTGGGTGGCACCAGGAGCAGGTGGGTAACGTGTCTTGCCCATGGACACAACGGCAGTGACTAGGATGGCGGAAGCGGGGATCGAACCTGAAACCCTCAAGTTGCTGGCACGTCCACTCTACCAACCGAGCTATACCGCTAAACTGTCCCTCTCTTTAGCCTAACTTGTTTCTGTTCACTTAAATGGGACGACTTAATATGAAAAAACAACTTTTCTTACCTTTAGGTACCTGTCTTTTGTATATTTGGGATATTTGGAAACGTTTACATACACTTGTAAAGAACATAATATCACGGCTGTCTTGAGTTTCCGATCATTTCTACAACTCTTTATTTTTTTGTGATAGAGGGATTGGAGCACATACTTGTTGGTCACAAAAAACATTCATGAAGTTTGGTTCTTTTATGAATTTATTATGGGTCTACTGAAAATGTGAGCAAATCTGCTGGGTCAAAAGTTTACATACAGCAATGTTAATATTTGGTTACATGTTTGACGTGTGTTTGGGGTCATTGTCCTGTTGGAACACCCAACTGCGCCCAAGACCCAACCTCCGGGCTGATGGTTTTAGGTTGTCCGGAAGAATTTGGAGGTAATCCTCCTTTTTCTTTATCCCATTTACTCTCTATAAAGCACCATTTCCATTGGCAGCAAAACCGGCCGAAAGCATAATACTACCATCACCATGCTTGATGGTAGGTCAGGTGTTCCTGGGATGAAAGGGCTGGGTATTGTGGCCAAACAGCTCAATTTTTGTTTCATCTGAACTTCAGAACTTTCCTCCAGAAGGTCTTATCTTTGTCCATGTGATGTCAGAAGAAACAAAAATTGAGCTGTTTGGCCACAATACCCAGCAATATGTTTGGAGGAGAAAAGGGGAGTCCTTTAATCCCAGGAACATCAGACCTACCGTCAAGCATGGTGGTGGCAGTATTATGCTTTTGGCCTGTTTTGCTGCCAATGGAAATGGTGCTTTACAGAGAGTAAATGGGACAAAGAAAAAGGAGGATTACCTCCAAATTCTTCAGGACAACCTAAAATCATCAGCCCGGAGGTTGGTTCTTGGGCGCAGTTGGGTGTTCCAACAGGATAATGACCCCAAACACACGTCAAAAGTGGTAAAGGAAGGGCTAAATATAGCAATAGATATCTGTCTATTACCTGACACCTTCTATGTTAGCTACTTCTCTTTTCTATTTTCTGCTGGATTTACTCTCTATTTTATGCTGTAGTTGTCACATATACTATAATATTGTACATGGTAATTGTTATATATTGTATATATGATATAGACATAATATAATATATCAGTATATATAATATACTGTACATATATTATGTAAATATTACGTATTTATGTTATATTTTATATTGCTATATTTAGTCTATTTATACCTGCATTGTCCTTTCCATCCTTACACTTTCCATCATTGTAACTGAGCTACTGTGTGGAACAATTTCCCTTGTGGATCATTCAAGTTTGTCTAAGTCTAAATCAGGCTAGAATGAAGGTTTTAGAATGGCCTTCCCAAAGTCCGGACTTAAACGTGTGGACAATGCTGAAGAAACAAGTCCATGTCAGAAAACCAACAAATGTAGCTGAACTTTGAATTTTGTCAAGAGGAGTGGTCAAAAATTCAACCAGAAGCTTGTGGATGGCTACCAAAAGCGCCTTATTGCAGTGAAACTTGCCAAGGGACATGTAAGCAAATATTAACATTGCTGTATGTATACTTTTGACACAGCAGATTTGCTCACATTTTGAGTAGACCCATAATAAATTCATAAAAAAACAAAAACTTCATGAATGTTTTTTGTGACCAACAAGTATGTGCTCCAATCACTCTATCACAAAAAAATAAGAGTTGTAGAAATGATTGGAAACTCAAGACAGCCATGACATTATGTTCTTTACAAGTGTATGTAAACTTTTGACCAAGACTGTAAGTCCTGCAAATGTGAAATGAAACCATGGAGGCATGGCGGAGATATTTATGAAACAATCTTGCCTTCGTACTTCTTCCAAACGTTTTTACCCAATGAGCTTTGTGCGAATTTGCCATTGTAGTCTGACTTTGTACTCAGTAAGTTCCTTTTTTTCCCGCTATTCTCTTGTTGTGGGGCAGACTGGCTTGTAGATGCACATGCATCCTCCGCTGTTGCCATTTCTAATACAAAGTAGCGTATAGTTCTAACTTATGCCTGTCAGTAGACACGCTATAAAAACTACAACATGGCTGACGGGGAGAAGACACAGTCGAAGTAAATTAGAGCGTCCACAAAACGGTCAGAAAGCGGCTTGAAGATTGTCTTTAAAACGTAATCCATGCAACATTTTGACCAAATAAGCACCATTACATTTTATGGAGACCACAAGTCTTTTAAATGTAGAAAAATAAATACAATATGATTCCTTTTTACGGTGTCACTGCTGGCGTTAACGCACTTTTTATCAATCACAAATACTGCCTCAGTTTGCACTCTTGACAACTTTACCGCGAGGGGCTGTCAAAAGAAAGACTTCATGGTAAACACTAAGGTGAGTATTAAGTCAACCTTTTTACCTTCATCCTGTGCCATGACTCAAGTAAATTAGTTGTTTCTCAAGTAAATTAGTTGTTTCTCAAGTAAATTGGTTGTTTTAGTCCCTCTCTCAACCCTAACTCGGACATAAAGTGGCCCTGTTTCTACTCTTGACTTGTTTGTTGACATACAATGTCAAAAGAAATACTTAAAGGTCTACTGAAAGCCACTACTACCGACCACGCAGTCTGATAGTTTATATATCAATGATGAAATCTTAACATTGCAACACATGCCAATACGGCCGGGTTAACTTATAAAGTGCAATTTTAAATTTCCCGCTAAACTTCCGGTTGAAAACGTTTCGATATGATGACGTTTGCGCGTGACGTCAACGGTTGAAGCGGAAGTATTTGGAGCCCATTGAATCCAATACAAAAAGCTCTGTTTTCATCTCAAAATTCCACAGTATTCTGGACATCTGTGTTGGTGAATCTTTTGCAATTTGTTTAATGAACAATGGAGACTGCAAAGAAGAAAGCTGTAGTTAGGATTGGTGTATTAGCGGCGGACTACAGCAACACAACAAGGAGGACTTTGAGATGGATAGCAGACGCGCTAGCCGCCGACCTCACCTTGACTTCCTCCGTCTCCGGGCCGCCGACCGCATCGGTGATCGGGTAAAGTCCTTCGTCGTACCGTCGATCACTGGAACGCAGGTGAGCACTGGTCGTGATGAGCAGATGAGAGCTGGCGTAGGTGCAGAGCTAATGTTTTTAGCATAGCTCTGTCGAGGTTCCGTAGCTAAGTTAGCTTCAATGGCGTCGTTAGCAACAGCATTGCTAAGCTTCGCCAAGCTGGAAAGCATTAACCGTGTAGTTACATGTCCATAGTTTGGTAGTATTGTTGATCTTCTGGCTATCCTTCCAGTCAGGGACTTATTTGTTTTGTTTCTATATGCAGTAAAGCCCAATGCTATCACGTTAGCTCAGTAGCTAAAGTGCTTCACCGATGTATTGTCGTGGAGACAAAAGTCACTGTGAATGTCCATTTCGCGTTCTCGACTCTCATTTTCAAGAGGATATAGTATCCGAGGTGGTTTAAAATACAAATCCGTGATCCACAATAGAAAAAGGAGAGAGTGTGGAATCCAATGAACCCTTGTACCTAAGTTACGGTCAGAGCGAAAAAAGATACGTTCTGCACTGCACGCTAGTCCTTCACTTTCACATTCCTCATCCACAAATCTTTCATCCTCGCTCAAATTAATGGGGTAATCGTCGCTTTCTCGGTCCGAATCTCTCTCGCTGCTGGTGTAAACAATAGGAAAATGTGAGCAGCCCTTCCTCCGGTGTCGTCACGCTACTTCCGGTACAGGCAAGGCTTTTTTTATCAGAGACCAAAAGTTGCGAACTTTATCGTCGTTGTTCTATACTAAATCCTTTCAGCAAAAATATGGCAATATCGCGAAATGATCAAGTATGACACATAGAATGGATCTGCTCTCCCCGTTTAAATAAAAAATTCATTTCAGTAGGCCTTTAATGGTAAACACTAAGGTGAGTATAAAGTCAACCTTTTTAACTTCATCCTGTGCCGTGTCTCCAGTAAATGACTTGTTTTAGTCCCTCTCTCAACCCTAACTGTCCCTGTTTCTACTCTGACTTGTTTATGTTGACATACAATGTCCTTCTCCACTCTTACCCCTGATTTACATGGGATGCGTTGCGTAACCGCAAGTCCATGTGTCCGTTTCCACAGCCTACGGAACGGCACCGTCACGGCATCGCCGTTCCGGATCCATTCTCTTTTGTGGGCCAGTTGCTGCAAAACAGCGGATCAATTCAGCGAAAACCTGCCTGTGTTGGACAGGAAGTCACGCACAAACACAAAATAAACTATCCAGTTTACTTTCAAAATAAAATAGCGTGTCTACAAGGCAGGGCGTGTTTTACACTTTTAAATGGACGAGCATGAAGTCAACTTGTAAAAGGTTTTCAGACATCATTTCACCTCGTTGGCCTAAATGCTGGTGCTGGAAACCAAATGAAGGAATCATACACAGGCATATCCCAGGCAGCTATGTGGAAGCAGGGGCGTGGTTTGTGGGAGTCCTGTGCGTTACTGTTGCGATGTTGCGTGCTGAAAATAAATGGAAGTTGTCAAAGTCCTGTGGGTATTGATGGACGGCAAAGTTCGAGACGTTCCGCAGTGTTTACTTCAGTGTTTACTTCGGTGTTTACTTACGTTTTACTCTCGTAAAAGTTTGCGCTGTTTTGCTTCAACAGATGCGGACAACAGATGGCGATGACTTTTCCCTATTCGACATAACTTACTGTTGACGTTAATGCACTTTTTGTGTCGTTTTTACGCATTGAAATCAGAACAGATGCGCAATTTCCGGAAGTCGGCGGGACGCGGATTTTATTTTTTTATTTTTTCCGCGACCCTGCCTTCTCCGCGTTTTTATTGGTCGTCTTCAAAGTAATGAACTTTCTGGTACAATTTCTTAAATTTTGATTCGCCGAAAGTTTTATCAATGACAAATACCGCCTCAGTTTGCACTTGGACAACTATACCGCGAGGAGCTGTCAAAAGAAGACTTCATGGTAATCACTAAGGTGAGTATAAAGTCAACCTGGGTATTGTGGCCAAACAGCTCAATTTTTGTTCCGTCTGACCACAAAACTTTCCCCCAGAAGGTCTTATCTTTGTCCATGTGATGTCAGATGAAACAAAAATTGAGCTGTTTGGAGGAGAAAAGGTGAGGCATTTAACCCCAGGAACACCATTCCTACCGTCAAGCATGGTGGTGGTAGTATTATGCAAAGAACCAAACTTCATGAATGTTTTTTGTGCCTAACAAGTATGTGCTCCAATCATCACTAAAAACAAGAGTTGTAGAAATTATTGCATTATGTTCTTTACAACTTTTGACCACAACTCAATGCATAAAAACTTGTTTTCTTTTGTGTTCTTTTTTTAATGAATTAACGTGTAGAAAATGGATGGATGGACCTTTTTCCAAAACACAATATAGAATGTGAGATATAACAGGATAATGCATACATTTATCATTTGTTTTCAAAACGGTTACAAAAAAGTGGGCCCCCATTTTTATGACTTGATGGGGTCCCTGTGGCCCCGTTTTGAAAATTCCTCGCGCCAACACTGTAACTTATCTTTTTTCTTTCTTCCCCCCCACAAGACGACGTCCCGTATTCTGTGGGCCCTCCTCCGCCAGTATCTAGGTTGTGGACTTCGGTGCTTACGCTTGCGCGGTTTGCTCCTCTCCGTCCGAGGAGGGACGTTCCTCTCCGAAGCTTGGCTCAAAGCTTTGTCCACCAGGTGCCCTCGTCTGGGCAGGCTTTACCTTCTGCACGCAGACCTGAGAAGCCTGCCCAGTTGCCAGTTCCTGCCTCCGTCCCTAAAAGTGCTGGAGCTGCGAGGCTGCGAGCTGCCTCATGGATTCTTCAACCAGGACCTTCCCACGTCCCCAGCGTGCGCTGCAGCCACCTCCAGTGCCAAACAGAAGGAACGTCCCACCCCGTCGGGGATTTCTATCGAATCCTTAATCCTTAATAACGTCCCTTCCTTTAAAGACCATCACCTGCAGAGTCTGACGTCGTGGCAGAGGCTCAGCCGTCTGGAGTTGTGCGACACGTTTCGCGTGACCGCCAACGGGCTCAGGAGCTGTGCCGCCAAGGACGGGACCTGCGGCGTGGAAGGGCTATTCCGGCTGAAGTCCTTGGAAATAAGCATCACGATACGGCAGGGCTACCAGCTGCAAATGGCTTCCTTCGGGCTAGGGGCGGGATGGCTGGGACTGGAGGAGCTCAGCCTGGGCGGCAAGGAGGTGGCACACGGCTTGCTCTGCGTTAGCCGCCTGAAGGACCTGAAGCGCCTCTACCTGAAGGCCTGCACCATCAGAGAGATGCAGATTGTGCGGAGCTGCAGAATGCTGCGTGACCTGGCCGGGCTCCACAGGCTGGAGTTCTTGGACGTGGTCTTTCAGCTGCGGCTGTGCCCCCCCGAGGGAGAGGGCGAGGAGGAGCAAGAGGGAGAGGGCATGCCTGCCGGCGGAGACAACGTCAACAGCGAGAGCAAACCAGATGAACCCATTTCTAAACTGCATCGCACCTTGGCCGTCCTGCTGCCGTGCTGCACGCTCACTTACAGCAATTGCTCGGTTCGGTACAATGAACCCTGAGGGAATGCATCCTCCATGACAGCACTACACCACCAGCCAAAGTTTTTACACAAAGCAAATGTTTGATTTGATCTTCCAATATTGGCTACCTGGAAAAGACAGGTACCACATTATTAGCAACACTTACATAAGAATTGGGAACATTAGTTGACTTAACATACTTCCTACTGTCATTGACATGTTTGTTGATCAATGCCTATTTTAACTCAGGTGCATTTTTTGGGCTGACTGAACAACTTGACATTTTTTATATACAATACAGTCTGTGACACTTTTAAATGACAGGCATTTCTTCTTTTTTTGTCAACATTCATTGTAGACATGCAAACTATATAAATAATGCAAGTAATGTTGATTGTAAATATATACTGTCTACAATAAATCCACTTTTAAAACATAAGAATTGTCATGTTTTCAACATCAATATGCAGAATATACAAGGGTTATTTCTGGTGTTGTTTCATGTATTGTATTTTTTGGTATTTTGTCAACGAAATTCGAATCAGAAGTACTTTATTAATCCCCGAGGGGAAAATTAAGAAATTATTAATATTACTAGATGAGGCAATTCCTGAAGGCATTGCGTGTGAATGCTCCAATGCTGAAGTTGAACTGAAATTCTGGAATTTTTTTTGAATTGTTGGAGTAGAGCAGTCTTTCTCAATTTTTTTTAGAATTGTTGAAGTAGACCACACAATTCCCAAACAGGCTGAATATTCTGAAGTTGGAACAGTTTGAATCAGATGAAAATTGTGGGAATTGTGGAGCTTTGAATAATGTCCCATTGATTTCAATGGGAACTTCCCCCAAATTTGGGAATTTCGGGAAAGGTGGGAATTTTTCTGAAACTGGAAAAAAACAACTTGATGGTCTGAATTTCAAATCGGTCAAGAAATGTTGAAGTAGTAAGATGTTGAATTAAGAAATGGTATTACGGAATTCCTGGAAGAATTCCAGGAAAACCGGGAATGTTTTCAGTCCAAAAACAACTTTGTTTTGACGGTGGAGCGGTTGAAGTGGGTTGAAAAATGTGGGAGGAGTAGTCGCCAGAAAAAAGGGTGGAAATAGGACTTTGGAAAACCAGGAATTCTGGAAAATCCTGGAATTTTTTTTAGAATTGTTGAAGTAGAGCACACAATTCCCAAACAGGCTGAATATTCTGAAATTGGAACAGTTTGAATCAGATGAAAATTGTGGAGCTTTGAAGAATGTCCCATTGATTTCAATGGGAATTTCCCCCAAATTTGGGAATTTCGGGAAAGGTGGGAATTTTTGTGAAACCGGTAAACAAACTTGAATGGTCTGAATGAGTTGACTTGAAATGGTTGGTGTTGGGATATTTCAAATCGGTCGAGAAATGTTGAAGTAGTAACATGTTGAATTGAGAAATGGTCTTACGGAATTCCTGGAATTTCGGGAAAACCGGTAATCTTTCCAGTTCAAAAGTAACTTTGTTTTTTGTCCTAATTAAAAGGAATGTTTTGACGGTGGAGCGGTTGAAGTGGGTTGAAAAATGTGGGAGGAGTAGTCGCCAGAAAAAAGGGTGGAAAAAGGGCTTTGGAAAACCAGGAATTCTGGAAAATCCTGGAATTTTTTTAGAATTGTTGAAGTAGACCACACAATTCCCAAACAGGCTGAATATTCTGAAGTTTGAACAGTTTGAATCAGATGAAAATTGTGGGAATTGTGGAGCTTTGAAGAATGTCCCATGGGAATTTCCCCCAAATTTGGGAATTTCAGGAAAGGCGGGAATTTTTGTGAAACTGGCAAAAAGCTAGTAGTCGCTAGAAAAAAGGGTGGAAATAGGGCTTTGGAATTCCAGGAATTCTGGTAAATCCTGGAATTTTTTTTTATTTGGAAAAAAGGGTAGTTTTGAATTAGGTTTGAATAGGTTGAAAAATGTGGAAATGAAATGAAAGTTTGAAAAAAGGCCAATTCATTTTGAATGAGGAAAAATGTCCCAGAAAACCTGGAATTCTGGGAAATCTGGTCATTTTTGGAATTTCTCAAGGGTAAGCTTGCGATTCCCGAATATGCTGAACAGTGTGAAGTTGGAACGGTTGGAATCGGGTGAAAAATGTGGAAGGTAGAGCGCACCAAAATCTGGAGAATAATAATAATAATAAATAGATGAATTTTGGTGTAGAAAACCCAAGTGTGAATGCTTAGGAGCATTCACACAATTATATATATATATATATATATAGTACTTTGGGTTTGGACCCACAAGCACAAAATTAAAGTTAGAGCTATTATATATACACATTCTTTGCAATCTTACATTTATTTGACAGTCGATGGATTTTCAAAGTACAAAGAAGAAGAATTATGAGAAAAACTTCCAACCTTACTGAAAATATTCTTCATCTCAGTATGTTAATATTGACTGAATTAATGAATTACATATTACAAACTGTTGTATATACTAATTCATAGATGTTATTTTATTATATAAAAAGGTCAGTAAATGATTTTATATAATTGTAAATGCTTTGAAGTGGGAAAGGGGTAGGATTAAATAAGCTTTGCTTCTTCCTACTCCTTTTCGGGCATGATGTAAATGAAATGATATGAAATTGTGTGATGTATTATGATGTAAATGTGTTCATGTTCGAAATAAACTAAAAGAAAGAAAGAAAATAGGTTTACGGTAAACACAAAGAGTGAAGAGGCGGGTCAAAAATTGGGTTCAGCCAATCATACAAATGGAATCATGCATTCCTTTTTTTTCTTTCTTCCGGACTCTTGGCCAATGGGAGCTCTTGCTGTGAGACGTGCTGCCCAATCAGCTTCGTTTGCTGACATTTTAAAATCGTTTGGCAGCCGTGTCTGTTCAAAACAGAACGGATAAGTTTCGGCCACGCTTTTAAAGTCAAAATCGGCTAACTTTCCACGAAGATGCAGGTAAATTTTGTTTTCTTTACTATGTTATTCTGAGATAGTCGCAAGTGAGACTCCATGGTCACTCCTAATCGCTTTTATTTGCCTGTTTATGGGTAGCTTTAAGCGAGCTAGCCTACATTTTGAATGAAGTTCCCGTATTAACGCTTTGTATTTGGTTGTATTATGTCAAAACAATGCGTCAAGTATATATCTTATAATAGTACATCCCAGGTGACATAATGTTTATTTTCATTTCTAACATTAAAACACGTCTAGCTACTTTTTACATCGTTTGCGGCCTTGTCGTTCTTTACCATTGTTCCCAACCGGAAGTGTTTTCTATAGATTAGCTGAAAAAGTGCAGTGCATCGATTAATATTTCCCTGGAAAATAATTATTAGACATCTTATCCTATATAGCAGTGGTTCACAGACTTTCTCCACCATGGTGGCCAACATTAAAATACAGTAGCGCAGTATTGATTGATTGAAACTTTTATTAGTAGATTGCACAGTACAGTACATATTCCATACAATTGACCACTAAATGGTAACACCCGAATAAGTTTTTTAACTTGTTTAAGTCGGGGTCCACTTAAATCGATTCATGGTACAGATATATAATATCATCATAATACAGTCATCACACAAGTTAATCATCAGAGTATATACATTGAATTATTTACATTATTTACAATCCGGGATGTGGAGGGGTTAGGTTTGGTTGATATCAGCACTTAAGTCATCAACAATTGCATCATCAGAGAAATTGACATTGAAAGGTAGGTCTGACTTGGTAGGATGTACAGCAAGTAGTGGACATAGAGAGAGAGAGAGATCAGAAAGCATAAGAACAAGTATCTACATTTAATTATTTACAATCCGGGGAGGAGGGATGTGGAAGGGGGAGGGTGTTAGTTTAGGGTTGAAGTTGCCTGGAGGTGTTCTTTTAGTGCGGTATTGAAGGAGGATAGAGATGCCCTTTCTTTTACACCTGTTGGGAGTGCATCCCATATTGATGTGGCATAGAAAGAGAATGAGTTAAGACCTTTGTTAGATCGGAATCTGGGTTTAATGTGGTTAGTTCAGCTCCCCCTGGTGTTGTGGTTATGGCGGTCATTTACGTTATTGAAGTAGTCTGGCATGTACTTCGGTATCAGGGAGGTGTAGCGGATTTTATAGACTAGGCTCAGTGCAAGTTGTTTTACTCTGTCCTCCACCCTGAGCCAGCCCACTTTGGAGAAGTGGGTAGGAGTGAGGTGTGATTTGGGGTGGAGGTCTAGAAGTAACCTGACTAGCTTGTGCTGGGATGTTTGGAGTCTAGATTTGAGGGTCTTGGAGGTGCTGGGGTATCAGGAGGTGCATGCGTAATCGAAAAAGGGTTGAACGAGAGTTCCCGCTAGAATCTTCATGGAGCTTTCGTTGACCCAAGAGGAGATTCTGTAGAGAAATCTCGTTCGTTGGTTGACCTTTTTGATTACCTTGGTTGCCATTTTACCACAGGAAAGATTAGCCTCTAGAATGGAACCTAGGTAGGTGACCTCATCTTTCAGTGTTTCCCACACATTCATTTATTTGTAGCGGCCCGCCACGAAAGAATTAAGGCCGCCACAAATTTTTGTTGTTGTCCTGTCCAGCTTCTCAGGCAAATCATATACAGGTAGTTGATGTAGATGCCCATATCGGCTGTTCAGATTTACTTTACAAAAGAGAAGTGTAGGATCAAGATTTTTGGAGATCTTTGTTCAGTGGATCAGATGTTTGATGAAGCTTTGTGTCTATCTACCACCACTACTGTTTTCTGTTTATTTGTTACTGACTGTGGCAGGACACCTCTGCCTCTGTTTCACTTTATGTTGCTGGTAAATAATATGGTTGTAGTAGTAGTAGGCTAAAGTTAAATTATTTAGTATGCACTAATTAAAGGGGCAGAGCTTTAAGAGACATTTTAGCTTTTATATTTTTATAAGATATATTTTTTGTAAGAACCACAATTAATAAATATATTTCAGTGAATAACTTATTGTTCAAATCTGTATATAAATATGTACAAAGTGTTGTAATTATATTGTAAAATGGATGGATGGATGGATGGACGTTTAAAACAAAACTGTTATTATTAATTAGTAAGTATACATTTTTTGAGCCTTTTTAGAGAAAATCATATCATTGTAGTAAATTATGCAAATTACTCGATGATGTCATGGTGACCACGCCCCCATCGCCACAGGTATCTTGGCAGTTTATGGGAAACACTGTCTTTCCTGGTGATAACAATGTCACCCACTTTTATAGTGAAGTCACTGACTTTCTTAAGGTTGATGTGGGACCCAAATAGGATGGATTCCGTGTTACCCAAGTGTATGGATAGTTTATTGTCAGCGAGCCAGGTGCAAATTCTACAGAGTTCAGCACTGAGGATTTTCTCCACCAGTGACCTGTCCTTGCCGGATACCAGCAGGGCCGAGTCATCCGCAAACAGGAACAATTCACAGTCGCATGCTGATGACGTAGTAGGCCTAAGTATTCATTAAAACAAGGCAGAGGTTTTATTTAACACGTTTATTAGTATGTTTTGGCCACTGTAACATTGCAAACAGTTTGAACAGTAACACTGTGTTTTGACTCTAGGAAAAAAAACAACTAACTGAGCTAAAAAATTATGGAGTAAGAAGTGTTTTCTATGGATTAGCTCGCATATTGAGGGTTGATTAAAAAGGGCAGTGCATCGATTAATATTTCATAGTAAAATAATGATTAGACGTCTTATCCTATATAGCAGTGGTTCACAGACTTTTTCCAACAAGGACCTCCCCAGAAAACACTTGGCTCTCCATGTGACCACCATGATGACCAATGTTAAAATACAGAGGCGCAGTAGGCCTAAGGTCCCGTTTACACTAAGGTTTCCAGGGTAAATCCCACCTAACCTTATCCTTGTCCACACACACACAATGGTCGTTTAAGACCCCCTCCGTCAGCCGGCGCAACGCGACCTAATACACATGCACGGAAAATGTGCACGTCATAGTCACCTCCAGTGTTGCTTGGTGTGCATGTTCTTAAATTTAACTTATCTGAACTATATCCAGTGTTGTGGTATTTCAATTAACTGGAATCCAGTGTGCTGTGGGGCCCTATTGTAGTGAATCACACCTGAGCCATCATAAATTAATCAAATCTTTATTAAACACGTAAACAATGTGATAAAGAACAATTTACATCAATCAAACTAGGGATCTAGATATCTGGTGAGGACACTCCTCACTCTTTTGCCTTCACCTTCATTGTCCATTCCTTTTTGGTGACTTTATATACTCTGGACCTAGACGTTGAGTCCGCGACATACATGGCGGACAATAACTGATACAGTCTGATTTGCCAGTCCAAAAGCATTCGCCGTTTCCCGTAGTTAGTCTTCCCTGGACGGCCAGGTAATACTAAGCACACGCTACCTTTTTTATCACATCCACGGTAGCCTGCATTCTCGTTGTCTCTCCTTCGACAAATGGACAAAGTTTTTCGGTAAGTAGAATCACAGCTGACCTGGACATTCGAAAGTTCTCCTGCCGTCTGAGAAGTGTTGTATCCCAAATAGCTGCAATCGCTTTTTCTTGTGATTTCCACAAGCGTCTGTACAGACGGAACGAGATACACGCACACGTCTGGATGACTCGCCTCCATATTTCCAGTGGTTACCTCCGAGTTACGAAAGCGCTTTATTATGAAGCTGGCTGTGGCGCATTCTTTCTGACGTCACTTCCTGTGTGGGGCGTGGTCTTTCTGGTGTCACTTCTTCTCAGAACTCAGTTTGTCAACGATCGAAGAGTCCATACAAAGCTAAGAGACAGAGATTCAAGAAATACACGGTGAACTTACCCGTGTAAAAAATTGTCAGAGGAGGGGAACCTTAAACGATGGTTTAGTGTGGCTGAAACGGGGCTTAAATAATTATTTGTTTAAGGGGTTATCCTGCATAGCCTAAATCGGGGGTCAGCAACCCGCAGCTTCTTGAGCCGCATGCAGTTCTTTAGTGCCACCCTAGTGGCTCCCTGGAGCATTTTAAAAAAAAAAGAAAAGGATTGAAAATGGTTAAAGATGGGGGCGGAAAGAACAATGTTTTAGTATGTGTTTGTTTGATAACAAACATGACACAAACCTTCCCAATTGTTAGAAAGCCCACTGTTTAATATGTTTGTTTATGCTTCACTGATGAGGATTTGCTGAACATCGCTTTGTCCTACTAATTTCGGCGGTTCTTGAACTCACCATAATGTGGACTCTGACGCAACATTTTTACATGTAAAAGCTTCCACTCCTTTGTCTCATTTTGTCCACCAAAAATTTCATGCTGTGCGTGAATGCACAAGCTAATCAATGCTAACATGCTATTTAGGCTAGCTGTATGTACATATTGCATCATTATGCCCCATTTGTAGGTATATTTGAACTCATTTAATTTCCTTTACTTGTATCCTCTGTATATAATTTAGTTTTGCATGTCCCATGACACATTATTTGTATGTAATATCGGCTGCATTTCAGATAGTTGTTTGTATGCCACGTTGTTCCAGACCACAGCAAACATTACCTAGCTTGCCAAAGATTGTAATAGATCTATTGAAAGAACACAGCCTTAACTTGGACACTCGCATCTATACCTTTGGCCATTAAAAGCCAGTAATTTCCAGGAGTTATCTCACCCTCTGAGTAGCCTCTGATTTACTAATGGTTTCTAATGTTGTAAAAAATGTGTAGAATAAATATTAAATTTCAACATTTGTCAGCGAAAATTTGCTTCAGCCTGCGGCACATAGTCATTTTGATAGTAGGCTAATATAACTTATGTCATGTGTTGCCTTCATTATAAGACTTATATACGGCTTTTTGTTTATTTTTATTTTTTGGTCCAATACGGCTCTTTCACAGTTTTGGGTTGCCGACCCCTGGCCTACGTATTCATTAAGACAAGACCGATGTTTTATTTAACATGTTTATTTGTATTTTTTGGCCATTTTAATATTGGAAACAGTTTGAACAGTAACACTGTTTTGACTATAGGAAAATAAAACACTGGACTTAAATCAAGTGATTTTTTTGGCGTATCAATAGAAGCCACAACTTGGGAATCGCTGCTAAATACTATATAGCCTACTGTGGTTTTGCAACTGGTGAAGGTATGCTACTAGTTTCCATTTATAGTGCAAAGTATGATGAGACATTTTACAACCATGAAGGGGAAATCATTTGATAAGCTGTATGCTTTGGATTTTCTTCACAGAATAAAGAAAATTACGAGCCTAGGACTACCCAGCAGCCGGTAAGTTATATAGAGGATATTTTTTTAAACAAAAGAATATAACAATGATTGTAATTTATGGATCACATAGAAACTTTTAGTGCTCTTTGATTACTTACAATAGAGTGTTGCCCTTTCAGATCATTTTACAAGCACAGTTACATATCATTATAACCATTAGGCTGTGTAGTGCCTGAAGAGTTTTAGGAAAAACCAAAATGCTTTTATGGATTTGCCAAGCCTGCTCACACTAGTAACAGCTACTTGTCAAAATAACAAAAATAAGAGTGTAATTTATACCATAGGAAATGTCTAATTTGTTTTTAGTTATATTACTGGCTTATATGACTTGCCATCTAAATGATGCTTTTGTTTGTACAGCACTTTACAGTACAGTAGATCCTGACTATTCGCAGGGTCTTAGATAGTGACCATGCTAATAATTAAAACACCACAAATAAGAACTAAGGTGTGTGTGTGTGTGCGTGTGCGTGCGTCAGAAAAGCTTTGAATGGCAGGGTCCCTGCTATCACATGTTGATAAAAATATAACATTTACATAATAAAAATCAACTACAGGCTTCCCAAATGCTGTAATAAATTAAGCATGATGAGTTGACTTGAAACTGTTTAATGTTGCACTTTTTATATGTAGAAGAAAAGTTGTCATTTTATTTAATCTGAGCAACAACTTGATGCAGTTTAATGTTGATTAACGTGGGCAGAATTATTATAGTGTTCCCAATGTTAAAAGGATAACGCCATTGTTTACAAATTTGGTAAATAAATAACCAAAAAAATGTATATTTTGTTTTTTTACTGTACCGAAAATGAACCGAACCGTGACCTCTAAACCGAGGTACGTACCAAACCGAAATTATTGTGTGCCGTTACACCCCTATTATTTACACAAATTACATATAGTACTGATAAGAGTACCGATGAATATTGGGATCGATGAAATCATAACGATACTCATCCCTAAACAAGAATAGACTGGGATCCACTGTACGATAGTATAGTCTTACTTTTTGACTGCTTTTGCGGGCCATTTGTCTTTTTCATTGCAAAATATGGTGCAGCACAGTAGTGCACCAACATTTTCTTATACTCCTGATGACAATTGTTCACTTGTTGCTGTGTTCTATTGTTAGTTTGCCACCCCTATCACGTTAACGAACGCCCCGCGTGCTTTGGTGAAGCCGTGGCCGGGAACTGGCAAAAATGTTGTCCCAGGTAACGTGAGCCTCTTTACATACGTGTGTGTGTGTATAGCAGTATGTCCAATTTGTCATTACGTTTTGGGTTTTTTTAGGACCAGGGAGAGAATGTGTCAGTTCGTCTTCCAGTTCAGGTGCAAAGTAAGTCTGAAAGTGTCTCTTGGTTGATGTCCTGTTGTTGTTTTGTGAGTCACACCTCTAAGTAGACTCTTCGTAAACAGGAAGTTCTCCATCGATGACTTTGACATCGGCCGACCCCTCGGGAAAGGCAAGTTTGGCAACGTGTATCTTGCCAGAGTGAAGGAGATGCATGCCGTCGTGGCTCTGAAGGTGCTGTTCAAGTCCGAGATGGAGAAGGAAAGTGTGGAGCACCAGCTCAGAAGGGAGATCGAGATCCAAGCCCGTCTCAAGTAAATGCTTGCACGTTTTTTTTTCCCCACACATTTTCTCAAAGGCACAATGGAAATACAAATAGTATGTTACAGGGTCAAACTGTCACCATCAGACAACCCTAACTGTACAGGAGATATATTGAACATTAACTGTAGAATACAATATTAAATGTAAACAAAGAAATGTCACCTTTTTAATAGCAAGTGTCAGCATGCATGGGGGAAGCTGCACAAAAGTATTGTCCATAACTGTTTATATCATTATTTTCGCTTAACCCTTGTTAAGGTCACTCCCTCTTTTTGAGTTCCAAAAGGGCAAAGAATAGGCACTCAGTCCCCTGTAACTACTTTGTATTGGATGCAGACCCACATTCGTAGTAGTGCTCAAAACTCACGTGAAGTATCAAGCAGAAGAAGACGTGCTTATTACATTTGAACAGAAGCGTGGATAGAAGCATGTTGCAGCAGAAAGTAAGCAACTATTGACCGTAAATTACCGTATTTTCCGCACCAGATTATAAGGCGCACCTTCAATGAATGGCATATTTTAAAACTGTGTTCATATATAAGGCGCACCGCATTATAAGGCGCATAGAATAGACGCTACAGTAGAGGCTGGGGTTACGTTATGCATCCATTAGATGGAGCTGCGCTAAAGGGAATGTCAACAAAACAGTCAGATAGGTCAGTCAAACTTTATTAATAGATTACAAACCAGCTGTTCTGACAACTCTGTTCACTCCCAAAATGAATAAACCGCTGTTTTATTATTTTCCCCGAGGTAAAGTCAGTGATGTGGTGTTTTGTTTATCTTTTAACAACAGCAAGGTATAACATGTAGTGCAACATTTATATCACATAGTGGAGGGGAACTTTTCCCTGATTCAATAAACACGTAAAAAACAGTAATACTGTTACGGTAAATCAAATGTTAGTGCAATCACAATATAGTAACACTTGAAATAGTGCAGAGCAATAACAATATATCAATAACTCAACGTTGCTCAAACGTTAATGACACACAAAATAAACATGTAAAGCTCACTTTATGAAGTTATTCCTCATCCACGAACCCTTCGAATTCTTCTTCTTCAGTGTCCGAATTAAACAGTTGGGCGAATACGGCATCCAACATGCTCCGTCTCGTCGAAGTCGTCATTAATGGAGTCAGTGTCGCTGCTGCTCTATTCCCGTGTTTTACTGCGTGACTGATAGTCCTAAGTTTAAACTCTGTGTCATAAGCGTGTCTCTTAATAGGAGCCATTTTGGGGTCTTTACATAAACAAACAAATGGAAATGAAACGGCACGCCTCGCGCAGTCATATATCCCAGCATGCACCGCGCGCTTCTTCTTCTACGGGGGAAAATGAAGTCGGCGGCTGCTTACCGTAGTTGCGATTGATTGATTTATTGAAACTTTTACCTGTTGGAGGCTCAATATTGGTCCATCTATAAGGCGCACCGGATTATAAGGCGCACTGTCAGCTTTTGACAAAATTTGAGGTTTTTAGGGGCGCCTTATAGTGCGGAAAATACGGTAGCAAGAATATTAATAATAGCTTTGACAAAGGTAATTCAACCGCAAATTATGCAATATGTTGCCTCATACGTCAGCAGCAAAATTAGGAGCCTTTGGAACCCGTAATGGTTCTATTTATATGCCAAATAATACATTATGTTGCAGAAAGGTCAACGGAAATGCAAAACATACTCCTATAGTGAATCCTTGAATTCTATTAATCATGCAGTACCGTATTTTTCGGAGTATAAGTCGCTCCGGAGTATAAGTCGCACCGGCCGAAAATGCATAATAAAGAAGAAAAAAAACCTATAAGTCGCACTGGAGTATAAGTCGCATTTTTTGGGGAAATTTATTTGATAAAACCCAACACCAAGAGTAGACATTTGAAAGGCAATTTAAAATAAATGAATAGTGAACAGGCTGAATAAGTGTACGTTATATGAGGCATAAATAACATACCAGGCACGTTCTCAGTTGGTTAACGTAACATATTATAGTAAGAGTCATTCAAATAACTATAACATATAGAACATGCTATACGTTTACCAAACAATCTGTCACTCCTAATCGCTAAATCCCATGAAATCTTATACGTCTAGTCTCTTACGTGAGTGAGATAAATATTATTTGATATTTTACGGTAATGTGTTAATAATTTCACACATAAGTCGCTCCTGAGTATAAGTCGCACCCCCGGCCAAACTATGAAAAATACTGCGACTTAGTCTGAAAAATACGGTAGTGCTCAAAACTCACATGAAGTATCAAGCAGAAGAATACGTGCTTATTACATTTGAACAGAAGCGTGGATAGAAGCATTTTGCAGCAGAAAGTAAGCGACTATTGACCGTAAATTAGCAAGAAGATTAAAGGCCTACTGAAATAAGATTTTCTTATTTAAACGGGAATAGCAGATCCATTCAATGTGTCATACTTGATCATTTCACGATATTGCCATATTTTTGCTGAAAGGATTTAGTAGAGAACATCGACGATAAAGTTTGCATCTTTTGGTCGCTGATAAAAAAGCCTTGCCTGTACCGGAAGTAGCGTGACGTCACATGTTGTGGAGCTCCTCACATCTGCACATTGTTTACAATCATGGCCACAAGCAGCGAGAGCGATTCGGACCGAGAAAGCGTCGATTTCCCCATTAATTTGAGCGAGGATGAAAGATTTGTGGATGAGGAAAGTGAGAGTGAAGGACTAGTGGGCAGTGGAAGCGATTCAGATAGGGAAGATTCTGTGAGAGGCGGGTGGGACCTGATATTCAGCTGGGAATGACTAAAACAGTAAATAAACACAAGACATATATATACTCTCTTAGCCACAACACAACCAGGCTTATATTTAATATGCCACAAATTAATCCCACATAACAAACACCTCCCCCCTCCCGCTAATACAAATCAAACACCCGCACAACACACTCAATCCCACAGCCCAAAGTACCGTTCACCTCCCCAAAGTTCATACAGCACATATGTTTCCCCAAAGTTACGTACGTGACATGCACATAGCGGCACGCACGTACGGGCAAGCGATCAAATGTTTGGAAGCCGCAGCTGCGTACTCCGGTAGCGCGTATCCAACTCAAAGTCCTCCTGGTAAGAGTCTCTGTTGTCCCAGTTCTCCACAGGCCAATGGTAAAGCTTGACTGTCATCGTTCGGGAATGTAAACAATGAAACACCGGCTACGACGTAGCCGCTACGTGTTTGTGTTGCTGCAGCCGGCCGCTAATACACCGCTTCCCACCTACAGCTTCCCACTTACAGCTTTCTTCTTTGCTGTCTTCATTGTTCATTAAACAAATTGCAAAAGATTCACCAACACAGATGTCCAGAATACTGTGGAATTTTGCGATGAAAACAGACGACTTAATAGCTGGCCACAATGCTGTCCCAAAATGTCCGCTACAATCCGTGACGTCACGCGCAAACGTCATCATACCGAGACGTTTTCAGCAGGATATTTCGCGGGAAATTTAAAATTGCACTTTACTAATCTAACCCGGCCGTATTGGCATGTGTTGCAATGTTAAGATTTCATCATTGATATATCAACTATCAGACTGCGTGGTCGGTAGTAGTGGGTTTCAGTAGGCCTTTAATAATAGCTTTGACAAAGGTAATACAACCGCAAATTATGCAATATGTTACCTCGTACGTCAGCAGCAAAATTAGGAGCCTTTGGAACCCGTTGGAAAATGGTTCTATTATTTATATGCCAAATAATACATTATGTTGCAGAAAGTTCAACGGAAATGCAAAACATACTCCTATAGTGAATCCTGTAATTCTAATAATCATGCAGTAATCATTTTTCCCTTCTTTTCAGCCATCCCAACATCCTGCGCTTTTACAACTATTTCCACGATCGAAAAAGGGTGTTTCTGGTGCTGGAATACGCTCCACGCGGCGAAATGTACAAGGAGTTGCAGCGGTGCGGACGATTTGACGAGCAACGCACTGCAACTGTAAGCAAAACATACCAGGCCGACATCGCTCTTTTTGGAGCGATTTGTGATTGTGATCTCTTCCATGAACTAGTACATGGAGGAGATAGCTGACGCGCTCCAGTACTGCCACAAGAAGAAGGTGATCCATCGCGACATCAAGCCAGAGAATCTGCTTCTTGGCTTTCGCGGAGAGCTGAAAATAGCCGACTTCGGTTGGTCCGTGCACGCGCCGTCACTCAGGTAGGCGGAGTGTTTCTGACGAGCCGTCTTCACAAACAGTTTGTGACGTGTGGTGGTCTGTGCAGACGTCGTACGATGTGCGGCACGCTGGACTACCTCCCTCCCGAGATGGTGGAGGGCCACACCCACAGCGAGAAGGTGGACCTGTGGTGCATCGGGGTCCTCTGCTACGAATGCCTGAATGGGAACCCGCCCTTTGAAACATCCAACCATGCCGAAACATACAAAAGAATAGTGAAGGTAGGGTTGTACGGTATACCGGTATTAGTATAGTACCGCGATACTAATGAATCATATTCGGTACTATACCGCCTCTAAGAAGTACCGGTCCCCCACACGTCGTCATGTTGTGTCATTGCCGGTTTACGAGCAGACGAGCATGTTCGGCAGCGCACAATCACAGAGTACTTACAAGCAGACACAGTGTGTAGACAGAAAAGGGAGAACGGACGCATTTTGGCTTAAAAACTAAAGAAAAAGGTGAAGTTATAACACTGAAACACCCTCAGGAAGAGGCGTTTTAAAACATGACTAGCTAGCGGCTGAAGTCCATCCGCAGTCTGCAGTGTTGTAGCTACTTCTAAATCACTAATCCTTGTCTCCATGGCGACAAATAAAGTAATAGTAAGGTCATCTTATGGGATATTTGGCAAATCTGGGAACTAAATCGTTACCAAGAAATCTCTTCACCAATGTGTTTATAAAGGTGTCTAGTAACATGTCCTAAAAAGTTGAAATTCAACTCCTGGGGGAAAGTTCGTAAAAAACTGCACAAAGTCGGGTACCATTAACCGATTTTGGAAAATTCGAAAATGCTTAATTTGGCCTTAAGTAACTTGTGAGTGGTCAAACTAGGGGTTCTTCAATATTCTGAGTTCATTGCAAGTATTTATTTTTCACCAAGACCACTCCCTGGTGGAAAAATGGCCACACCTCCTTTCATCCCGACAATGCCCCCTACTCACACATACCATGCAGGGTATATGTAAAAAAAATAATAATAATAAAATAAAAAAGATAATAGTGTATTCTTTAATGTTTGACATGATGAATGGGCCAAGTCAGTGTTTAGTGATGGTTGCTGTAGTTGATTGGCATTTCAATGTGAGGACGTTATGAGTTTAACATTAGCACCAAACATGCTGGATCCATTTGCATCCCTTTTCTTTGTTGAACATGGGTGAACACAATATACTGCTTTTAATGTCAGCTATGTAAGTATTATTGAAATCTTTTTCTATTAATTTGAAATATTTCACTTCACTGCATTGATTATAAGGTTAGAACTAAATGTTGTCATTACTAGTATTAAGAATTCCCTAAGCTCTATGTTTAACAATTCTGTTTTAATCTGCTTTTTTCTAAGAAAGAGTGTCCCTTTGATTTCTAAACTGATGTGTTTTGAGGGCACAGTAGTTGATTGGATCCATTGGTAACATCATGGAGGATTCTGGACTACTAGAGCTGATCCAGCTGATTTATCCGGGGAGTACGACAGCTAGCCACATCCTGGATGGAGGGTGTTTTGACAAGGCAATCCGTGCTCACCTCATTAGTGCAGCCATGTATCAGCACATCATGAAACATGCCTTCACTGAGGAGGAGCTTGTTGGAATGAGGACCTTTATGGAGATGGGAGCCAATCACACAGATCCAGTGGTGGTACTGTTTGAGCAGAGATTTGAAGAAACCTTCAAAAGACTCGCCAAAGGGGGACGAACACCTACACTCTGGGTGCAGTACCACCACATGGTAAATGTTATTAAGATGTTCATCCGAACTGAGTGGCTTGCAGACCACGATGGGCACCTGTCCTCCATTGCTACCTGGATGCTGGACATCTTTGCAGCTGCAGGCCATCATCAGTATGCCAAAGGTGCACGGTTGTACTGTCAACTGATGAAGGAACTGGAAACTTTGCCTGGTTACAAAGAGACCATCGAACGTTTCACTGCCCATGGGAACCATGTTGTCCGGTATTCCAGCCACGATTGGTCTGGCACCTGGTGTGACATCAGCATTGAGCAGACGTTAATGAAGGCGGCCAAATCAGAAGGTGGACTGAGCAGAGGGAGGATGAGAAGCAGTGATGCTGGCCACAAGTGCTGGGTGCTCACCCTCAGCCACTTCTCTAATATCAACAAGCATATGGAGGAAGGTGTAAACCAACGTGCTCCACTCCACAGAGACCTTGGGAAAACCCAGATGAAGCGTGATGCACAGGCAGTTAAACTTGCCCTCCAGTGGTCCGAGGAGAACAACCAGTTCGACCACGAACGCAACAAAGAGATGCTTGTATCTTTCTCTACAGGATTCACAAGCACAGGAGATGACCCAGTCAATGCTGAGAGAGCAGCTGAAGTAGAGAGAGAGATGCAGAAAAAGCTGGATGGACAGTCAGCGACATCAACCATGGAGGTGAAGTCAAAGGTGCAAGCCCTCTCATCTCTGAGATCATAGATTTGGGTCAAAATGAATGATCAACAAGTTGCACCGGCTGGGATACACTGAGTCCTATTCAGAGACACAAAACTACAAATACTGCTACCTTAATGACAGGAACGGAGATGGCATATGGACATCTTTCTGGACATACGCGCTACCAAGGATGCAGTGATTCAGGCTGGTACTGCGATCTTCCACTACATCTACCATGGACCAGGTACTACTCTGGGTGAAGTTCGATACAACATCTTCTCACGTAAGGCAGCGGCTGGGCTGATCAAACCGGAGACTCTACCTCCAACAGAGGGTGCAGCAGCACAGCATTCGCTCCGTGCCTACCTACAGACTCGGGACTGGCTCCTTCTACAGAGCAAGTCTCTGGACCCCAGTGACTATGGATGGACAATAGGTGTTCATGGTTATGAGCCAGTTCCAACTCTAGACCCCATGGCTCCTGAAGAGCTACTCCAGTTCACAAGCTGCAATTGCCATGGAGATTGCAGCAGCCGGCGATGCAGCTGCAAAAAGAATAGCGTCAAGTGCATCTCAGCTTGTGGAGTCTGTCAAGGCATTACCTGCAAGAATGCTATTCATGATGATGGCATTTATGATGAATACTCAGAGGCAGACATTGACTCATAAAGCATTCCACAAGGGGGATCACTGTTTGCTCTGACTAATGTGAAACGAATTGTAATAAATGCAACTTTATTTAAATGCAAAAAAGGGTGTGACAGTTTTTCCACTAAGGAATAGTTGTAGTGAAAAACAAATGCTATAAATGAACTCAGGATCATAAAAAAACCCTAGTTTGACCCCTCACAAGTTACTTAAGGCCAAATTAAGCATTTTCAAATTTTCAAAAAATCGGTTATTGGTACCCCGAGTTTGTGCAGTTTTTTATGAGGTTTCCCACAGGAGTTGAATTTCAACTTTTTAGGACATGTTATTAGACACCTTTAGAAACACATTGGTGAAGAGATTTCTTGGTAACGATTTAGTTCCCAGATTTTCAGACGCTTCCCTTACTACAAGTTTCTTACAAGTATTATCCCTGCAGGACGAGGAATAGCTAAACATGCTTCACTACACACCGTAGCTCACCAGTGTCATAATATAAACAAACGCCATTGATGGATCTACACTTAACATCCACTGTAATGATATCAAGTACAGGAGCGTATCTAGTCGATACTACTATGATTACATCGAAATTTTTTAGCATCACAAAATCTTCTTTTGTTTTTTTAAATTTATATTAGGTTTATAAACTCAGGAAATATGTCCCTGGACACATGAGGACTTTGAATATGACCAATGTCTGATCCTGTAACTACTTGGTATCGGATTGATACCCAAATTTGTGGTATCATCCAAAACTAATGTAAAGCATCAAACAGAAGTATAAGTGATTATTATTATTATTATTATTATATTACTAATTTGATAATCGATTTAATCTGTCGATTATTACTTCGATTAATAATCGGATAAAAGAGACAAACTACATTTCTATCCTTTCCAGTATTTTATTGAAAAAAAACTGCATATTGGCACCATACTTATTTTGATTATTGTTTCTCAGCTGTTTGTAAATGTTGCCGTTTATAAAAAAAGGTTTATGAAAATAATAATAAAAATAAAAAAGTAGCCTCTGCGCATGCGCATAGCATAGATCCAATGAATCGATGACTATATTAATCGGCAACTATTTTTATAATCGATTAGTTGTTGCAGCCCTAAAGTAGATTAATAATTCATTTTCTACCACTTGTCCTTAATGTTGACGAAATAATAGAATGATAAATGACACAATATGTTACTGCATATGTCAGCAGCTAAATTAGGAGCCTTGTTTGCTTACTTACTAATAAAAGTTGTCTTGTATGTTCACTATTTTATTTAAGGACAAACTTGCAATAAGAAACATATGTTTAATGTACCCTAAGATTTTTTTGTTAAAATAATGACAATAATGCAATTGTTTGTGGTCCCCTTTAAGTATTGAAATATATTTAGTACAGTCCCGATACCAAAATATTGGTATCGGGACAACACTACGTGAAGGTTTGTGGAAACATCTAGTAGAAATATACAAGCTGTAACCAACAAAGCTAGACACAAGTATTGGGACACAATGCAGGTTCACAACTTCATTTGTAAACTCTTCTCCATGTCCCTGTTCGGGAGAAATGCTGCAGAATGGCCACCTAAATCAAATGACAGGATTTGAAGTGAGGCACTGCCTTAAACCTGAAAAATAAAAATAAATGGAACATAGTGGACTTGACTGTGTGTTGGGCTGCTACGTAAATGTTATTTCCAATTAGATAAATTAACATTCGATTTTACAAAATGTATTTTTTTATTTTTTTTTATTTTTTAAATGTGCAGGCATGTGAAACGTCTTCAAAAACACGGAAATCCGCGTTTTTAAACATTTGTTTTTGTGTCAAAATACCACTTCCGGGTGATGTGTATTTCTGGTCTCATCCTCGTCCGGACAGAAGGGTGACACGGCAATACGGCTGAATCAAAAGAGACGTCGGAGACGCTTTACTGAACCAAAAGTTGCTTTATTACAAGCGAGCGTCATTATACAGGACTGCAGTACCTGGAGGAGGTCAAGTCAAAAGATGAGGCACTCCTAACTGGGAGGAGCCGAACCACAGTCTTATATTCCCTCTTTCTCTGTCTGGGTGTGTAGTAATTCAGGAGAGTACAACCTGACAATGTAAGATGTTCATGTGTAAGTGACAGGAAAACAACCTCTATATGTTGTAACTTAAAAGTTGACGTGAAGATAGACATGGAGTCTCTCCTCCAGGATAAAGCTATCACTTTTGCATTTTGAAGTCTGAATTTATTGCCTCTTCTCGGCGGAAAAAAATAGTGAAGTAGATACTAATAACCACTACTCCGGTCTGCTAAGCTGGTGGTTGCCGACCGCTTGTTTCCTCTGCTTACATTAACTTCCATTTTTCCCCACTGGGCATTCCAGTTTTTATCCTTCTTTCCTGGAGTATTCCTCTTGTTTTGTGTTTTGGCTCATTAAAGGAGCGCAGGGAGTTTTTATGTTGTGACTCAATCATAACGCGACAGAGATGAATGGACATTAAGAGGACAGAAAAGATATCTGACAAAAATGCAAACTTTGTGTAAATTGGCAAATAGGAGATTATTATATAATAAGTAAAGAACAGCAGGCAGCAGCTCACACTTTCTGTCACATTGACAAATTGTCAGCCAGCTTGAAAAATGTTTCACCTGAAGAATTGTTTGTATTTAAATGTTCGCCATATTTAGAAATCATATTTCATATCAATCAATGATCATTGATGTAAATTGTTGCATATTTAGAGACAGGAAGTGATCATATGTGTTGCTTCTTCCTACTCCTTTTCAGACATGTTGTAAAGATAAGTGAAAATATGTCAAATATGTGATGTATTATATTGAAACTGTGTACATGTTTAGAAACAGTATTTCATGGTTCCTAATCTTCACAAGGAAACCTTGCAATGTATTGTATCCACAAATTGCTATAAAATGGAGTTGACGGTGTTATTGTGATGTGGAGAAATTCCATATTTTGACAACTTTTCCCAGGAGGTTTTCTATATTTTTGAATGCAAATGTTGACGCTCCTCTTATACACACGTAATAAAGGGGTTTGCTGCTAAATTAACCACAAAATTAGCGCTACATTGAACATTTTGCCGCTACTGGGCCGACGTTTCCCGAAAGATAATGTTAAAAAACAACTTCAAGCATTGTCCAGCTTTTTACTGACGTATGCTATTCATGTTCAAATGACTTTTACTGCAAATTTAATATCGGTTATCGGCCTCCTTGACGGTGAATAATCAGTACCGGCCTTGAAAAACCCCATAACGTTCGATCTACTCTTTTTATTTGTTTACAGAGAGCAGTTTGTGATGTCACAGTTTGACAGACTTACTTATGTGGGCATTCTAGTGGGTCAAATCCAGAGAATAATTTCGCCACACCTAGTGTGTGTGTGACAATCATTGGTACTTTAAAGGACAAACTGTTGCAGGCTTACTCAGAAAGGGCGTTAGAAATGTGACCGTGGAGCAAAATTTACACCAAAGCATAAGCAATACATGTTATCTAGACTACAATGAAGTGTGTGAAATTGGCATAGACCTTTTAAGGTGGCCCAGTTTTTCCAAGGTAAAAGTATTTGTTTTTACACAGGTAAACACTATTTTCATTTTTCAGGTGGATCTGAAGTTCCCTCAGGTATTCTCTGCAGGCGCACGGGACCTGATCTCCAACCTGCTCCGCCACTGCCCCAACGATCGCCTCTCGTTACAGGACGTCATCGATCACCCGTGGGTGCGCACCAACTCCCATCGGATCTTGCCTCCCATCTGTCCCGCTAAAACGTCGTGAGCACCCCACCTGCTCTCGATGGAGATCTGTTTTTGCTTTATTCCACGGTGATGATTGTTGTACAGTGTGGTTTATTCCTAGGTAGTTAAGATGTATTGGTTGTTTTATTGTCATCTTGTGTCTGAAAAGTGTTTCTGATGATGCCAAAGTGCTGTACTTCTCAACGCTTTTGCCTGATTGTAGGGCTTGAATTTAAATTCTAATAAACACATACTTTTACCATGAATTGATTTACGTGGACCCCGACTTAAACAAGTTGAAAAACGTATTCGGGTGTTACCATTTAGTGGTCAATTGTACGGAATATGTACTGTACTGTGCAATCTACTGATAAAAGTTTCAATCAGTCAATCAAAAACTCCCGTTGTGGATTGGGCCAATTATCACCAAAATGTAATTGAGTGGATTTAAAAACAAATACAATATACAAAAATGCCACTGGGTACAGTGTTGGTCATGAGTAGTCTTATACTTGTAGGTTGATAAATTGAGCACCTTTTTGGTGGCGCTTCTTCCAAGTTTAGTTCCAATCAAAAGTGCTGGATTATGGCTCTACTACAGGGTTCCCCAAACTTTTTGACTCGGGTGGGGCCGCATTGGGTTAAAACAATTTGGCCGGGGGCTGGGCTGTATATATATTCCTCGCGCGCTATTTGGCTGAAAGAGCGCGCACTTGCGGCACGTTAGCCAGACACTGCGGCACGAGCGCGATCATGTCACATTATCGATGGGAAAATGCATTTTAGACCATATGACTTGCCTGAGTGGCTAGGAGACACAGAGTAACAAAGAGTAGAAAACCGATTAGAAAGGACAGATTTAAAAAATATATATTTAGAAAAGTTTTTTATTTTTTTAAACTTGGGACTTCCTGCGGGCCGGATTTTGGATGCTGGCGGGCTGTATCCGGCCCGCGGGCCTTAGTTTAGGAACCCCTGCTCTAGTATATCTGGAGGGGTGGGTTCGAATCCCACCGCTGCCAAATTTAATTTTTTCCCCGGTTCCTTTTTTAATTAAATACTTAATTATTCGCAGAGAGAAAGTCTCTAGTCATTTTCTTCAAATGTAACCATTTTGACCATGGATGAAGTGCTGGCTGTCCAGAGTCGGGACCCGGGGTGGACCGCTCGCCTGTGCATCGGTTGGGGACATCTCTGCGCTGCTGACCCGTCTCCGCTCAGGATGGTCTTCTGCTGGCCCCACTATGGACTGGACTTTCACTATTATGTAGGGATGATGTTCGAAACCGGTTCTCCCGGTTGTTCGATAAGAAAAGAACCGATTCCATTGACTCTAATCCCTTTTTGAGAAACGGTTCCCGTTATCGAGGCCACTATAGTAAAGAAAAAGAGTTTGTTCTTTATTCGAATTCCTGGGAACGAATCCCGTCCCACAGGAAATGCCCTGTGGAACATCACAGGAAATGACGTAGCTCAGTCATTAGGCGGCAGATACAGAAAGCAGCAAAAATAGTGGACCGGCCTCAAGGCATGGCTTCAATTTACAAAAAAATACGACGAGGAAACGGCAATATGCAATTATTGCCAGGCTTCGCTCTCATGTAAGGGGGGAAGTACAACAAGCATGTTGAAACATGTTCAGGCCGTACATAACCTGAACGTTCGAGAACTGTGTCGTGTCTTCGACACATGGAGAAGCAGCGACAGCGATGACGAAGCACGCCCCTCTTCCTGTGCTTCAACCTGCAGCCCCAGTTCCATCACGATGAGTAACTAACGTTAACTGTTGCCGGTTAATTTCCATATTTGCTCACTTGTAGCCTTTAGGCTAAAATAACGTTACCTATTATGTTAGATCCACAATGGACTGGACTTTCGCAATATTATGCTAGACCCACTCGACGTCCATTGCATCCGGTCTCCCCTAGAGGGGGGGTCACCCACATCTGCGGTCCTCTCCAAGGTTTCTCATAGTCATTCACATTGACGTCCCACTGGGTTGTGAGTTTTTCCTTGCCCTTATGTGGGAGCTGAACCGAGGATGTCGTTGTGGCTTACGTGCAGCCCTTTGAGATACTTGTGATTTAGGGCTATATAAATTAACATTGATTGATTGATTAACCATCAGTAATAATACATCTAATATAACCACGACATGTGATTGACTAAAAGCACACGTTGGCAACGGCTCGCTCACCACAGTAACACTGAATAAATCAGACCTGGGCAAATTAAGGCCCGGGGGCCAAATGGGACCCGTTAAGCTTTTCAATCTGGCCCGCCGGACATTCCCAAATATTTTTTTTAGATCTTTAAGATGGAAAGTGTATCTGCCATTATGATGTGCAGCGATGTTTTCAAATGACCGTAAGTCTTGAACTATACAAAATATTTCAATGGTTGGAATCTGCGCTTTTGCATGATATTTTAGTGACTAGTGTTGTCCTGATACCAATATTATTTCGATAGTTTTCTATATAAAGGGGACCAAAAAAAATTGCATTATTGGCTTTATTTGAACAAAAAATCTTAGGGTGTGGCGGACCGGTGCTTTTCAGCGGCGGTATGGTACCGAATATGATTCATTATTATCGCGGTACCATACTAATACCCGTATACTGTACAACCCTACTAGTTACTATGGTATTCTACGTCACAGCAGGTCAGACGAGGCACCAAGCAGTGTGGGTGGGGAGCGTTTCCACAGAGTGTTTCCAGAGCCTGAAATGCGGGTGTCAGGGACAGACGCGGAAGGAGATTTTTACAAGAAAGTTCTAAAGCTTAGTGATATATCAAATATATCAGATTGTAGATGTTTTTTGTTTTTTTTACCCTTCACGTTCATAAAATTGCTGTGTTTGTTGCGTTTTTGTTGCATGTTCTCAATATTCAGGGTTTTATCGTTCATAGAAAAAAATAAAATTCCATTCCGTTTTTAAGGCAGTCTGTCATAACATTTTTAGCATTCAATCAGACTTTATTGTGAGGTTTTGTATTAGTTTCCCTAAAAATAGATATACCGGCCCCAAGACACATTTTGTTCCTCTAAATTTGGCCCCCCTGAGTAAAAAATAATTGCCCAGGCCTGCAATAAATGGAACCCAGTACATCAAAGTGTGCTTTTAGTTATTTTTATTAAAACCCCGTAGAATAACAATTACAAGCTTGAAGTTAGCGTCCGATGCTTTATAATGTATCGAATAATATTTGTCAGATATTGACAATTAAAATTTACAAACGTAATATGTCGTTAATTTTCTCCCTTTTAATTTGTTACCGGAAGCTTTCTCAAGTACTTCCGGGTAAACGATTTTTTTTGTTTTGTTGTCAATCTCTTCCGGTTTGAGACCGCTCATATTTAACTCCCTTTGCCAAAAGAACTCCCGTGTTCGCTTTCGGTATGCGTTTTATATGTTATTTATTTATTTTTATGTATTGAAATTGAGTTAAATTGTTTAAACATGGCGGGTTTACCACCGGGGGATCCTCAGCTAGTGTCAATGATAGTGAATCACCTGAAAACACAAGGACTATTCGACCAGTTTAGGAGGGATTGCCTGGCAGACGTTGACACGAAGGTAACGACAGATTGCATCAAATACATCCATCCGTTTTTTACCGCTTGTCCCTTTTTTGGGGTCGCGGGGGGTGCTGGTGCCTATCTCAGCTGCATTTGAGCGGAAGGCGGGGTACACCCTGGACAAGTCGCCATCTCATCGCAGGGCCAAATATATATTCTTTGCATATACACACACATACACTATACTATATGTGTTTGCTTATGTTTACCTTAAGTTCAATTTAACGTTTGCAGGCCGACGTCAAGTTGACTTTTTAGACATTACTTGCTTGTGTGTTGCAGCCATTGATGCTATTGACCCTGAACTTCAGTTTTTATTTCTAAACAATGCAATTTATGATCCCAATGTTCATTGCAAGCACGGTAAGATTGCAGTAACTTACCATGGATACAAATATTATGATGCAAATATATTACAATCAATGTTCCCTCTAAGTTTTCATGTGTGTGAGCAAACGCAAAAAGTCCCTGAGCATTCAGTGGAGCCCATGTGAGCAACATCAGACGTGCACACTGTGGCTACACTAGCAGCACACCTGTCCCAAACCTGACTAAATAACAAGTTCAATCTCCATCCATCCATCCATTTTCTACTGCTTGGCCCTTTCGGGGTCGCGGGGGGAGCTAGAGCCTATTCTCTTATTATTATAATCGAATGACAGCAGTCATTTCCATTTCTAATATAAGTGTTTAGGCCCACTTACAATGACAATAACAAAAATAATTGTTTTTCATGAACTGTGTACTTGTATTGTTTGTCTGGGTGGAGGTCCTGCTTTGGAAATGTCATGACTGGGTTCTTGGGTTTTGCTTCTCCGGAAGGCAAAGGAAAATTGGCGCGGGCAAGGCGGGAATTTAAATACATGACTTATTGTTTAACACTAATAAACTACAACAAAAAGGAAGCAAACAAATGGCGCGCACAAAGGCGGAAATACAACTTGACTAAGAAACAAAAGACATGCACGTGGGCACAAAAACTATGAACAAAGAAACAACACTAACTGTGGTCTTAATAAACAAAACTTACTTGGCATGAAAAAACATGAAAAAGAGCAGCATGGATCATCAGAGTGTGAATGTGTGAGGACACCAGGACGAACAACAGAAACAGACAGATTTAAATAGTGACGTGATCAGTGAAAACAGGTGCGTGACTCGAAACGTGAAACAGGTGCGTGACAAGACAGGTGAAAACTAATGGGTGACCATGGAAACCAAACCAAACAAGGAAGTGCAACCAGGAACTAAAAAAAGAGCCCAAAACCCAAGCAAAACAAAAACATGATTAACACAGACATGACAGGAAATAATTTGTACCCCTTTCAGACATTGCATTTAGTTCCTATTAAAACATTCACATGTTGCACAATGAGATGTAAGCAGGGGATCATGTGAACATTCCTGCAACTTCCTGTTTGTAAAATATATATTTTTAGTAGTATTTATTTAATATACTAACAGCATTTCATGATTAATATGTATCAATTAAGATTCCTAATAAATGACACTAGACTAAGCACACATTTGATTGGTAAATCATAGTGTGACGACCTGGAATGACACTTTATGTGTGGTGTTGGAGTTGTCCGATTTTTTGTGGCTGTAAACGCATCATTGGCTAAGTGCCATATGTGCATGTGTTGGCGCAAGTGAGAAAGAGCGAGCGGCTGCTGTTGATATAACAAAGTTGCTTTTGGTCTGGTTTGTACTGCAGAAAATGACCAGTTTTGCTAAAAGTAATGTTTTGGTGATGTGTTTATGGCCGACAATAAAGAGTTTTGTCCTTTAAAATTCTACACACAATACCCCATAATGACAATGTGAAAATGTTTCTTTTGAATTTTTGCAAATTGATTAAAACAATATGCTTTAAGGACATAATTCACCACAACTGTTTACTTGACTTTGTTGTCATTACCGTATATTTCGGAGTATAAGTCGCTCCGGAGTATAAGTCGCACCGGCCGAAAATGCATAATAAAGAAGGAAAAAAAACAAATATAAGTCGCACTGGAGTATAAGTCGCATTTTTTTGGGAAATGTATTTGATAAAACCCAACACCAGGAATAGACATTTGAAAGGCAATTTAAAATAAATAAAGAATAGTGAACAACAGGCTGAATAAGTGTACGTTATATGAGGCATAAATAACCAACTGAGAACGTGCCTGGTATGTTAACGTAACATATTATGGTAAGAGTCATTCAAATAACTATAACATATAGAACATGCTATACGTTTACCAAACAATCTGTCACTCCTAATCGCTAAATCCCATGAAATCTTATACGTCTAGTCTCTTACGTGAATGAGCTAAATAATATTATTTGATATTTCACGGTAATGTGTTAATAATTTCACACATAAGTCGCTCCTGAGTATAAGTCGCACCCCCGGGGCCAAACTATGAAAAAATCTGCGACTTATAGTCCGAAAAATACGGTATATATCCATTCATCCATTTTCTATATATAATATGTAAATATTACATTTGGTATATTTTATATTGCTTCTATGGTACATTTTTTATTTACTTTATACCTGCATAATCCTCTCCATCCTTACCCTTTCCATCCTTTGTAACTGAGCTACTGTGTGGAACAATTTCCCTTGTGGATCATTAAAGATTGTCTAAGTCTTAAGTGGCTCAGGGGCGTAGGTTGAAATCCCACATATGTCATATTTTCTTCCATTTTCTGGTTCATTTGATCTGTGTGATGTTATGATCATGCACTTGAACAATATTTTTAAACTCATAGATGCTTGTCACTCTCTGGAGTTGAGTAAATGAATGGCCACCACATGAGGAAGTTGTGTGTAGTGCCGCCATAATGTGTAGGTAGTAGTGTTGTCCCGATACCAATATTTTGGTACCGGTACCAAAATGTATTTCGATACTTTTCTAAATAAAGGGGACCACAAAAAAATTGCATTATTAGCTTTATTTTAACAAAAAATCTTAGGGTACATTAAACATATGTTTCTTATTGCAAGTTTGTCCTTAAATAAAATAGTGAACATACAAGACAACTTGTATTTTAGTAGTAAGTAAGCAAACAAAGGCTCCTAATTTAGCTGCTGACATATGCAGTAACATATTGTGTCATTTATCATTCTATTATTTTGTCAAAATTATTAAGGACAAGCGGGAGAAAATTAATTATTAATCTACTTTTTCATTTACTGTTAATATCTGCTTACTTTCTCTTTTAACATGTTCTATCTACACTTCTGTTAAAATGTAATAATAACCTATTCTTCTGTTGTTTGATACTTTAGATTAGTTTTGGATGATACCACAAATTTGATACTTTTTAGAGGCAGTATAGTACCAAATATGATTCATTAGTATCGCGGTACTATACTAATACCGGTATACCGTACAACCATAGTAGGTAGAGGTTTTAATGTGTGTGTGTGTGTGTGTTTGTTGCAGCCCGCTTACCTGAACTTGAAGCAAAGAGTGGACAACTTTGTCTCCAACCACCTGTCCAACCACACATGGAGCCCTCAGTTGAACAAGAACCAGCTGAGAAACAACATCCGACAGCTCGTGTTGCAGTAAGCATGTTGGTCCTAATCTTCTGTGGAAATGTGGCCAGACTCAAAACGTGTACAGTCGTGGTCAAAAGTTATGATGTCATGGCTGTCTTGAGTTTCCAATAATTTCTACAACTCTTATTTTTTTTGTGATAGAGTGATTGGAGCACATACTTGTTGGTCACAAAAAACATTCATGAAGTTTGGTTCTTTTATGAATTTATTATGGGTCTACTGAAAATGTGACCAAATCTGACATGACATGGACAAAGATAAGATCTTCTGGAGGAAAGTTCCGTGGTCAGATGAAACAAAAATGTAGCTGTTTGGCCACAATACCCATCAATATGTTTGGAGGAGAAAAGGTGTGGCCTTTTAATCCCAGGAACACCACACCTACCATCAAGCATGGTGGTGGTAGTATTATGCTCTGGGCCTGTTTTGCTGCCAATGGAACTGGTGCTTTACAGAGAGTAAATGGGACAATGAAAAAGGAGGATTACCTCCAAATTCTTCAGGACAACCTAAAATCATCAGCCTGGGTCAGTGGTTCTTAACCTTGTTTGAGGTACCGAACCCCACCAGTTTCATATGCGCATTCACCGAACCCTTCTTTAGTGGAAAAATAAAATGTTTTTTTGTTTTTTCAAATTCAAGACAAAGTTATATGTTTTTGGTAACACTTTAGTGTGGGGAACATATTCTAAGTAACAAAGACTTAATTTAGAGTTATTTGGTTAGGGTCAGGGTTAGAGGGTTAGGGTTATAATAAGGCCATGCCGAATAAGGCATTAATAAGTACTTAATAATGACTAGTTAAGAGCCAATATGTTACTAATTTGCATGTTAATAAGCAACTAATTAATGGTGAATATGTTCCCCATACTAAAGTGTTACCATGTTTTATTACTGGTGCACAAAATGAACCGTGCATGAACATCACCTTGTTCAAACAACAAAACCAACACAGTGCATAAACTCACAACAAATTACACACCTGCAAATCAGTCTGACTTCTGCCGATAGGGAGAAGTTTTTATTTAGACGATGAGTTGGGTGTGTTTTGACCTCCGCCGAACCCCTGAGCCCGATTCACCGAACCCCTAGGGTTCGATCGAACCCAGGTTAAGAACCACTGGCCTAGAGGTTGGGTCTTGGGCGCAGTTGGGTGTTCCAACAGGTCAATGAACCCAAACACACGTCAAAAGTGGTAAAGGAATGGCTAAATCAGGCTAGAATGAAGGTTTTAGAACGGCCTTCCCAAAGTCCTGACTTAAACGTGTGGACAATGCTGAAGAAACAAGTCCATGTCAGAAAACCAACAAATTTAGCTGAACTGCACCAATTTTGTCAAGAGGAGTGGTCAAAAATTCAAGCAGAAGCTTGTGGATGGCTACCAAAAACGCCTTATTGCAGTGAAACTTGCCAAGGGACATGTAAGCAAATATTAACATTGCTGTATGTATACTTTTGACCCAGCAGATTTGCTCACATTTTCAGTAGACCCATAATAAATTCATAAAAGAACCAAACTTCATGAATGTTTTTTGTGACCAACAAGTATGTGCTCCAATCACTCTATCACAAAAAAATAAGAATTGTAGAAATTATTAGAAACTCAAGACAGCCATGATGTTATGTACATTTTTTAGATCTGGGATGCTGGAGCAAGGGGTGGACAGGATCGTGGCCCAGGTGGTGGACCCCAAAGTCAACCACATCTTCAGGCCGCAGGTGGAGAAGGTGGTCCACCAATTCCTGTCGCCTGGCACCAGCAGCGAGGAGCCGGCGCCGCCCCCGCCGCCGATCCCAGCGACTGAGACCAAAGCTGACGTCATTGTCCCTCAGCAGGGTATGCTCATGTCCTCATGAGCGTTCACTTCATTTTTTTGTCCACACAAGCTAACCGATGTTCACGCATCCACAGCCTCATCGTCCACTCCGACGTCCACCGCAGACGCCATGTCCATCCTGGACGCCATCACCTCTCTCAGCCAGGAGGCCAACGTCAGGACCGCAGAGAAGGTCCGCAAAGCCCCCGACGGGCCCGCGGAGGACGGCGAGCAGGACATGGACCTGGACGAGGACGCAGAGAGGAAGACGGCCGAGGACGAGGCGCAGGAAGCCGAGGCGCAGCGGTCCGTGGATGACGGCGCTCCGGATCAGATGGAAGTAGAGAAAGAAATCCCCTCGGAGGAGATGAAGATGGAGGAGGAAGGGACTCCAGGCGAAGACCAAGCTGAGGACAAACACAAAGCGGCCTGTAAAACAAGCGGGAGACCTTCTGAGGAGAAGAAGCAGCAGCAGGAGGATTCAAGTCAGGCCAAAGAGAAAGCCAGAGAGAAGATTAAGGAAGGTCAGCTCACTCATTTGTTGATTGTTTAAAATGGTTTACACTACCGTTCAAAAGTTTGGGGTCACAATGAAATGTCCTTATTTTTGAAGGAAAAGCACTGTACTTTTCAATGAAGATAACTTGAAACTAGTCTTAACTTTAAAGAAATACACTCTATACAATGCTAATGTGGTAAATGACTATTTTAGCTGCAAATGTCTGGTTTTTGGTGCAATATCTACATAGGTGTATAGAGTCCCATTTCCAGCAACTATCACTCCAGTGTTCTATTGGTACAATGTGTTTGCTCAGAAGGCTAATTGATGATTAGAAAACCCTTGTGCAATCATGTTCACACATCTGAAAACAGTTTAGCTCGTTACAGAAGCTACAAAACAGACCTTCCTTTGAGCAGATTGAGTTTCTGGAGCATCACATTTGTGGGGTCAATTAAATGCTCAAAATGGCCAGAAAAAGAGAACTTTCATCTGAAACTCGACAGTCTATTCTTGTTCTTAGAAATGAAGGCTATTCCACAAAATTGTTTGGGTGACCCCAAACTTTTGAACGGTAGTGTATATTAGTTTTTTTAGCTGTCCAATGAAAAAGCATGTCCTTTTAAGGCTGGGCGATATATCGAGTTTGTAAGATATGTCGATATATTTTTAAACAAGATATGAATTAAGAAAATATCCTAAAATCGATACAATTTATTTCACGTTAAAATGACCAAACACCGCTTATTTGTTGTGTTCCTTGTTCTACCCCGCTTCCCACTTCCTGTCAACACTCCATGGCCTACTAAACCCCTCCCCTTCCTCCTTCCAAGACCTGCTTGCACGTATAAGAACATCCATGATTGGTTGGTTGTTTACAATGATGAGTCACGGTTGGTTGGGATTTAGGCAAAACATTAAGGACAGGCCAATATCGAGATACACTATATTGCCAAAAGTATTTGGCCACCTGCCTTGACTCACATATGAACTTGAAGTGCCATCCTATTCCTAACCCATAGGGTTCAATATCATGTCGGTCCACCTTTTGCAGCTATTACAGCTTCAACTAATCTGGGAAGGCTGTCCACAAGGTTGCGGAGTGTGTTTATAGGAATTTTCCAACATTCTTCCAAAAGCGCATTGGTGATGTTGGTCGAGAAGGCCTGGCTCTCAGTCTCCGTTCTAATTCATCCAAAAGGTGTTCTATCGGGTTCAGGTCAGGACTCTGTGCAGGCCAGTCAAGTTCATCCACACCAGACTCTGTCATCCATGTCTTTATGGACCTTGCTTTGTGCACTGGTGCACAGTCATGTTGGAAGAGGAAGGGGCCCGCTCCAAACTGTTCCCACAAGGTTGGGAGCATGGAATTGTCCAAAATGTTTTGGTATCCTGGAGCATTCAAAGTTCCTTTCACTGGAACTAAGGGGCCAAGCCCAACGCCTGAAAAACAACCCCACACCATAAATCATCCTCCACCAAATTTCACACTCGGCACAATGCAGTCCGAAATGTACCGTTCTCCCGGCAACCTCCAAACCCAGACTGGTCCATCAGAAATTTCACAACTGGATTTGTTGCACAGGTGGCATCCTATGACAGTTCCACGCTAGAAATCACTGAGCTCCTGAGAGCGGCCCATTCTTTCACAAATGTTTGTAGAAACAGTCTCCATGCCAAAGTGCTTGATTTTATACACCTGTGGCCGGGCCAAGGGATTAGGACACCTGATTCTCATCATTTGGGTGGGTGGCCAAATACCTTTGGCAATATAGTGTATATATCGAATATGGAGTTTAAGTAAAAATATATTGAGATATACTTTTTAGTAGGGATGTCCGATAATATCAGACTGCCGATGTTATCGGCCGATAAATGCTTTAAAATGTAATATCGGAAATTATCGGTATCGGTTTCTAAATGATCGGTATCAGTTTCGAAAAGTAAAATTTATGACGCCGCTGTGTACACGGACGTAGGGAGAAGTAGAGAGCGCCAATAAACCTTAAAGGCACTGCCTTTGCGTGCCAGCCCAATCACATAATATCTACGGCTTTTCACACATACACGTGAATGCATGCATTCTTGGTCAACAGCCATACAGGTCACACTGAGGGCGGCCGTATAAACAACTTTAACACTGTTACAAATATGCGCCACACTGTGAACCCACACCAAACAAGAATGACAAACACATTTCGGGAGAACATCCGCACCGTAACACAACATAAACACAACAGAACAAATACCCAGAACCCCTTGCAGCACTAACTCTTCCGAGACGCTACAATATACACCCCGCTACCCCCTACCCCCCACCTCAACCTCCTCATGCTCTCTCAGGGAGAGCATGTCCCAAATTCCAAGCTGCTGTTTTGAGGCATGTTAAAAAAAAGAATGCACTTTGTGACTTCAATAATAAATATGGCAGTGCCATGTTGGCATTTTTTTCCCTAACTTGAGTTGATTTATTTTGGAAAACCTTGTTACATTGTTTAATGCATCCAGCGGGGCATCACAACAAAATTAGGCATAACAATGTGTTAATTCCACGACTGTATATATCGGTATCGGTTGGTATCGGAATTGGTAATTAAGAGTTGGACAATATTGGAATATCGGCAAAAAAGCCATTATCGGACATCTCTACTTTTTAGTCCATATCGCCCAGCCCTATGTCATTTTCGTACTTTTTCAAATTTGATTGGAATTTTGGAAAGAAAAATCGCAATTAGGTTTTTTTCCTCAAAATCATGCAGCCCTAATACGTGGGCAGACGGACTACTTTGGTGTGCTCAGTGTTGGGCCGTATGAAAAGTAGGGCTCACAAAAAGCAAAGTAGCATGCACTGTCAGTCATGTTTGTATTCCTCCAAAAATGACAGAAAAGTTCCCCCTTTCCAAACAAAATAGGGAGGTATTTGGTTGTCTAGTCACTTTTTAAGAGGACAAGATGAAGGTCCTTTTTTTGGGGTGCTCCATACATTATTTTATCATTATCCATAACATTTTATTTTGGTAACCACCAATGACTCCACTTTTATTTTGTTGGGGTAAGAGCTACACGCATGCAGTGCTACCTTTCCTTAGTATGCAATAGTTTGACTATTTGTGTTTTCTTTACCCTGCAGAGTACTCTTTAGAGGATTCGGACTTGGACGGCCTGAGCGACATCACAGTGAGCTCCGTGCACACCAGCGACCTCTCCTCGTTTGAGGGGGAAAGCGAAGAGGAGGCGCCGCTGTCCGATTCCTCCGAGGAGGCCGAGAATTCAACAGATGGTCTGTCTCCTTTTTTTTGTTGCCCCGCACGCCACCTTAGAATCTACAAGAGACGAGAGATGTTCAGTCTTTGTTCTGTCTCCGTGTTAAAGGTCTCAAACCCGAGAAGAAGGAGGCAGGCGGGGACACGGGAGATGAAGGCAAAGAGAGTAAACCACGCCGCAAGGCCTACGTCCACAAGCCCTTCTTGTACTCCCGTTACTATAGCGACTCAGACGACGAGGTCACTGTGGAGGAAAGGCGGCGATCTGTAGTGAGTAAAGGTCCCCACATGGCTGGCTAAAGTCCTACTCAGCACTTTGCAGCAAGCATCTTCTCAGGGGACTATATTATAGAAATGAAACCTGGCTACACTTTAGAGTAGTCAGTGCGCAGCTTGTATAGCAGTAGATTTACTGTCGTCCATTATTGTTTAAATAGCTGGCAACACAAGTGAGCAAGCCTTACTGTGAACATGTCTTCATTGTGTCTGAAGAGTGAATATTGCAATGTATATATGTACATATATGCATATATGTACATATATATGTATGTATATATTTCCATATATGTACATATGCATATATGTATGTATGTACATGCATGCATATATGAACGTATATACACTACCGTTCAAAAGTTTGGGGTCACATTGAAATGTCCTTATTTTTGAAGGAAAAGCACTGTACTTTTCAATGAAGATCCCTTTAAACTAGTCTTAACTTTAAAGAAATACACTCTATACATTGAATGGGACCCATTACCTCCCTGCTTGGCACTCAGCATCAAGGGTTGGAATTGGGGGTTAAATCACCAAAAATGATTCCCGGGCGCGGCACCGCTGCTGCCCACTGCTCCCCTCACCTCCCAGGGGGTGAACAAGGGGATGGGTCAAATGCAGAGGACAAATTTCACCACACCTAGTGTGTGTGTGACAATCATTGGTACTTTAACTTTAACTTAATGTGGTAAATGACTATTCTAGCTGCAAATGTCTGGTTTTTGGTGCAATATCTACATAGGTGTATAGAGGCCCATTTCCAGCAACTATCACTCCAGTGTTCTATTGGTACAATGTGTTTGCTCATTGGCTCAGAAGGCTAATTGATGATTAGAAAACCCTTGTGCAATCATGTTCACACATCTGAAAACAGTTTAACTTGTTACAGAAGCTACAAAACTGACCTTCCTTTGAGCAGATTGAGTTTCTGGAGCATCACATTTGTGGGGTCAATTAAACGCTCAAAATGGCCAGAAAAAGAGAACTTTCATCTGAAACTCGACAGTCTATTCTTGTTCTTAGAAATGAAGGCTATTCCACAAAATTGTTTGGGTGACCCCAAACTTTTGAACGGTAGTGTATACATATATATATATATATATACAAATATATATATATATACACATATACATATATATACATATATATATGTGTATATGTATATATATGTATATGTGTATATATGTGTATATATATGTCTATATATATGTGTATATATATGTATATATGTATATGTGTATATATATGTGTATATGTGTATATATATGTATATATATGTATATGTATATATGTGTATATGTGTGTGTATATATATATATATATATATATATATATATATATATATATATACAGTATGTACAGTATATGTGTGTATATATATATATATATATATATATATATATATATATATATATATATATATATATATATATATATATATCATAGACATACACAAATATGGTTAGAGTTATTATATACCCCATTAATAATGAATTAATTTAGTTTTCATCCCATGTCAAAACCTAATAAAAAAAAAAGTAGCTGCCAGCCAAAAATGGACCCTGTGCTGCACTTTAGACACTATGATGTTAACAAAAAGTGAAGATGAGCACCAAAATACACCATGACCTTCAAATGTTGAGTATGTAGTTGATAAAAAAGAAAATATAATCCATTGTTAATATTATTATGATTAAATGTACCTCACGGCTATGTTTTTCAGGCAAAGGACAAAGAGGATCGTCTGCTCAAAAGGCAGCAAAACCGAGAGCGGATGGAAGAGAAGCGCAAACAGAAAGCTTTACAGTCTGAAGAGCAAGGTCTGTCTACTACATTGTATTTACTCTCTTTGGTGTCTGTGGACTTTATCGCAGCTGTGAAATACCTGGAATCTAATCTTGAACAATGCTTGAAATTAGATTTAGATTTAGATTAATCTAGATGGGACCATTTGAAAACATGTTAAAAAGGCTCTTAATTTGATGATGCATTATTTTGTCAAAACTATAATTAATCTACTTGCTTATTGACTGGTAGGTAATACGTGATTATTTTCTGTTGTAACATGGTTCTATCTACACTTCGGCAAAAATGTTTGAAGCACTTATTCCTCTGTTGTTTGGATACTGTACATTAGTTTTTGGCCTTACGCGATCCAATAGCAAGTTATTAGTATTGCTGACACTGATCAAATATATGATCATACAACATAAGGCGGCAAGTAACATATCAATAATGAATACAGCCAAGTGTGTGTTTGACGAAAAATAACTCCATACTCTCTACTGCTTGCTTGTGTAACCATATCTGAGGTATTGTGCAGAAATATGGGAAATAACTACAAAGGTAGACTTTTTCCCTGATCGTGTTACAAAAAAGATCAGTGAGAATAATACATAAAGTTAGATATAGAGAACATACAAACACTTTATTTATTGAATCAAAAATATTGAAATTCAACGATATAGGGAATTTGCAAACAACTAAAATTATGCACAAAGCAAACTTTAACCTGCTACCCAACAATTCTCAACAAAAGAGAATAAATATAACCTTAGAGAAAAATGTAGTTTAAAACATTTGTAAGCACGTACAACACTTAAGACCTTTAGTATATCAGTATGTGGAATTAAATAATGGAATGGACTAGCTCATGATTCTCAAACTCCATCAAGTGTTATGCCAAAGAATCGCTTGGATTTTTACAGTGTTTTATTTTCCTATATTCAAACACAGTGTTACTGTTCAAACTGTGTGTAATGTTACAGTGGCTAAACATATGAATACCGTATTTTTCGGACTATAAGTCACAGTTTTTTTCATAGTTTGGCCGGGGGTTGCAACTTATACTCAGGAGCGACTTATGTGTGAAATTATTAACACATTACCGTAAAATATCAAATAATATTATTTAGCTCATTCACGTAAGAGACTAGACGTATAAGATTTTATGGGATTTAGCGATTAGGAGTGACAGATTGTTTGGTAAACGTATAGCATGTTGTATATGTTATAGTTATTTGAATGACTCTTACCATAATATGTTACGTTAACATACCAGGCACGTTCTCAGTTGGTTATTTATGCCTCATATAACGTACACTTATTCAGCCTGTTGTTCACTATTCTTTATTTATTTTAAATTGCCTTTCAAATGTCTATTCTTGGTGTTGGGTTTTATCAAATAAATTTCCCCAAAAAATGCGACTTATATATGTTTTTTTCCTTCTTTGTTATGCATTTTCGGCCGGTGCGACTTATACTCCGAAGCGACTTATACTCCGAAAAATACGGTATACTTAAATAAAACGTCTGCCTTGTTTTTAATAAATAATTAGTCCTACTACGCTACTGTATTTTTAAATGTCGGCCATTATGGAGAGCCAAGTTTTTTTCTGAATTGGTACCTGGTGACAAAAGTTTGGGAACCACTGGATTCAGCAAAGAAGTCGAACATTGTACTAAAATGTTCAAACTCCAAGTGATTACAAAGTTACAAAGGAAGAATAACTCTGATGAACATTTTGAATTTATTAAAAATGAGACCATCATATTCATCTCAGTGTGTGAACTACAACTTATTCAACTATTTACTGAGAACTTTATTATTTAAATTATTAAAGTTAAATTGTGTACAAGATAAATGATTTAGTAATTGCTATGAAATGGAAAAGGGGTAGGGTTAAATAAGCTCTGCTTTTTCCTACTCCCTTTCGGGCATGTTGTGAAGAGAAACTGGAAATATGTGATGCATTGTATTGTAACTGTATGCATAAACCGTACTTCACATGTTCAAGGTCATTGAACAACTCCATTTGTGATCACAATTGTAATCAGACATAAACAATATCAATATCAATTAAATATTTCAATTAATTCCTACTCTTGGCTCTGATTAAAATCCTTGAGTGTTTGCCCTAAAGGCCTTCCTGTGTCCAGGGACTTCTTTCCTGAGTCTGTAAACAACAACAAAAAAGGCATAGGATGATATACAAAGTTGATCTAAGCACTGTACTCTCGACCATATACTGACTCTTTGCAAGTTGATTTGCTTGCATTGCTCAATTCAAAGTGGCTTTGCACTGTGGAGGGACGTTAGCTGCTGGCATGGTTTTTGTTTGCTCGCCACTAGAATAGTTTTCAAAGCTTTACTGTTTGATCAAACCTATATAACTGAAATTGTACATCGTCTATATTGCGCAACCCTAGTCTAGAGTTAATGGACGTGATGTCGCTGCACAGATCAGAAAAAGAAGAAAAGTGAGCAATCTGGCGGTCTCCAGAAACCCCAAGCCAAGGAAGCCCGCAAAGAGCAGAAAGTCCTGGAGAAGAAAATGGCCCTGAGCAGAAAGAGGAAGCTTGACTCCAGGTGAGTTCGATAAATGTTGCTTCTTCGCTCTTTGCAAACGACACCGGCTCGGGTTGGTTTGTTTTCCTTCAGGAGAGAGGATGACGTGGCCAGCAAGAAAAAAACAGACCCAGAAGAAACATCTAAGAAGGCGGTACGTAGCCAAGATAAGTCATACATTTACACTGCATGTGGAAAGTATTCACAGCGCTTCACTTGTTCCACATTTTGTTATGTTACAGCCTTATTCCAAAATGGAATCCATTTGTTTTTGTCCCGTGACAATGGGAAAAGTTTTTTTTTAATAATGCAAATTTATTAAAACAAAAAAATCACCTGACATAAGTATTCACGACCTTTGCTCAATACTTGGTTGATGCACCTTTGGCAGCAATTACAGCTTTTTGAATACGATGCCACGAGCTTGGCACACCTATCTTTGGGCAGTTTAGCTCATTCCTCTTTGCAGCACCTCTCAAACTCCCATCAAGTTGGATGGGAAGCATTGCTTTTCCTCCAGGATGTCTCTGTACATTGCTGCATTCATCTTTCCAAGTTCCTGCCGCTAAAAAGCAACCCCACAGCATGATGCTGCCACCACCATGCTTCACTGTAGGCATGGCATTGGCCTGGTTTCCTCCAAACATGACGCCTGGCGGTCACGCCTAAGACTTCAATCTTTGTCTCACCAGACCAGAGAATTTTGTTTCTCATGGTCTGTGAGTCTTTCAGGGGTATTTTGGCAAACTTTTTATGAGAAATGGCTTCCGTCTGGCCACTCTACCATACTTAGACTTAGACAAACTTTATTGATCCACAAGGGAAATTGTTCCACACAGTAGCTCAGTTACAAAGGTGGAAAGGGTAAGGATGGAAAGGATAATGCAGGTATAAAGTAGACTAATACTGATATATTTTTATTATATTATATTATATTATATTATATTATGATATAATATATACAACATATAACAAATCCCAATTACCATGTACAATATTACGGTATATGTAACAGCTGCTGTAAAAAAATATACAGAAAATATACATTATAAACAAAGAGAGGTAGCTAACATTAACATACAGGCCTGATTGGTGGTTTGCTGCAGAGATGGTTGTCCTTCTGGAAGGTTCTCCTCTCTCCAGAGGAATGTTGTAGCTCTGACAGAGTGACCATCGAGTTATTGGTCGCCGCCCTGACTAGACTAAGATGAATGCAGCAATGTACAGAGACATCCTGGATGAAAACCTTCCCATTCAACCTGATGGAGCTTAAGAGTCGATGCAAAGAGGAATGGTTGAAACTGCCCAAAGATAGGTGTGCCAAGCTTGTGGCATCGTATTAAAAAAAAAGTATGGAGCAAAGGCTCTAAATCAGGGGTGTCAAACTCATTTTAGCTCAGGGGCCGCATGGAGGAAAATTTGTGCACACGCGGGCATTAAAACTAAAAAATAAAGACAACTTCAAATTGTTTTATTTGTCTTACTTTGGCCAAAAATAAACACATTCTGAAAATATTACAATAAAAAAAGAAAAAAATACCGGCAGGTAAAGTTTAGATCCATGAACGAAAGAAGAAAGTGAATAATTGTTTATAACTGAATACATTTACATATGCATAAAAAATTGTTTTCTTTTATTATTTTTTTTTAATGAATTAAGTAACGTTTATGACAACCTTTTTCCAAAACACAATATAGAATGTGAGATATAACAGGATAATGCATACATTTATCATTTGTTTTCAAAACGGTTACAAAAAAGTGGGACCCCAAAAAGTTACTGTGGGACCCCATTTTTATGACTTGATGGGGTCCCTGGGACCCGATTTTGAAAATTCCTAGCGCCAACACTGATGGAGTATTGCTGCGTGCAAAACAGCAGCAGGCGGCTGTGGCCTGTGGGCCGGTTCTAATACTAATCAAATATCATCCCGGGGGCCATAGATCATTCATTCGCGGGCCGGATTTGGCCCACGGGCCTTGACTTTGAAACCCCTGCTCTAAATACTTATGTGATATTTTTTTAATTAATTTGCAAAACAAAAAAACTTTCACCTTGTCATTATGGGGTATTGTTTATAGAATTTTGAGGACAAAAATGAATGAAATAAGGCTGTAAGCCTTACAGCCTTATTGCATTCATTTTTGTCCTCAAAATTCTACAAACGGGGGCCAAATCTGACCCGCCACATTATTTTATGTGGCCCGTGAAAGCCCGGAAATAATATGCGTTAATAAAATGCTTAATCTTTTTTTTACTAAATAAGTGTTGTTCTTTCCCTTTTGACATTAAAAATCATATACTGCATGCAATTGCATATCTTTTAAAATTCAATATTATCAAAATCAAAATATCATATTGTCATGTATTCCAAAAATATTTTTTGTTCAGATAAAGATAAATACTGTACTTAAATATCTGCTTGACTTATGATTTCAAAACAAATTATCAATCAAATTGTAGACTGTAAAATTGACAATGGGTTTTACGGTTAAATTCCGCCGACTTGAGTTTTTTACCGTAAAATCAACTTTGGTACTGTTTTTTCCATATACAGTAAGACACTAAAACATTAAAAAACAAACAAAAAAACCCATTAAAACAACAAGATTTTACGGGGAAAAAAACACCAAAACTGGCACCTCTGTTGCTTGAATTGTACCGCTAAAACATTGGTATTGTTTTTCCATTCCATTCCATTTATTAAATTTTTTTATATGCTGTAAAAAACTCACTGCTTTTACTGTAAAATTTGGGTGACTGAGCTGCTAGTTTTTAAAGTAAAATAAACATTTTTTTTTTGCAGCTTATGTAAAAAAATATATTGTTAATGCATTATATATATATATATATATATATATATATATATATATATATATATATATATATATATATATATATATATATATATATATATATATATATATATACTAGAGATGTCGGCAGGCCGATATTATCGGCCGATAAATGCTTTAAAATGTAATATCGGAAATTATCGATATCGTTTTTTAAATTATCGGTATCGGATTGTTTTTTTGTTTTATTTTAATTAAATCAACATAAAAAAACACAAGATACACTTACAATTAGTGCACCAACCCAAAAAACCTCCCTCCCCCATTTACACTCATTCAGACTCATTCACAGTCATTCACACAAAAGGGTTGTTTCTTTCTGTTATTAATATTCTGGTTCCTACATTATATATCAATACATATCAATACAGTCTGCAAGGGATACAGTCCGTAAGCACACGATTGTGCGTGCTGCTGGTCCACTAATAGTACTAATCTTTAACAGTAAATTTTACTCATTTTCATTAATTACTAGTTTCTATGTAACTGTTTTTATATTGTTTTACTTTCTTTTTTATTCAAGAAAATGTTTTTAATTTATTTACATTATTTTATTTCGTTAATTTTTTAAAAAAGGACCTTATCTTCACCATACCTGGTTGTCCAAATTAGGCATAATAATGTGTTAATTCCACGACTGTATGTATCGGTATCGGTTGATATCGGTATCGGTAATTAAAGAGTTGGACAATATCGGAATATCGGATATCTGCAAAAAGCCATTATCGGACATCCCTAATATATGCATGTATATTCATATACTGTATTACTCATTGTTAAAATCGGCCCTCTGAGGGCAACCATAACTGCGATGTGGCCCTCAATGAAAAGGAGTTTGGCACCCCTGCTGTAAGGTAACAAAAAGTGGACAAAGTGAAGCGCTGTGAATGTTTTCGAGATGCTCCGTATGTGCTGAAATGTAACCTTTATGAATTATTTTCAGGAAGCGAAAACCCCGCCATCTCGCAGCCTCCAACAGAAACCGGCGAGAAACCCATCCGAGTCGTCTGAAGAGAGGCACCGGAGGATGAGCGGCAGCGTCTTGGAAGATTTAAGCGACCCCAAGAAGATACCAGACAAAAACCGCACGCACTCCTTCATCTTGGACCTCGAGCTCGGCTCTCAGGAGGCGCTCAGGCAGCGTACCGTCGGGAAGTTTGACCGGCCGTCACGCAAGGTGCGCAAAGAAAAGCCAGAGGAGTCAGCGAAGATCAAACCAAAGCAGGAGAAGAAACCCGAGTCTATGGTGACTGAACCCCAGCAGAAGGATGGCGGGCCTGTAAAGGCGTCCTCCGAAGAGAAGAAGCCCAAAGTGAAAAGTGAAAAGAAAGTGGCAAAGGAACAAAAAGCGTCCGAGGCCGATGAAGCGGCTAAAGATGCGTCAACTAAGAAAATAAGGTCTCAGTCTGTCGAGGTGATCAAAGCAGAGAAGGACAAAAGTCGAGAAAAAGATAAAGACAAAATGAAAGAAAAGGCCAAAGGAGATAAATTGTCAGTAAAAAGCGATTCCAAACAACTACGGCTGGAATCTTCCGCCTTCTCTGAGGACCGGCCTGAGGTGGGACCAGGCACAGACGGCGGAAAGAAGAAAGAGAAACACTCCAAGGACACCCTGAAGAGGTCCAAGAGCCACAGCGAAGAGCGGCAAGGGGACAAAGCCAAAGTGAAAGCCGATGGCAAAGACAAAGAGAGGACCAAAGCCGAGCAACCAAACAAGCCTGACAGCGAAAAGTCCCCAAAAAGAGTCAGGCCTGCAGAGAAAGGAAGAACCACGGAAAAATCCAAATCCAAAGAGGAAGCAAAGTCAAAGCCGGACAAGAAAGCTCACAGTTTGGAGGCTCGCGGGGCCAGCAAAGGTGAGATAAGCAAGGACAAGAAGAAGGAGGGAAGTGTGAAGGAGCAGAGGAAGCCCTCTGAGGAGCCTGACATGAAGACTGCAAAGAAGAAAATGGACAAGAAGGAGAAAGTTCTGGAGAAGAACCACGAGGAGAAGAAAGCACCCCGTGAAGACAAAGCGGAGAAGTCCTCTCTGGATGTCGTGGCTCAGGATGCGCAGAAGACATCTCTGCTCAAAGACGACACGGAACCCGTCGCGGTCGCGACTGACGACACCCACGCCGTGACCGCTGAGGAGCCGGCCGTGCCTCCGGAGGCCGACGCCCTGCTGACGTTAATGGACGTCTGCGCCTCGGCCATGGACGCCAGGCTCCACGCGGCGACGGGCGGCGTAGAGCAAGCCCCCGTGGAAGCGACGCTTCAGGACGCCGACATGAAGATGAAGGAGGCGGCCCTCACGCTGCTTTCCATGGACCCCGACAGCGCTCTGTCTCCCGGCTTCATGAGGCAGAAAGCGGCGGCGTCCCCTGGGAGTGGCACGGAGCGCCAGAAACCGGAAGCTCTACAAACCGCTGCTGAGTCATCGCCTGTGGTCACGAATGCTGGAAAATCCAGCAGTGATGGTATTTAAACCTACTTTTATAGTTTTTAAGTTTGTTTAAATAACCCAACATTTGTTTGTATCCACAGACAACTATGAAATGGACGCATCATGTGCTGAAACGGCTCCTCAGGTAAACACCCTGTGGGTCATTCATTTGTTCACTTTCAACTTCCCAGTCACTGTAAAGGAAGTGGTCCTGGTCTACCACATCTGGACAGGTTTTTAAAAATCATTGCTACGCCTAATTTAGACTTAGACTTAGACTTAGACAAACTTTAATGATCCACAAGGGAAATTGTTCCACACAGTAGCTCAGTTACAAATGATGGAAAAGATGGAAAGGACAATGCAGGTATAAAATAGACTAAAAGCAATATAAAATATAACATATACACCGCATTTTTTGGAGTATAAGTCGCTCCGGAGTATAAGTCGCACCGGCCAAAAATGCATAATAAAGAAGGAAAAAAACATATAAGTCGCACTGGAGTATAAGTCGCATTTTTGGGGGGAAATATATTTGATAAAACCCAAAACCAAGAATAGACATTTGAAAAGCAATTTAAAATAAATAAAGAATAGTGAACAACAGGCTGAATAAGTGTACGTTATATGAGGCATAAATAACCAACTGAGAACGTGCCTGGTATGTAAACGTAACATATTATGGTAAGAGTCATTCAAATAACTATAACATATAGAACATGCTATACGTTTACCAAACAATCTGTCACGCCTAATCGCTAAATCCCATGAAATCTTAAACGTCTAGTCTCTTACGTGAACGAGCTAAATAATATTATTTGATATTTTACGGTAATGTGTTAATCATTTCACACATAAGTCGCTCCTGAGTATAAGTCGCACGATTTATAGTCCGAAAAATACGGTACGTAATATTTACATAATATATGTGCAGTATAGGATATATACTGATATATTATATTATATGTTTATATAATATATACAATATATAACAATTACCATGTATAATATTACAGTATATGTACTGACGGTTTTAGGGACTATGAGACAATCAAAGCTCGTTATCTAGTGGATTCTGGCGTGTTCTAAAGATAAAATGATATCATTACGCCTTATAGTCCGGATAATACGGTAATTGAAAAAATTATAAATCACTGGATTACTAAAGTAATCAAAAGCTGCAGTTCAACACGTTAACACATTGCAATAATTGCAGAAACATTAATCATGTATAAGCACAGATTACATTATTTTGATTGCACATGCTCCTTTCCTTTAAACGTTGATGGTTACCTGAAAGGTGGCGTTGGTCGTCATGCGGTCAGTGATCAGATGGTGTGTCAAAGATGGTGTGCTCGTTTCATTTCAAAAATAAACCCCGGCGGGACTTTGGATAAAACTGTTCTGACCAAATAAGTGAGGTACATTCAAGTAAAATATGTCATTCTTACAAGGAAATTGCATTTGTGTCAAAATATTAGTCTTTTTTTAAAGTTGGTTTAAGGCCGTGTTCAGCAACCCGTGGCTCCAGAGCCACATGCGGCTCTTGAGCGGTGCCCAGGTGGCTCCATGGAGCTTTTTCAAAAATGTATGGAAATGGAAGAAAAATTTAGTGAAAAATATATTTTTTGTTGTAATATGGTTTCTGTAGGAGGACAAACACGACACAAACCTTCGTAATTGTTAGAAAGCCCACAGTTTAATATGTTTGTGTTTATGCTTCACTGATGAGAGTATTTGGCGAGCGCCGTTTTTGTCCTGCTAATTTCAGCGGCCCTTGAACTCACCGTTGTGTGGACTGTGACTCAACAGTTTGTTTACATGTATAACTTTCTCTGACGCTGCCACAGAAAGACGTGTTTTATGCATACTTGCCAACCCTCCCGATTTTCCCGGGAGACTCACGAATTTCAGTGCCCTTACCGAAAATCTCCCAGGGAATCCATTCTCCCGAATTTCTCCCGATTTCCACCCGGACAACAATATTGGGGGCGTGCCTAAAAGGCACTGCCTTTAGCGTCCTCTACAACCTGTCGTCACGTCCGCTTTTCCACCATACAAGCAGCGTGCCGGCCCAGTCACATAATATATGCGGCTTTTACACACACACAAGGGAATGCAAGGCATACTTGATCAACAGCCATACAGGTCACACTGAGGGTGTTCGTATAAACAACTTTAACACTGTTACAAATATGCGCCACACTGTGAACCCACACCAAACAAGAACGACAAACACATTTCGGGAGAACATCCGCACCGTAACACAACATAAACACAACAGAACAAATACCCAGAACCCCTTGCAGCACTAACTCTTCCGGGACGCTACAATATACACCCCCCGCTACCACCTAACCACCCCCATCTCCCGAATTCGGAGGTCTCAAGGTTGGCAAGTATGGTTTTATGCCACTCCTTCTTTGTCTCATTTGTCTCCACCAAACATTTTATACTGTGCGTGAATGCACAAAGGTGAGCTTTGTTGATATTATTGACTTGTTATGGAGTGCTAATCAGGAATATTTGGTCACTGCATGACTGCAAGCTAATCAATGCTAACATGCTATTTAGGCTAGCTGTATGTTTGTAGGTATATTTGAGCTCATTTAATTTCCTTTACTTATGTCCTCTGGGTATTTAGTTTATTTTTCCATGTTTCATGACACATTATCTGTATGTAATATTGGCTGCATTTCTGATAGTTGTTAGTGTGCCATGTTGTTCCAGACCACAGCAAACGTTATCCAGCTTGCAAAGATTGTAATAAATCCATTAGAGGAAGACAGCCTTCCTTTAACTTGGACACACACTGCTATACCTTTGGTAATTCTACGACAGTCATTTCCAGGAGTTATCTCACCCTCTGAGAAGTAGTACTAATGTTTTCCAATGTTGTAAAAATGTGCAGAATAAATATTACATTTCAACATTTCCGTCAACAAAGATTTGCATCAGCCTGCGACACACCAGTCATTTTGATAGTAGGCTAATATAGCTAATATAGACACTTACATCTTGTGTTGCCTTCATTATAACACTTATATAAGGCTCCAGACGGATTACTTTTTTGTATTTTTGGTCCAATATGGTTCTTTCAACATTTTTGGGTTGCCGTCCCCTGGTTTAAGTCATGAAGAACTTGTTTTGGCCCCTACAACACAAAGCTAAGATGTTGATGTTTGGTTCAGATGGCTGAGCATTCATTATATTACATGACTTAAGCTCTTATTCGCGTACGTGCCATGTAAAAACAGGTTTGCCATAAACTGATGGTGATATGTTTTCATGTGTTTGCCCGAAGGATGACACCAAGTCACATGACTTTCAGGATCCTCCAGGTGAGGCGGCGGCCAACGCTGCCGAGACGGCACCTGACACGCGGTCAGCATCGACCGAGAAAGATGGTAACGCCTCCTACCTCACCTGGGTCAGGTATGGCTGGAGTGTGGTTTGATTGTTATTGATGTTCCAGAAATTATGAAGGAAAGCACGCCTGACCTTTCCTGCGGGACGCCTGCGTTGGAGCATGTTCCCGGTCCGCACGGTGAGCATCATTCCATAAAAAACAAGTCTTTTTTTTTTTTTTACATGACTGACTTCTTTGCCTTTCATCCTCCTCAGAGCAAAGCGAGGTTGCAGACGCAAACAGCAAAGTGAGCAACGATCCGCACTGTGCACCCCTTTTCTGCATTGTCAGCAAGATGGCTAAACATGTAAAACAACATTTTTGTGAACGATAATAGGCTGAAGAGGGGCTCGCCGAGGAGGAGCAGATGGACGTCAGTAATCGTACGTAAATCTATATTTTCTCCACAAGTGCCATCTCACAAGAAACTTGGCTGTCTCATGACCAACGTTAAAGTACAGTAGCGTAGTAGGCCTAAGTATTCATTTAAAACAAGGCAACAAGTATATTTATTATATATTTGGTCACTGTAACATTACACACAGTTTGAACAGTAACACTGTGTTTGACTATAGGAAAAGATCAAGTGCTTCTTTGGCATACCTCAATTTGAAAATCATGCTATATGTTATTAATAAAGGCCACTTCATTAGGTACACATGCACATTCTAACAGAGGTATGTTTTCATTTATTTTTTTCATTCATTTATTTCAGGCAATAACATAAAAATAAAAAAAAGTTCAAGGTAGACAATACATAATATAAATTAATATAGTGCAAAAGGTAATGTACAGTATGTACCGTAAGCATGATTGTCCAGTTTTGCCTGAAAGGGAGTGGGAAGAAGATAATTTATTTAATCCCCCCCTCAGTTCTCCATTCTGTGATTATTCTCATGAGTTTCACTCTTACTTTGTTCAAGGATTATAATACAAAAGTTGTATCGTGATGGCATTACCACAGGTAACAATAATTGTTACACTGTAACAATAATTTGTATCAACAATGTAGGAATAATGAATATACCAACAATGGTAATAGACAACATAGCAATAATGGTGAGGAAACATTGAGCACATGTAAACACTTTGAGACAGAGTACAACAGCAGGTCAATTTAAAGACCCTCATCTCTAGATTTGAACCAGACCCCATGTTTGTATAATAGTTTAAATCGATTAATAGTTTGTCATAAAATATGATTGACACTCTTAAGTAACAAATGACATGTCCTAATTCATCGCACCTGAAATAGACCAAGATATGAGGAACAATTAATAAATGTTGAATTAATTCACCTCCAAACGGAGTATTATTGTCTTTGTAGAGGCAGAATTTTTGGTTGATTTATGTGTACCAAATCATATGGCCGTCTTTGTAGGGATGCGCAAAAAAATCGATTCCCATCCGAATCACGATTCTTATTCATCATGATTCGCAGTTTTTAAAAATCACAAAAAAAACAAAAACTTGAAAACATTTTTTTTTTTTTTTCATAAGAATCCATTTTTAAAAATATGTTTTAGACCATCTAACTTAGGGGTCGGCAACCCAAAACGTTGAAAGAGCCATATTGGACCAAAAATACTGACTGAAGCTGCAAAAAATTAAAAGCCGTATATAAGTCTTATAATGAAGGCAACACATGATGTAAGTGTCTATATTAGTTATATTAGTCTACTATCAAAAGACTGTAAAAGTCTTATATAAGTGTTATAATGAAGGCAACACATGATGTAAGTGTCTATATTAGCTATAATAGCCTACTATCAAAATGACTGTGTCTCAGGCTGAAGCAAATCTTCGTTTTTGATTGATTGATTGAAGCTTTTATTAGTAGGTTGCACAGTACAGTACATATTCCGTACAATTGACCACTAAATGGTAACACCCGAATAAGTTTTTCAACTTGTTTAAGTCGGGGTCCACGTTAATCAATTCAATTCGTTGACAGCAATGTTGAAATTTAATATTTATTCTACACATTTTTACAACATTGGAAACCATTAGTAAATCAGAGGCTACTCAGAAGGTGAGATAACTCCTGGAAATTACTGGCTTTTAATGGCCAAAGGTATAGATGTGTGTGTCCCAGTTAAAGGAAACGTCTTCTTTTAATATATTTATTACAATCTTTGGCAAGCTAGTTGATGCTTGCTGTGTTTTGGAACAACATGGCACACAAACAACTATCTGAAATTCAGCCAATATTACATACTGTCATGTGTCATGAGATAAGCAAAACTAAATTATATACAAAGAGGATAAAAGTAAAGGATATTAAATGAGCTCAAATATACCTACAAATGAGGTATAATGATGCAACAGCTAGCCTAAATAGCATGTTAGTATTGATTAACTTGCAGTCATGCACTGACCAAATAGCCTGATTAGCACTCCAACAAGTCAATAACATCAACAAAGCTCACCTTTGTGCATTCACGCACAGCATAAAAATTTTGGTTGACAAGATGAGACAAAGAAAGAGTGCAAGATTTTACATGTAAACAAACTGTTGCGTCACAGTCCACACTATGGTGAGTTCAAGAACCGCCGAAATTAGCAGGACAAAATTATGTTCACCAAATACTCTCATCAGTGAAGCATACACACAAACATATTAAAAAGTGGGCTTTCTAACAATTGGGAAGGTTTGTGTCATGTTTGTCCTTAAACAAAAAACATACTAAAACAAAAAAATATATTTTTCGCCCATCTTTTTCCTTTTTCAATCCTTTTTTAAAAGATGCTCCAGGGAGCCACTAGGGCGGCACTAAAGATCCGCGGGTTGCTGACCCCCGGTTTTGAAGAAGTTCCATTATAGTTATTATACCAAATAATACATTGAACAAAATCGATTCTGAATTGAATCGTCACCCCAGGAATTGCTTTGGCAGTATTTAAATTCACCTTTCGTCCATTATCACCAGGTGATGCTGAAGTAAAGACACAGGAGGAAGAAAGCGTTGCACGAACCGTAAGTTCCATGGCAACGGTCAAAAAGCTTGCTCAGCACTTTTAACCTCATCTTCATTTTGTCATCGATTGCTCTGTAGGTGGAACTCGGCGCTCCACACACACAACTAGACTGTGGAAGTCAAGTTGTAAATCAAGCCAGTGAGTAGCTGTGCAATTGGCACGTTCCCCCCCCCATTCCTCCCATATCGTTCCTAAATGTTGTTCAGAAATGTGTGACCCAGGTTGCATCATCCAGCAGCAAAAGGAGTCAGACACGTCAAATAAGGTAACTCTCCTTGGATCAATGTATGGTTTCTGATGGTTCAGGTCTTGATGTTGCATTTTTGTTGTGACAAGTCTGAGGGACGAGGAGGACGTAAAAGAAAGATGTCCAACCAGAACATTGCATCTGCTCTGGACTGCAGTAATATTGCTGATGCATCACAATTTAGCAATGCAGCAGGCCAGGATGGAAAGGAACCATCTTCTGAGGTGAGAATAGAACGCTCTTTACTTTGACTTTGGTATTTGTTGAACGTCCTACAAACGTTCACGAAGATGTGTTGTCCTCATCAGGAAAAAGAACAAGCAGAGGTGAGGGTCAAGTTGCCGCGCAGGGGACGATCTTCTAAAGCGGCAGAAGAAGTAGCGCAGGAGGAGATGAAACAATTCGAGAAAATGGGTCCGACTCCCAGTCGACGAAGGAGACGCTCTGCAGCCAAATTAGGTCCGACTTTTGGCCTGACTAAATGCTCTGGAGATTACTTGAAGCATCATAGTGGCATGAAGAAAAGTTTTTTATTTTACCTTTTTTTGTTTTTTCAGATGACCTGAGCAAAGACGAGCAGGGCGCTCACAAATCGTCGCCATCACGCTCTACAGAGGAGCAGGTTAGCTGAACACAAATATATTGTACAGTGGTACCTCACATTCCAGAGGCTTTCTTTTTCTTAGATTGGTGGCAAACATTTTTGTCGGAGGTTTGCTTTTTATACAAACATTTTTGTCGGAAGTTTGCTTTGTATACAAACTTTTTTGGCGGAAGTTTGCGCTGCATACAAACATTTTTGTCTCAAGTTTGCTCTGTATACAAACATTTTTGTCTGAAGTTTGCTCTGTATACAAACATTTTGTTCGGAAGTTTGCTTTGTATACAAACATTTTTGGCGGAAGTTTGCGTTGCATACAAACATTTTTGTCTTAAATTTGCTCTGTATACAAACATTTTAGTCGGAAGTTTGCGCTGTATACAAACATTTTTGTCGGAAGTTTGATCTGTATACAAACATTTTTGTTGGAAGTTTGCTCTGTATACAAAAATATTTGTCGGAAGTTTGCGTTGCATTCAAACATTTTTGTCGGAAGTTTGCGTTGCATTCAAACATTTTTATCGAACGTTTGCTCTGTATACAAACATTTTTGTCGGAAGTTTGCGTTGTACACAAACATTTTTGTCGGAAGTTTGCTCTGTATACAAACATTTTTGTCGGAAGTTTGATCTGTATACAAACATTTTTGTCAGAAGTTTGCTCTGTATACAAAAATGTTTTTCGGAAGTTTGCGTTGCATACAAACATTTTTGTCAGAAATTTGCGCTGTATACAAACATTTTTGTCTGAAGTTTGTTCTGCACACAAACATTTTTGTCAGACGTTTCCTCCATATACAAACATTTTTGTCCAATGTTTGCTTCGTATACAAACATTTTTGTTGGAAGTTTGCTCTGTATACAAACATTTTTGTCTGAAGTTTGCTCGGTATACAAACATTTTTGTCTCAAGTTTGCTCTGTTTACAAACATTTTTGTCGGAAGTTTGCTCTGTATACAAACATTTTTGTCGGAAGTTTGCTCTGTATACAAAAATGTTTTGGCAGATGTTTGCGCTGTATACAAACATTTTTGGTCGGAAGTTTGCTCTGCATACAAACATTTTTGTTAGAATTTTGCTCTGTACACAAACATTTAGTCGGAAGTTGGCTCTGTATACAAACATTTTTGTCTGAAGTTTGCTCGGTATACAAACATTTTTGTCTCAAGTTTGCTCTGTTTACAAACATTTTTGTCGGAAGTTTGCTCTGTATACAAACATTTTTGTCGGAAGTTTGCTCTGTATACAAAAATGTTTTGGCAGATGTTTGCGCTGTATACAAACATTTTTGGTCGGAAGTTTGCTCTGCGTACAAACATTTTTGTTAGAATTTTGCTCTGTACACAAACATTTAGTCGGAAGTTGGCTCTGTATACAAACATTTTTGTCGGACGTTTGCTCCGTATACAAACATTTAGTCAGAAGTTTACTCTGTATACAAACATTTTTTGGCAGATGTTTGCTCTGTATTCAAACATTTTTGTTGGAAGTTTGTGCTGCATACAAACATTTTTGTCAGAAGTTGCGCTGTATACAAACATTTTTGGTCGGAAGTTTGCTCTGCATACAAACATTTTTGTTAGAATTTTGCTCTGTACACAAACATTTAGTCGGAAGTTGGCTCTGTATACAAACATTTTTGTCGGACGTTTGCTCCGTATACAAACATTTAGTCAGAAGTTAGCTCTGTATACAAACATTTTTGTCGGACGTTTGCTCCGTATACAAACATTTTTGTCGGAAGTTTGCTCCGTATACAAACATTTTTGTCGGAAGTTTGTGCTGCATACAAACATTTTTGTCTCAAGTTTGCGCTGTATACAAACATTTCTGTCGGAAGTTGGCTCTGTATACAAACATTTTTGTCGGACGTTTGCTCCGTATACAAACATTTAGTCAGAAGTTTGCTCTGTATACTAACATTTTTTGGCAGATGTTTGCTCTGTATTCAAACATTTTTGTCGGAAGTTTGTGCTGCATACAAACATTTTTGTCAGAAGTTGCGCTGTATACAAACATTTTTGGTCGGAAGTTTGCTCTGCATACAAACATTTTTGTTAGAATTTTGCTCTGTACACAAACATTTAGTCGGAAGTTGGCTCTGTATACAAACATTTTTGTCGGACGTTTGCTCCGTATACAAACATTTAGTCAGAAGTTAGCTCTGTATACAAACATTTTTGTCGGACGTTTGCTCCGTATACAAACATTTTTGTCGGAAGTTTGCTCCGTATACAAACATTTTTGTCGGAAGTTTGTGCTGCATACAAACATTTTTGTCTCAAGTTTGCGCTGTATACAAACATTTCTATCGGAAGTTTGATCTGTATACAAACATTTTTGTCTGACGTTTGCTCTGCACACACACATTTTTGTCAGTAGTTTGCTCTGTATACAAACATTTTTGTCAGAAGTTTGCTCTCTATACAAAAATTTTTGTCGGAAGTTTGCTATATATACAAACATGTTTGTCGGAAGTTTGCTCCGTATACAAACATTTTTGTCGGACATTTGCTCCGTATAAAAACATTTTTGTCGGACGTTTCCCCTGTATACAAACATTTTTGTTGAAAGTTTGCTCCATATAGAGAGGTTTTTGTCGGGAGTTTGCTCTGGACACAAACATTTTTGTCGGACGTTTCCTCCGTATACAAACATTTTTGTCGGACGTTTCCTCCGTATACAAACATTTTTGTCGGACGTTTCCTCCGTATACAAACATTTTTGTCGGACGTTTGCTCCGTATACAAACATTTTTGTCGGCCGTTTGCTCTGTATACAAACAAACTGGCCAATTTGCCCGCGTAACATTTTGTTAAATTGGGTGCGCAAACAAAGAATCCCACACGTTGGTGACTCTCTTTTTTTATTGATTACGACTGCAAAATAAGTCACCTCAGGGCCTAAAAAAGTTGCAAGTGCCAGCACTTTAATAAAGAAGGCTAGTAACACTTGAATTTGAAATCAACCTATGATGATTTTAATCTACATTTAAGAACACGGGGCAGTATAGCTCGATTGGTAGAGTGGCCGTGCCACCAATTTCAGGGTTGCAGGTTTGATCCCCTCTTCCGCCATCCTAGACACTGCCATTGTGTCATTGGGCAAGACACTTTACCCACCTGCTCCCAGTGCCACCCACACTGGTTTAAAAATGTAACTTAGATATCGGGTTTCACTATGTAAAGCGCTATATAAACATAATTCACTTCACCACACTTCCTGTTGTCTAGATCAGTGGTTCCCAATATTTTTCTTGGCTCTCCCAGTACCACCGTAATGACCAACATTGAAATATCGTAGCGTAGTAGGCCTAAATTTTCATTAAAAACAACACAGGTATTTTATTCAACAAGTTTATTTAATATTTTTGGCCACAGTTTCAACAGTAACACTGTTTGAATATTTAAATATGTGATTCTTTGGCGTACCACTAATGGTATGCGTACCAATGTTTGAGAATAATTGGTCTAGATATGATGTTTTGGATATTCTTTGGCGTTAATTGTGCTTATTATTTTCCTCCACGGTCACTTTTATAGCCCGTTTTTTTTTACAGTTGTCACCACTATCTTTTTCCAGACACGGTTGAAAATGAACTTCATGAACATTATATAGATTCACCCGGTCACAACATTAGGTACACCTGCACACTCTTTCTGCAGCATTTATGTCACTGCATGTCACGACTATATGACAATAATATTTATACTATTAATATTAGCTTGCTGAGAGCTTTACTAAATGTCCAAATAAGTACTTCCTCCAGTTTTTCTTTGATATTCAATCTCTGTCTGACCTTTTTTGGAAGGGCTTATGAAGTAGTATATTCTATTGTTGGACACATCCTGAAGTCTTAATCATCCACAGGGAGAGGAAAAGGAAAGTGCACCAAAGTCTGACAGGCTTCAAGAACGTGAGGCCGCTGTGTCGTCTCTTCCTGCAGGAAGCGCTGAAACGGGTATGAAATGTCATTATCTTTTAATATGTTTTATTTAATACAACTGGATTTGGTCCAGAGGAAATCGCCAAGACTTGATGGTTTCAGCCAACATTTTAGCACATAACTTAATGGAAGACATGATGGTTTTCAGCTAACATTTTAGCATCAGATATATCAATAATAAATAATCAGGAAGAAAATGGATGGATGGATATACACATTTAAAGTCACGCAAAAATATTTGTGTGCCTTTTTTCTCGTTAATGATGTCACCACTGCTACAGAAGATGTGATTATGACCACAGAACCACACGTAGGAAACTGGTAGATGCGGGACACCTGTCCTGGCTGCTCAGTACGACATGGCTGCTATGTATGTGACATGTGATTGGATGTCTCCTCATGTGTCCTTCTTAGGTGAGCCGCCAGTTAAGAAGAGGAGGTCGGAGGACAGGGAAACATCTGTGGAGGTGAGAAACCCTACGATTGTCTCAAATATTCCTTCTAGTTTTGTGACCATCCATGACCAACGTTCAAATCCACAGGCACTGGAGGAGGAGCTGAACAAGGACACTAGCGAGGAGGCTTCTAAGGACACATATGAGGAGTTGATGAAGGACGCCAATAAGGAGGCTGGAAAGGACACAAGTGAAACGCTTCTTGAGGACACTAGTGAGGAGCCTATGGAGGAGACTAGTGAGGAGCCTATGAAGGACACTAGTGAGGAGCCTATGAAGGACACTAGTGAGGAGCCTATGAAGGACACTAGTGAGGAGCCTATGGAGGAGACTAGTGAGGAGCTCATAAAGCACTTGAGTGAGAAGGCCCCCACAGACGACACAGGGGAAGCACTTATAAAGGAGACAAGTGAAGAGTGCTTAAAGGACGCAAATGAGGAGCCCCTGAAGGACACAAGTGAGGATCCAAAGGACGCAAGTGAGGATGGAAAGAACGCAAGTGAGGATGGAAAGGACGCAAGTGAAGATGGAAAGGAGACAAGTGAGCGTGCAAAGGAGACAAGTGCGGATGCAAAGGAGACAAGTGCGGATGCAAAATACACAAGGGAGGAGCTTATAGAGGACACAAGGGAGGATGTAAAGGAGACAAGTGAGGATGTAAAGGAGACAAGTGAGGATGTAAAGGAGACAAGTGAGGATGTGAAGGAGACAAGTGAGGATGCAAAGGACACACAACGTGAGGATGCAAAGGATGCGAGTGAGGATGCAAAGGATGCGAGTGAGGATGCAAAGGAGGCGAGTGAGGGGCTTATAGAGGACACAAGTGAAGATGTAAAGGAGACAAGCGAGGATGTAAAGGAGACAAGTGAGGATGTAAAGGAGACAAGTGAGGAGGTAAAGGACACAAGTGAGGATGCAAAGGACGTGAGTGAGGAGTTTATAGAGGACACAAGTAAGGATGTAAAGGACGCGAGTGAGGAGCTTATAGAGGACACAAGTGAGGATGCAAAGGACGTGAGTGAGGAGTTTATAGAGGACACAAGTAAGGATGTAAAGGACGCGAGTGAGGAGCTTATAGAGGACACAAGTGAGGATGCAAAGGACGTGAGTGAGGAGTTTATAGAGGACACAAGTGAGGATGTAAAGGACACAAGTGAGGATGCAAAGGACGTGAGTGAGGAGTTTATAGAGGACACAAGTAAGGATGTAAAGGACGCGAGTGAGGAGCTTATAGAGGACACAAGTGAGGATGTAAAGGGCACAAGTGAGGATGCAAAGGACGTGAGTGAGGAGTTTATAGAGGACACAAGTAAATATGTAAAGGACGCGAGTGAGGAGCTTATAGAGGACACAAGTAAGGATGTAAAGGACGCGAGTGAGGAGCTTAAAGAGGACACAAGTAAGGATGTAAAGGACGCGAGTGAGGAGCTTATAGAGGACACAAGTGAGGATGTAAAGGACACAAGTGAGGATGCAAAGGACGTGAGTGAGGAGTTTATAGAGGACACAAGTAAGGATGCAAAGGACGTGAGTGAGGAGTTTATAGAGGACACAAGTAAGGATGCAAAGGACGTGAGTGAGGAGTTTATGGAGGACACAAGTGAGGATGTAAAGGAGACAAGTGAGGATGCAAAGGAGGTACAAAGTGAGAATGCAAAGGACACAAGTGTGGAGGCAATGGACACAAGTGAGGATGCAAAGGAGACAAGCGAGGATTTAAAGGACACAAGTGAGAATGCAATGGACCCAAGTGAGGAGCTTATAGAGGACACAAGTGAGGATGTAAAGGACGCAAGTGAGGAGCTTATAGAGGACACAAGTGAGAATGCAAAGGATGCAAGTGAGGAGCTTATAGAGGACACAAGTGAGAATGTAAAGGACGCAAGTGAGGAGCTTATAGAGAACACAAGTGAGAATGTAAAGGATGCAAGTGAGGAGCTTATAGAGGACACAAGTGAGAATGTAAAGGACGCAAGTGAGGAGCTTATAGAGGACACAAGTGAGAATGCAAAGGACGCAAGTGAGGAGCTTATAGAGGACACAAGTGAGGATGTAAAGGAGGTACAAAGTGAGGATGCAAAGGAGACAAGCGAGGATTTAAAGGACACAAGTGATGATGCAAAGGAGACAAGTGAGGCGCTTATAGAGGACACAAGTGAGGACGTAAAGGACACGAGTGATGATGCAAAGGACACAAGTGAGGAGCTGATAGAGGACACACGTGAGGATGCAAAGGAGACAAGTGAGGATGTGAAGGAGACAAGTGAGGATGTGAAGGAGACAAGTGAGGATGTGAAGGAGACAAGTGAGGATGTGAAGAAGACAAGTGAGGATGTGAAGAAGACAAGTGAGGATGTAAAGGAGACAAGTGAGGATGTAAAGGAGACAAGTGAAGATGTGAAGGAGACAAGTGAGGATGTAAAGGAGACAAGTGAGAATGTAAAGGATGAAAGTGCGCAGAAGACAGACGGTGAGGAAGGCAAAGAAACGGAGCAAACCTGACACGTTGGTGTTGTTTTGTGGTGCTTGTTGACTAATTAAAGTGGTCACATTTCTCTCAGCTCCTCCATCACTGAGTGCATGCGAAGGAAACGAGGAGATGGACGAGCAGCAACAAGGCTCCGCCCCCAAGAAGCCAGCTCGCAGGGGACGACCACCAAAGACAGCGGAGCTTGCAGACGACGCAGGTTTGAGAGAACTCCCGTGACGCTTCTGATCCAACATATGAGAATATTATATGTATTATATATGTGGCGGGTCCTTCTCGCAGATAAAAAGGAGAAAACGCCAGGAGCCGAAAAGGAGCCGAATGAGGACGACGAAGAGGAGGAGGAGGAAGAATGCGGTGAAAAGGACGAGGACGAGAATGAGATGGCGAGAAGAGCGACGACGCGATCGGCTTCTCGCCTGGAAGCTGAAAGGTGATCTTCTCATGACGTCTGTCTTTTGTGAAGATGGTCAAACATAAGCATCTTCCCAGTGTTGTCCCGATACCAATATTTTGGTACCGGTACCGAAATTATTTCGGTACTTTTCTAAATAAAGGGGACCACAAAAAATGGCATTATTGGCTTTATTTGAACAAAAAATCTTAGGCTACATTAAACATATGTTTCTTATTGCAAGTTTGTCCTTAAATAAAATAGTGAACATACAAGACAACTTGTCTTTTAATAGTAAGTAAACAAACAAAGGCTCCTAATTTAGTCTGCTGACATATGCAGTAACATATTGTGTCATTTATCTACCTATTATTTTGTCAACATTATTAACGACAAGTGGAAGAAAATGAATTAATTTACTGTTAATATCTGCTTACTTTCTCTTTTAACAAGCGGACCAGTGCTTTTTAGAGGCGTTATAGTACCGAATATGATTCATTAGTATCGCGGTACTATACTAATACCGGTATACCGTACAACCCTTACATCTTTCATACGCCGCACACATTTTGACCGTTTTACGTAGGAATGTCCGATAATGGCTTTTTTGCCGATATTCCGATATTGTCCAACTCTTAATTACCGATACCGATATCAACCGATACCGATACATACAGTCGTGGAATTAACACATTATTATGCCTAATTTTGTTGTGATGCCCCGCTGGATGCATTAAACAATGTAACAAGGTTTTCCCAAATAAGAGAACAACTTCAACTCAAGTTATGGAAAAAAGTGCCAACATGGCACTGCCATATTTATTATTGAAGTCACAAAGTGCATGATTTTTTGAACATGCCTCAAAACAGCAGCTTGGAATTTGGGACATGTTCTCCCTGAAATAATCCTGATACCCACTACAACTATGGGAAACACTGTACTTTGACTTTCACAAAGTGCTTTTTTTTTTTTAAACATGCCTCAAAACAACAGCTACAAAAACAATGAAGGCACACAGCTTCAGTCCAAAGTATACTATAAACTGGGCTCACTCTGCCCTGTTCTTAACGTATTCGTATGAGTAACAAAAATGTGCAAATAAAAACAAGAAAGGCACAAAAATAAAAAAACTGCTTCAGTCTAGACTAGTAGATAACACAGCCATCCTTTAAAGTGCATGAACATTAATAAAACTGCTTCAGTCTAGACTAGTAGAAAACACAGCCATCCTTTAAAGTGCATGGGGGAAAAAAGGCACAAAACATAAATAAAACAGCTTCACTCAGTCCAGACTATTAGTCTATTTGTGCAACAGATGAAGCTCAAAGAGTGGGCTAATTCTTTTTCTCCTTGTCATCACGTGTGAGAGGTAGATTTTTCTGAATGAAAACAAGCATTTGCAAAGGGTTGTGGGTATTTGTTCTGTTGTGTTTATGTTGTATTACAGTGCGGATGTTCTCCCGAAATGTGTTTGTCATTCTTGTTTGGTGTGGGTTCACAGTGTGGCGCACATTTGTAACAGTGTTAAAGTTGTTTATACGGCCACCCTCAGTGTGACCTGTATGGCTGTTGACCAAGTATGCTTGCATTCGCGAATGCGTGTGTCAAGCCGAAGATAGTATGTGACTGAGCCAGTACGCAAAGGCAGCGCCTTCAAGGATTAATTTGGCGCTCTGTACATCTTCCTGCGTCCGTGTACACAGCGGCGTTTTAGAAAGTCACAAATTTTACTTTCGGAAACCGATACCGATAATCTTGAAACCGATACCGATAATTTCCGATATTACTTTTTAAAGCATTTATCGGCTGATAATATCGGCGGTCCGATATTATCGCCAGTTCCGCCTTTTGTTGATGTAATTTGAGTAGTTTAGTTCAGTGTAGGCGGCATGACTCTCCATGCTAGTTTGTAGGACGATAGGACATGTTATTCATGATCATTTTAACATACAGTATTTTTCAGACCATAGTGAAGTGAAATGAAGTGAATTATATTTATATAGCACTTTTCACTAGTGACTCAAAGTGATTTACATAGTGAAACCCAATATCTAAGTTACATTTTAAACCAGTGTGGGTGGCACTGGGAGCAGGTGGGTAAAGTGTCTTGCCCAAGGACACAACGGCAGTGACTGGGGGATCGAACCTGGAACCCTCAAGTTGCTGGCATGGCCGCTCTACCAACCGAGCTATACCGTCCCACTCCCACCGGGTTATAAGGCGCATTGTAGTGGTCATAATATGATTTTTTTTCCCACATTTAAAGACTTCCTTGTGGTCTACATAACATGTAATGGTGGTTCTTTGTTGCATAGATGATGTTTTACACACCGAGTCGTGTAAAAAGAGAGTATGGCCAACTAAACAGGCGCCATGTTTGCTGTGCGGCTCTCTCCGATATGCATGCAATTGCTGTCGTTTTGACATAGTTTTTTTCTGAGGAAATAAAGCTAAATAATAAGTCTCTATATAGTTCTAAACATGCTCCAGTTCATGAACTTACAATAAAAGATGCTTTTAATTTGTGGCCGTATTTGACGCACTCTGCTGCTACATAACTGCAGTGTTTGGTGACCAGCAGGCACTAACACGCACACAGGACGACCAAAAAAGATATATTTTTAGCCTCATTTTGCCAAAATCTTCATTATTATTGGACCAACAATCACAGAGAAATTGTGACTTCTGTGTGAAGTATGTCAAGTGTGGTGTAATCACTGTATGTGTCACTCATTATGTATTATATTCTATTATATTATATTATATTATAACTCATCTTTCTCCTTTATAGCATGCCAAGTCAATAAGTGTAATTATTTCTCATATTTCTGCATAATATATTTGTAATCTCGGTATGTATCACTCATTATGTATTATTAGGGATGTCCGATAATGGCTTTTTTTGCCGATATCCGATATTCCGATATTGTCCAACTCTTAATTACCGATATCAACCGATACCGATATATACAGTCGTGGAATTAACACATTATTATGCCTAATTTGGACAACCAGGTATGGTGAAGATAAGGTCCTTTTTTTTTAAAATTAATAAAATAAAATAAGGTAAATAAATTTAAAAAAAATGTCTTGAATAAAAAAGAAAGTAAAATAATATAAAAACAGTTGCATAGAAACTAGTAATTAATGAAAATGAGTAAAATTAACTGTTAAAGGTTAGTACTATTAGTGGACCAGCAGCACTCACAATCATGTGTGCTTACGGACTGTATCCCTGCAGACTGTATTGATATGTGAAGTGAAGTGAAGTGAATTATATTTATATAGCGCTTTTTCTCTAGTGACTCAAAGCGCTTTATATGGTGAAATATATATACAGATATATATTGATATATAATGTAGGAACCAGAATATTAATAACAGAAAGAAACAACCCTTTTGTGTGAATGAGTGTAAATGGGGGAGGGAGGTTTTTTGGGTTGGTGCACTAATTGTAAGTGCATCTTGTGTTTTTTATGTTGATTTAATAAAAAAAATTAAATAAAAAAAAACCCACAAAAAAAACGATACTGATAATAAAAAAAACGATACAGATAATTTCCGATATTACATTTTAAAGCATTTATCTCTATGTATTATACATCTCCATGTATTATTATAACTAGAGATGTCCGATAATATCGGACTGCCGATATTATTGGCCGATAAATGCTTTAAAATGTAGTATCGGAAATTATCGGTATCGGTTTCAATAATACCGGTATCGGTTTCACAATGTAAAATTCATGACTTTTTAAAACGCCGCTGTGTACACGGACGTAGGGAGAAGTACAGAGCGCCAATAAACCTTTGCGTGCTGGCCCAGTCACATAATATCTACGGCTTTTCACACACACAACTTGTCAACTTTGTCAACAGCCATACAGGTCACACTGAGGGTGGCCGTATAAACAACTTCAACACTGTTACAAATATGCGCACACTGTGAACCCACACCAAACAAGAATGACACACACATTTCGGGAGAACATCCGCACCGTAACACAACATAAACACAACAGAACAAATACCCAGAACCCCTTGCAGCACTAACTCTTCCGGGACACTACAATATACACCCCCCCCCCCCCCCCCCCATGTTGGCATTTTTTTCCATAACTGGAGTTGAAGTTGTTCTCTTATTTTGGAAAGCCTTGTTTTTGATTGATTGATTGAAACTTGTATTAGTAGATTGCACAGTACAGTACATATTCCGTACAATTGACCACTAAATGATAACACCCGAATAAGTTTTTCAACTCGTTTAAGTCGGGGTCCACGTTAATCAATTCATGGTAAAGTTACATTGTTTAATGCATCCAGAGGGGCATCACAACAAAATTAGGCATAATAATGTGTTAATTCCACGACTGTATATATCGGTATCGTTTGATATCGGAATCGGTAATTAAGAGAGGGACAATATCGGAATATCGGCAAAAAAGCCATTATTGGACATCTCTAATTAGAACTCATCTTTCTTCTTTAGAACAGTCAATAAGTCTACTTCTGTACTTATTTGCCATATTTCTGCACAACAACTCAAATATGGTAACACTAGCGAGCAGTAGAGAAGATGGAGGCATTTTTGGTCCACAACATATTTTGCTTTATTCATTATTGACAATTTCTTGCCAGTTTATGTTGTATATTTTTATATGACATTTCCAGTTTACTTTCTAATCTTTTATTACACCCAAAATGTGGTTTCCTTTACTCTTTCAATGTCCGTCTATTTGTGTTTGACTTTCTCTTCCACTGTTACCGAATAACTGTTATATAATTATAATAATTATTTTAGTTTGACTGTGATTCAAAGAGAGTCTGTTTTTGTCAAATCATCTTTTTAATTTATTAATTTCCTCTGGGAAAAAAAAGAAGCAAAAACTAACCAGGAAGCACCGTAGACACATAGCATCATCTCAGAGTTGGTAGCAGTAATGGCGGCCTGTAGTCACGTGACTGCTTTTTGACCCATCATATAGGACATTGCCTGAAACCCAGTCGACCATACTCTCCTTATACACCACTTTGGTATCTCTTATGTGTGACTGCCATCTACTGGTCCCACTTATCATTACATCATGTACCAAATAAAATTGCTCCAAGGTCAATAAGCACAAACAGAATTAATACGCACATAAGGCGCACTGTCCATTTTTGAGAAAACGAAAGGATTTTAAGTGCGCCTTACAGTCCAAAAAATATTGAAACTGTTGTTGTTCTTTTCCAGAAATAAGCCAAGCAAGCCGTCCACGCGCGCCAATCGACAGAGCGAGAAAGAGGAGATGGCAGCAGCAGGAGTACGGTAAGTTGGACTCTTGTTTACATTATTTATACATTGATGTTTAAATATGCTAATATCAACACTTATTAATCAACCATGAGTTGATCCTTGAATGATACTTCTTCACCCTTACAGGAGAATCGTATAATTCCAACTTTCTGGGAACGGTTCTTTGCTCTCTCAGGTCGACGGCTACTAAGTTTTGTACTTAGATAAGAACCGACCAAATTCTGCTGGTACTAACGAGTACCAATTCACGTAAAATCCAACGGTGCCATATTTCTATACTTTTGTTGTACACAAAGTCAAGTCCAGTCGCACACTGGGCGCCGGCTTAAACACTCGGTAGGCAAACAAGCACTCAAGGATTCCTAGGTACCATCTCGGTTCAGATGTGAACGGTGCCCAACCCTTGGTGACCTCTGACTTAACAAAAACACCAAATTTATACATTTACATATCTTGAGAAGAATGTACCACATTTTTCCGACCATAAGGCGCATTCAAGTGATCATATTATGATTTATTTTTTTTCTACATGGAAAATACTCCAGCACCTTTAGGACCCCGAACGGGACAAGCAGTAGAAAATGGATGTATGGATGGATATTAGTTATGTATATAAGTTATATATATAAGTTATATATATTAGTCACGTATATTAGTTATGTATATTAGTCACGTATATTAGTTATGTATATTAGTTATGTATATAAGATATGTATATAAGTTATGTATATTAGTCACATAGAGTATATGAGTTATGTATATAAGTTATGTATGTTAGTTACGTATATTAATTATGTATATTAGTCACGCATGAGTTATGTATATAAGTTATGTATATCAGTCACGTATATGAGTATCCAGTAATCCAGTAAATATCCAGTAACAAACGTGTCCGCATGGTTCAAAATTCCTGCAACATGAGCTTCGTTTCATGACAACAAGCAAATCACCACTCCACTTCGAAAAGCATGAATCTGCCATAAAGTCTGTGACGATACGTGACTCTGGTATTTGAAAATATCCTGTAACAAACGTGTCCGCGTCGTTCAACATTCCTGCATCATGAGCTTGTTTGCGTGACAACAAGCAAATCACCACTCCACTTCAAAAAAAGCATGAATCTGCCATAAAGTCTGTGACGATACGTGACTCTGGTATTTGAAAATATCCAGTAACAAACGTGTCCGCATCGTTCAAAATTCCTGCATCATGAGCTTGTTTGCGTGACAACAAGCAAATCACCACTCCACTTCAAAAAAAGCATGAATCTGCCATAAAGTCTGTGACGATACGTGACTCTGGTATTTGAAAATATCCTGTAACAAACGTGTCCGCATCGTTCAAAATTCCTGCATCTTGAGCTTGGTTGCATGACAACAAGCAAATCACCACTCCACTTCGAAAAGCATGAATCTGCCATAAAGTCTGTGACGATACGTGACTCTGGTATTTGAAAATATCCAGTAACAAACGTGTCCGCGTCGTTCAACATTCCTGCATCATGAGCTTGGTTGCGTGACAACAAGCAAATCACCACTCCACTTCGAAAAAAGCATGAATCTGCCATAAAGTTTGTGACGATACGTGACTCTGGTGTTTGAAAATATCCAGTAACGAACGTGTCCGCATCGTTCAAAATTCCTGCATCACGAGCTTGGTTGCATGACAACAAGCAAATCACCACTCCACTTCGAAAAAAGCATGAATCTGCCATAAAGTCTGTGATGATACGTGACTCTGGTATTTGAAAATATCGAGTAACCAACGTGTCCGCATCGTTCAACATTCCTGCATCATGAGCTTGGTTGCGTGACAACAAGCAAATCACCACTCCACTTCGAAAAGCATGAATCTGCCATAAAGTCTGTGACGATACGTGACTCTGGTATTTGAAAATATCCAGTAACAAACGTGTCCGCGTCGTTCAACATTCCTGCATCATGAGCTTTGTTGCGTGACAACAAGCAAATCACCACTCCACTTCGAAAAAAGCATGAATCTGCCATAAAGTTTGTGACGATACGTGACTCTGGTGTTTGAAAATATCCAGTAACGAACGTGTCCGCATCGTTCAAAATTCCTGCATCACGAGCTTGGTTGCATGACAACAAGCAAATCACCACTCCACTTCGAAAAAAGCATGAATCTGCCATAAAGTCTGTGACGATACGTGACTCTGGTATTTGAAAATATACAGTAACCAACGTGTCCGCATCGTTCAACATTCCTGCATCATGAGCTTGGTTGCGTGACAACAAGCAAATCACCACTCCACTTCGAAAAGCATGAATCTGCCATAAAGTCTGTGACGATACGTGACTCTGGTATTTGAAAATATCCAGTAACCAACGTGTCCGCATCGTTCAAAATGTTTGCATCATTTGAAAGCATGAATCTGCCATAAAGTTTGTGTTTTTCTTGGTTTTTCACTCCAACACTATTACCCTAATTCATGCCCAGGTTTGCTCCAATAAGAGTGTAGGACTCACACGGCTTGTTTCCCCCCCCACGTAGTGGGACCAGAGGCCAGGCGGCTGCCGCCAAGGGACCCCGCAAGCGGGAGGCCAGCCCCCCCGCCGTGCGAACACGAGGAGGGCAGAAGTCCGAGGAGACGCCGTCCAAGCGAGGGAAACGCTGAGGTCCCAGAAAGACTCCAGCAGGTTCCTGCGGTCGACTCCGGACTTCCTCTGCGTGGTGTGTCTGCTGCTTGTCATCCATCTTTGCTCTTGTGTGGAGGCAAGTTGTTACATATTCATTCTGAGAATGACAATGGCAAAGTTTTTATATTTTTTATACTTTTTTTAAGACTCCAAAATGACTCATTTGTTGCGATCAACGGCCGAAATAAACTCAACGTGGTCTGCTTGTCCCGGGTTCCTGTTTTTCCACACCCTCCACCACCCTACTATGTCGCCCTCTTGTGGCCAAATATCCACATCAACACCCTCCACCACCCTACTATGTCGCCCTCTTGTGGCCAAATATCCACATCCACACCCTTCACCACCCTACTGGCCAAATATCCTCATCCACACCCTTCACCACCCTACTATGTCGCCCTCTTGTGGCCAAATATCCACATCCACACCCTCCACCACCCTACTATGTCGCCCTCTTGTGGCCAAATATCCACATCCACACCCTTCACCACCCTACTATGTCGCCCTCTTGTGGCCAAATATCCACATCCACACCCTTCACCACCCTACTATGTCGCCCTCTTGTAGCCAAATATCCTCATCCACACCCTTCACCACACTACTATGTCGCCCTCTTGTGGCCAAATATCCTCATCCACACCCTTCACCACCCTACTATGTCGCCCTCTTGTGGCCAAATATCCACATCCACACCCTCCACCACCCTACTATGTCGCCCTCTTGTGGCCAAATATCCTCATCCACACCCTCCACCACACTACTATGTCGCCCTCTTGTGGCCAAATATCCACATCCACACCCTTCACCACACTACTATGTCGCCCTCTTGTGGCCAAATATCCACATTGTCCTTCAGGTCACTTTATACTTGAACAGAAGTCAAAGCATGGCAGTACAGTATTTGTACTGCAGCACGTTGTTTATTCACAAATACCAATTTATAGTATTTAGGCCTAAATACACAATTTGTGCATTTATTAATATTATCAAGGATGGTGTGTTATTAATATATATTTATATTATATATATATTAGTCACATATATTAGTCACGTATATTAGTTGTGTATATTAGTCACATATATTAGTTATGTATATTAATGTATATGTTATGTATAATAGTTGTGTATATTATGTATATTAGTCACATATATTAGTTATGAATACAAGTTGTGTATATTAGTCACGTATATTAGTTATGTATATGTTATGCATACTAGTTGTGTATATTAGTTATGTATACTAGTCATGTATATTAGTTTTTAATACTAGTTATGTATTCCAGTTGTGTATATTAGTCACAAATATTAGTTATGTATATTAGTCATATATATTAGTTATGTATATTAATGTATATGTTATGTATACTAGTTGTGTATATTATGTATATTAGTCACATATTAGTTATGAATACTAGTTGTGTTTATTAGTCATGTATATTAGTTATGTATATGTTATGCATACTAGTTGTGTATATTAGTTATGTATACTAGTCATGTATATTAGTTATGAATACTAGTTATGTATTATAGTTGTGTATATTAGTCACAAATATTAGTTATGTATATGTTATGTATACTAGTTGTGTATATTAGTCACATATATTAGTTATGAATACTAGTTGTATATATTAGTCACATATATTAGTTATGTATACTAGTTGTGTATATTAGTCATGTATGTTTGACACGTATATTTGTTATGTATATTAGTCACTTATGTTAGTTATGTCTATAAGTAGTCATGTATGTTTGACACAAATATTTGTTGTGTATAATTAGTTATGTATATTAGTCACATATATGAGTTAAATATATATTATGTTTATTAGTAGTTATGTATATTAGTCACGTATATTAGTTATGTATATTAGTTACTTATATGAGTTATGTCTAAGTAGTTATATATATTAGTCAGACGCAAATATTTGTTATGTATAATTATTTACATATATGAGTTATGTATATTAGTTATGTATATAAGTAGTTAATATTAGTCAGGCACAAATATTAGTTACGTATAATTAGTTACGTATATGAGTTATGTATATTAGTTATGTATATAAGTAGTTATGTATATTAGTTAGACAAAAATATTTGTTATGTATAATTAGTTACATATATGAGTTATGTTTATTAGTTATGTAAATAAGTATTAATGTATGTTGGTCAGACACAAATATTAGTTATATATAATTAGTTACGTAAATTAGTTACGTATATGAGTTATGTATATTAGTTATGTATATAAGTAGTTATGTATATTAGTCAGACACAAATATTTGTTATGTATATTAGTTAGGTATATGAGTTATGTATATTAGTTATGTATATAAGTAGTTATGTATATTCACCAGACACAAATATTTTTTATGTATAATTAGTTATGTATATTAGTTATGTACATAACTTATGTATATTAGTCAGACACAAATATGTGTTATGTATAATTAGTTACATATATGAATTATGTTGATTAGTTATGTATATAAGTATTTATGTATATTAGTCAGACACAAATATTTGTTATGTATAATTAGTTACGTATATGAGTTATGTATATTAGTTATGTATATAAGTAGTTATGTATATTAGTCAGACACATATTTTTTTATCTATAATTAGTTACGTATATTAGTTACGTATATGAGTTATGTATATTAGTTATGTATATAAGTAGTTATGTATATTAGTCAGACACATATTTTTTTATCTATAATTAGTTACGTATATTAGTTACGTATATGAGTTATGTATATTAGTTATGTATATAAGTAGTTATGTATATTAGTCAGACACATATTTTTTTATCTATAATTAGTTACGTATATGAATTATGTATATTAGTTATGTATATAAGTAGTTATGTATATTAGACACAAATATTAGTTATGTATAATTAGTTACGTATATGAGTTATGTTTATTACTTATGTATATAAGTAGTTATGTATATTAGTCAGACACAAATATGTGTTATGTATAATTAGTTACATATATGAGTTATGTATATTAGTTATGTATATAAGTAGTTATGTATACTAATCAGACACAAATATTTGTTATGTATAATTGGTTATGTATATTAGTTACATATAATTAGTTACTTATATGAGTTATGTATATAAGTATGTATATTAGACACAAATATTTGTTATGTATAATTAGTTATGTATATTAGTTACGTATAATTAGTTACATATATGAGTTATGTATATTAGTATGTATATAAGTAGTTATGTATATTAGTCAGACACAAATATTTTTTATGTATAATTAGTTATGTATATTAGTTACGTATAATTAGTTACATATATTAGTTATGTATATAAGTAGTTATGTATATTAGTCAGACACAAATATTTTTTATGTATAATTAGTTATGTATATTAGTTACATATAATTAGTTACATATATTAGTTATGTATGTAAGTAGTTATGTATATTAGTCAGACACAAATATTTGTTATGTATAATTAGTTATGTATATTAGTTATGTATATTAGTTAGGTATATAAGTACTTATATATATTAGTTATGTATACAAGTAGTTATGTATATGAGTTATATATGTGAGTTAGGTATATAAGTAGTTATGTATAGTAGTTATGTATATAAGTAGTTATGTCTATTAGTTATGTATATAAGTAGTTATATATTAGTTCTGTATATAAGTAGTTATATATTAGTTAAGTATATTAGTTATGTATACAAGTAGTTATGTATATGAGTTATATATGTGAGTTGTATTATGATAATGCATGTTTTGAAGGCTTCCAACTAAGTCTTCCTAGAACACTTCAAAGGTTGCTTCTCTTTTCCAACTTTGAGCGTGATTGACTTTGTCGCCCAATTCGGGGGTCGGGGGGGCATTTATCATTTACTGTAAATGAGTGTTGGCAGCGTCCATCTGAACACAATTTGGCAGCAATTCTCCTCAAAGATGGGGGGTGGGGTTGCCATGGCCACCGCTGCATCAGCACATATTCCTTGTGAACACACCAAAGTTACAAGATAAAGTTGGAGGCGCCTTTTAACGTCGATTTCCTTACTGTATGGCTGCTTGTTATTATTATGATTATTATGGGATATTAAGGCATCATGTCACTGCAGAGCATACAAAGTGTTTCCCGGCAGAGGCACGAAGTGCAAAGGGATCATCTTTCCTGGACTTCTTTTTTTTCTACTCCTCTTTTTTTCCTCTTTTCTGAAGTTGTTTTTATTTTTCACCAGCAGAGGGAGCCCTTTGCAGGACTACTGCGCCTCACCTTAATCCCAAACTACGGGCCATACTTAGGTGTCAGTCTTCCAAAAATACTATAATTATAATGATATCATATTTTAAAACAAGAAAACTTTAGAGTTGGGAACATTTCCAGTCAACATAATAGTAATATGTGCTTGTAAAAAGTTGCACAAAACCTTTTTTTTTTTTTTTTCGTTTAAAAAAACACATTTTGTATATTTTTATGTGGTGACCACATCATTATTTTTAAAAAAATCAAAAACCAATCTAGAATGACTTCATGAAGTTGTTGCATTTAAAATAATAAAAATAAATGTATCGTTTAAAAAGACACATTTTATATTTTTTTATGTGGTGACCAGATATTTTTTAATCAAAAACTAATCTAGAATGACTTAATTAAGTTGTTGCATTTAAAATAATAAAAATAAATGTATCGTTTAAAAAGACACATTTTATATATTTTTATGTGGTGACCACATCATCAATTTTTTAATCAAAAACTAATCTAGAATGATTTAATTAAGTTGTTGCATTTAAAATAATAAAAATACTTTTTTCGTTTAAAAAGACACATTTTATATATTTTTATGTGGTGACCACATCATTATTTTTTAATCAAAAACTAATCTAGAATGACTTCATGAACTTGTTGCATTTAAAATAATAAAAATAAATGTATCGTTTAAAAAGACACATTTTATATATTTTTATGTGGTGACCACATCATTATTTTTTTTAATCAAAAACTAATCTAGAATGACTTAATTAAGTTGTTGCATTTAAAAAATACAAAACAATTATCGTTTAAAGACACATTTTATATATTTTTATGTGGTGACCACATCATTATTTTTTAATAAAAAACTAATCTAGAATGACTTAATTAAGTTGTTGCATTTAAAATAATGAAATATTTTTTTTGTTTAAAAAGACACATTTTATATATTTTTATGTGATGACCACATATTTTTTTTAATCAAAAACTAATCTCGAATTACTTCATGAAGTTGTTGCATTTAAAATAATAAAAATAAATGTATCGTAAAAAAATACATTTTATATATTTTTATGTGGTGACCACATCATTATTTTTTAATCAAAAACTAATCTAGAATGACTTAATAAAGTTGTTACATTTATTTTCATTATTTTAAATGCATCGTTTAAAAATACACATTTTATATATTTTTATGTGGTGACCACAACAGTAGAAAAATCATTATGTTTTTCATCAAAAACTAATCTAGAATGACTTCATAAAGGTGTTGCATTTAAAATAATCCGTGTTAATATAAATATAATGTAAATTTCAACAGATATTGTTTAAAATGCAGTTTGAGGCGATAGAAATATATTTTTTAAGAAACCAAATTAATTATAATCTCGTTGAATTATTATCATTTAGCCTATAAGAAATGGTTTGAAAATTCAAGCCAACTGGAATGATCAAACTGCATATAATTAATATTAAACATTTTTTAACAGTTACGTCATTTTCTAGCATTTTAAAGGGCTAAATGTCAACTTTACTGTATTTAAAGCAGCAAGACCTGTTAGTATAAGATTCGTAAATATAATTTATTGTTCAAAGCTTCTAGGGTTCATTAAAATGAAGAAAAACAATTAAATTGGATGTATTTGTCATAGTTGCTGTCATCACTTTATAACAACGGACACATGCTGACATGATGCCACTGGCCGCTGCGTGTTTATTTACTTTTGCAGACACAAAGAAGTGTAATAAAACAAGTTGTGAAACTATCCAGACTCCTTTTTTTCTTCTCTCTCTCTTTCGGATTTGTATTTTCTTTATTTTCTTTTTTTTTTTGTGTGCAGACTTTTCATCCCCAAGGTTACATGATTGCACCCAGGAGGAGATGATTCAGCCTCAGAAGGTAAACAGAGGTCTGAATTATTACAGCGGTTTTTATTTGAATCGTATCATTTAATGGGATTTGATCAATATATATTTATTTTTATGTCCTCCAACATCATCTGTGCATGCACTTATAATAAATTCACCATCAAATAAAAGTGCATGATTTGCAAATAATATTAGATAAATTGCCAAAATAAAATGCAAGATATGTCTTTTTGAGTTGTTGCTTTTTAATTTGAATTTAAATGGTAAATTGCATCGAAATTCAATTAAATTAATGACTGTTGCATTACATTGCAAAATATGTATTTAATTGTACACACACTGACGTTTTATGTATTTTTTTTTTTTCAAACTTGCAGCTTTTTCTTGTTATTCAATCGACTAAAAAGATAATACTGGAAAACATTCGGACTTTTATATATTCATTTATAAGGTTGTTGTTTTTTTTTTTTTTTTTTTAGATAAAGAAACAATCTTTCTTGTAATTTTGTAGGCTAAATAATAATAATAATAATAATAATAATACCGTAACATGATTGAAATCATGTTTTTCATTTTTTTATCCTCTTTCCATAAACAAAATTACTTTTCTTGCTTAATATTATTATTATTATTATTATTATCATTTTTCATCATTTTGTATTTACGGCAATTAGCACGTGGCAACCCCGAAAGGGACAAGCGGTAGAAAAATGGATGGATGGAATATCGGTCTATTAAATAACGACGTTTAAAGGAAACATCTCCTTATAATTTATATTTTTGTAAATTAATATTTTGTTTTGTTTTGAACAATCATTCACATGGGCGTGTGAGATTAAACGAAAAAAGATTAAAACAATAAAATCAAATACATGACAGATTTATAATGAAAAATAATTATTATAAAACTTTTAAAAACAGAATTTCATACACTTTAAACGTCAATCGAAATATATTCCCCTTTTTATGTTTTCAGGTTGTTGTTTTTATTGTTGCTATTTGTTTATTATGTATCATATGTGCAATATTAATACAATATTCACATTTGTCCTTCAATAGCAAGATGAAACATGTCCAAAAGTATTCCAAATTTCAAATAAAACAAGTGAAGACCGATTTTTTTTATTTTATGCACCAAATTAACAATTTAAAAAGCTGGAGTCACATGCTGCGTTCATGTACCGGACTGAAAATGGGAGAGTATATTTTTTACGACTGTCGAGTCCGTTTAAAATACTTTAAAAAAAAACTCCCTTCACGTGCTAGTCATGCTGGTGAATCGAATTGAAATATTTCCAAATTTCAAATAAAACAGGTGAGGACAGAAAAACGTTATTTTACGCACCAAATTAACAACTTAAAAGATGGAGTGACATGCCGCGTTCAAGCACCGGACTGAAAATGGGAGATTATATTTTTTACGACGGTCAAGTCCGTTTAAAAAAGTTTAAAAAAAACTACACGTGCTAATCATGCTGGTGAATCGAATTGAAATATTTCCAAATTTCAAATAAAACAGGTGAGGACAGAAATTTTTTATTTTACACACCAAATTCCTCCTAAAAGACACAACTTAAAAGCCGGAGTGACATGCGTTCAAGCACCGGACTGAAAATGGGAGATAATATTTTTTAAGACGGTCGAGTCCGTTTAAAAGAGTTTAAAAAAAACTAATTTCGCGTGCTAGTCATGCTGGTGAATAGAATTTAGATATTTCAAAATTTCAAAAAACAGGTGAGGACAGAAACATTTTCTTTTACGCACCAAATTCCTCCTAAAAGACACAATTTAAAAGCTGGAGTTACATGCCGCGTTCAAGCACCGGACTGAAAATGGGAGAGGATACTTTTTACGACAGTCGAATACGTTTTAAAGATTTAAAAAGCTCCTTTCACGTGCTAGTCATGCTGGTGAATAGAATTGAAATATTTCCGAATTTCAAATAAAACAGGTGAGGACATAAAAATGTTATTTTACGTGTCAAATTCCATATAAAAGACACAACTTAAAAACTGGAGTGACATGCCGCGTTTAAGCACCGGACTGAAAATGGGAGAGGATATTTTTTACGACGGTCAAGTCCGTTTAAAATTGTTAAAAAACTAATTTCACGTGCTAGTCATGCTGGTGAATCGAATTGAAATATTTCCAAATTTCAAATAAAACAGGTGAGGACAGAAACATGTTATTTTACGCACCAAATTCCTCCTAAAAGACACAATTTAAAAGCTGGAGTTACATGCCGCGTTCAAGCACCGGACTGAAAATGGGAGAGGATACTTTTTATGACGGTCGAATACGTTTTAAAGAGTTAAAAAGCTCCTTTCACGTACTAGTCATGCTGGTGAATAGAATTTAAATATTTCCAAATTTCAAATAAAACAGGAGAGGACAGAAAAATGTTATTTTACGCACCAAATTCCTCCTAATAGACACAATTTAAAAGCTGGAATTACATGCCGCGTTCAAGCACCAGACTGAAAATGGGAGAGGATATTTTTTACGACGGTCAAGTCCGTTTAAAATACTTAAAAAACTCTTTTCACGTGCTAGTCATGCTGGTGAATCGAATTGAAATATTTCCAAATTTCAAATAAAACAGGTGAGGACAGAAACATTTTCTTTTACGCACCAAATTCCTTCTAAAAGACACAACTTGAAAGCTGGAGTTACATGCCGCGTTCAAGTACCGAACTGAAAATGGGAGAGGATACTTTTTACGACAGTCGGATACGTTTTAAAGAGTTAAAAAGCTCCTTTCGCGTGCTAGTCATGCTGTTGAATATAATTGAAATACTTCCAAATTTCAAATAAAACAGGCGAGGACAGAAAAATGTTATTTTCTGCATCAAATTCCTCCTAAAAGACACAATTTAAAAGCCGGAGTTACATGCCGCCTTCAAGCACCGGACTGAAAATGGGACATTATATTTTTAAAGACGGTCGAGTCCGTTTAAAAGAGTTAAAAAAAACAATTTCGCGTGCCAGTCATGCTGGTGAATCGAATTGAAATATTTCCAAATTTCAAATAAAACAGGTGAGGACAGAAAAATGTTATTTTACGCACCAAATTCCTCCTAAAAGACACAATTTAAAAGCTGGAGTTACATGCCGCGTTCAAGCACCGGACCGAAAATGGGAGATTATATTTTTTACGACGGTCGAATCCGTTTAAAAGAGTTAAAAAGCTCATTTCACGTGCTAGTTATGCTGGTGAATCGAATTAAAATCCAAATAATCGTGAGTGTCTGATGTGAAAGGAAAACAAGCGCGACAAAAGTCAACATCGCTTTCGTGTGGCGTTTTGTCCCTTTCCCTTGAAAGCCGTCTCCAACCCGGAAGTGGCTCGCCCCGCTCTGCTCTCGACCAATAGGAGGCGGCCTGGGGGGGGAGGCTGTCAATCACAGGTGAGGCAGGACTGATGGAGGACAGAAAAAGGGGAAGACGTCGGGCGGGAAGCAGCGCAGCCGGGAGTCACGTCGCCGCGGTCGATGGCACAACTATGCGGAGGACCAGCCACGCTCATGCGGACGTGAGAGCGACTTCGCACGGCGTCTTTCCCGCGGGGGAGGCGGCACTCCGCAGCTCCAAGACAAACTTTTTTTATTGATAAACGTTAATAATTGTATTTTTTTTAAAAAGGCCGAAAATGGCGGCGCCGTTCTCCATCCAGGCCATCCTGGACAAGAAGGACCGCGCCAGACCGCCTCTGCGCGACCTGGACGTCTGCTTCTCCAAGACCACTTGCTGGAGCATATTCGGCGCCGACTCCCGGAGAGGGGGCGGCGGCCTGGACGCGGACTCTCCGCCCGGGAAGAGCTACGACTCGGACTCCGGCCTGAGCGAGGACAACGACGCCAAAGCCCGCCCGGAGAAGGACGCCGGGGCCGCGGAGACCGACCAGGAGTCCGCGGCCGTGGAGCACATCAAGAGCGACTGCGAGGCCAACAATGCTGCAGGTGAGAAGGAGAATCCACTCTTAATGACATTTACAACCATTAAAATCACACTTTTAAAGCCTTTTACATATCTTTTTTTTAATCTACAAGCATCTTATTGACTTTTATTTTTAGAAAGTCACTTTATTGTACTTTTATTTTCTTAATTCAATGAGGGGAGGAAAAAGCATGCAAAAAGCTAACAATATTTTTGATACATTTTGCTTATTTTCATTAGTTTTATTAGGTTAAATATTGAGTGTTTGAAATGTACATTTGAAAGAAAAACATATTTAAAAAAAAAAAACATTTAGTCAAACCTGGAATATTTATTCAGATTTTTTTTTATTTTTTACAATCATTTGATCATTTTCCAAAGAAAACCTGCATGCAATTTTTACAAACGGCCTTTTTTTTGGGAAGTGTGAAGTTAATTATATTTATATAGCGCTTTTCTCTAGTGCTTTACATAGTGAAACCCAACATCTAAGTTACATTTTTAAACCAGTGTGGGTGGCACTGGGGGACCAGGTGGGTAAAGTGTCTTGCCCAAGGACACAACGGCAGTGAGGGGATCGAACCTGGAACCTGGTCGCTCGACCAACCGAGCTAATGTATTTTTCTTACTGTGCAAAATATCATTTGGTAAAGCTAAAGCCAGTATTTAAAATATAATTCATCTATGATTTCTGTCATCAAAGTTGAGAATATAATATTTTTTATTCACAAGCATTTTATAGACTTTTTTTTTTAGAAAGTCACTTTATTGGACTTTTATTTTTTTAATTCAGTGAGGAGAGGGGTGGGGGAAGCATGCAAAAAGCTAACAATATTTTTGATACATTTTGCTTATTTTCATTAGTTTTATTAGGTTAAATATTGAGTGTTTGAAATGTACATTTTAAAGAAAAACATATTAAAAAAAAACATTTAGCCAAACCTGGAATATTTCAATAAATCCCACTTTTTTTTTTACAATCATTTGATCATTTTCCAAAGAAAACCTGCATGCATTTTTACAAACGGCCTTTTTTTGGGGAAATTTGAAGTTAATTATATTTATATAGCGCTTTTCTCTAGTGCTTTACATAGTGAAACCCAATATCTAAGTTACATTTTTAAACCAGGGTGGGTGTAGGTGGGTAAAGTGTCTTGCCCAAGGACACAACGCCAGTGACTATTGGATGGCAGAAGCGAGGATCGAACCTGGAACCCGGTCGCTCGAGCAACCGAGCTAATGTGTTTTTCTTACTGTGCAAAATATCATTTGGTACAGCTAAAGCCAGTATTTAAAATCTATATCATCTATGATTTCTATCATCAAAGTTGAAAATATAATATTTTTTATTTACAAGCATCTTTTTAGAAAGTCACTTTATTGGACTTTTATTTTCTTAATTCAGTGAGGGGGGGGGGAAGCATGCAAAAAGCTAACACATTTTTGATACATTTTGCTCATTTTCAGTGTATTTGTTTAAATATTGAGTGTTTGAAAGCTATATTTTTAAAGAAAAACACATTTAAAAACAAAAACATATTTAGCCAAACCTGGAATATTTAAATAAATCCCACTTGGAACAGATTTTTTTTTCTTCACAATCATTTGATCATTTTTCAAAGAAAATCTGCATGCATTTTTACAAACGGCCTTTTTTTTGTGAAGTGAATTATATTTATGTAGCGCTTTTCTCTAGTGTGACTCAAAGCGCTTTACATTGTGAAACCCAATATCTAAGTTACATTTTTACTCGGGGCAGGTGGGTAAAGTGTCTTGCCCAAGGACACAACGGCAGTGACTATTATATGGCAGAAGCGGGGCTCGAACCTGGAACCCGGTCGCTCTACCAACCGAGCTAATGTATTTTTCTTACTGTGCAAAATATGATTTGGTACAGCTAAAGCCAGTATTTAAAATATAAATCATCTATGATTTCTATCATCAAAGTAGAAAATATAATACAAAAATCGAATTGTTTAATATAATTGTTTTAGAATCATTTAAGAACACAATAAATCTTCGTGCTCAATAACCAAAACTTACAACATTTTAGTTCCTGTTGATTTTCTGTGCATTTTTTTTTTAACAAGATCATTTCTAAAGCATGCAGTGTTTTTAATTTATAATTGACTTTTAAATAATAAAACAAAAATCCTGAAATAAATAACAAATGTCCCCAAACTTTAAACACATTTGTGAAGTCCATTTTTAAGAATATTAATTAATTTTCAACGAAAATCTATTACGGCAAAGAGGATTTATGCATTTGTAAAATAAATATGTCATTGTCAATCAGCAACAACTTTACACACATGAGACACCATTTCAGCTATTTATTATTATTATTATTATTATTATTATTTTATTATTATTTGTATGTGAGTTTTTTTTTTTTTACCATACAAGAGTTAACTAAATTAAAGGTTTGTTATAAAATACATTTACATTATCGATATGGAATACATTTACATTATTGTTATAGAATACATTTACAGTATCGTTATAAAATATATTTGCAGTATCGTTATGAATACATTTACAGTATGGCTTTAGAATACATTGGCAGTGTTGTTATAGAAAACGTTTACGGTATCGTTATAAATACAATTACAGTATTGTTATAGAATACATTTATAGTATTGTTATAGAAAACATCCAGTATCGTACAGAAAACATTTACAGTATTGTTATAAAATACATTTACAGTATTGTTAGAAATACATTTACGGTATCGTTATAGAATGCATACAGTATCGTTATAGAAAACATGCAGTGTCATTATAAAATACATTTACGGTGTTGTTTTAGAAAACATACAGTATCGTTATAAAATGCATTTGCAGTGTCGTTATAGAAAACATACAGTATCATTATAAAATACATTTGCAGTGTCGTTATAGAAAACATACAGTATCATTATAAAATACATTTGCAGTGTCGTTGTAGAAAACATACAGTATCATTATAAAATACATTTGCAGTATCGTTATGAATACATTTACAGTATTGCTTTAGAATACATTTGCAGTTTTGTTATAGAAAATGTTTATGGTATCGTTTTAAAATACATTTACGGTATCGTTATAAATACAATTACAGTATTGTTATAGAATACATTTATAGTATTGTTCTAAAATACATTTACAGTATTGTTAGAAATACATTTACGGTATTGTTATAGAATGCATACAGTATCATTATAGAAAACATGCAGTATCATTATAAAATACATTTACAGTATCGTTGTAGAAAACACAGTATCATTATAAAATACATTTACAGTATCGTTATAAAATATTTTTACAGTGTCGTTATCAAATACATTTACAGTATCGTTATAAATACATTCACAGTATCGTTATAGCAAACATACAGTATCGTTATCAAATACATTTGCAGTGTCATTATAGAAAACATTAACAGTATTGTTGGAAATACATTAACAGTATCGTTATAAAATGTATTTACAGTGTCATTATAGAAAACATACAATATCGTTATCTAATACATTTACAGTGTCGTTATAGAAAACATTCAGTATCATAAATGATACATTTACAGTATCGTTATAGAAAACACAGTATCATTATAAAATACATTTACAGTAATGTTATAAAATACATTCACAGTATCATTAGAGAAAACGTATAGTATCGTTATCAAATGCATTTACAGTATCGTTATAGAATACAGTATCGTTATAAATACATTTGCAATATCATAAATACAATTACAGTATTGTTATAGAATACATTTACAGTATAGTATTGTTATAAAATACATTAACAGTATTGTTATAAATACACTTACAGTATTAGAGGAAACATTTACAGTATCGTTATAGAAAACATACAGTATCGTTATCAAACACATGAACAGTATATCAGTTATTGCATTTGTCCCATGCACATCAAAGAAACGATGATAATATTACACAACTTGGGAAATAAATAACAAATAAGTGGAAAGTGTGGCGATTTAAATAGATACATGTCGTTTAAAACAGACTTTTAAACATGAATTTAGGAATACAAAAAAATGATAAAGTCTATGAAGCTCGGCTTCTTGGACTTGTGATTATTAGACATGATTGTTGATATTTCAATATGATCC
>NC_084758.1:18637034-18797034 GCF_033978785.1 Entelurus aequoreus
TATTTGTAATATTTGTAATACACTTTTTTTTAAATAGTATTTGGGTGTAAATTTGGCTTCTGTTTGTAAAACAAAAAATGGAAAAAGACATTCCTGTGAGTGTCTCTATAAAGTGTGAAGTCGCCATGTCTGTTTTCCATAACAAAAACAAAACCACAAACAGAAGTCACTTTTTTCATGTAGAAGGGTTCAAAATTAACAAACGTGGAGAATTATAAAGTGTGTGTGTGAGTGTGTGTGTGAGTGTGAGTGTGAGTGTGAGTGTGAGTGTGAGTGTGAGTGTGAGTGTGAGTGTGAGTGTGAGTGTGAGTGTGAGTGTGAGTGTGAGTGTGAGTGTGAGTGTGAGTGTGAGTGTGTGTGTGTGTCATGTGAAGTCGCCATGTCTGTTTTCTATAACAAACAAAACAGAAGTCACTTTTTTCATGTAAAAGGGTTCAAAAGTAACAAACGTGAAGAATTATAAACTCTGTGTGTGTGTATCTATTTGTGTGTATGTGTATGTGTGTATATATATATATATATATATGTATGTATGTATGTATGTATATATATATATGTGTATGTATGTATGTACAGTATATATATATGTGTGTGTGCGTGCGTATATATGTCTATAGATTTATATTATGTGTTATGAGTTTATATTACATGTGTTAAGTGTCTAGATGTGTATTACATGTATTAGTAAGTCTCTATAGATGTATAGTACATATTAGTGTCTATAGATGTATATTACATTTGTTAATAAGTCTCTATGGTTGTATATTATGTGTTAAGTGTCTATTAATAGGTGTGTTTAGATGTATATTACATGGGTGTGTATAGATGTATATTACATGGGTCTATAGATGTATATTACATGGGTGTGTATAGATGTATATTACATGGGTCTATAGATGTATATTACATGTGTGTGTATAGATGTATATTACATGGGTCTATAGATGTATATTACATGTGTCTATAGATGTATATTACATGTGTGTGTATAGATGTATATTACATGGGTCTATAGATGTATATTACATGGGTCTATAGATGTATATTACATGTGTGTGTATAGATGTATATTACATGGGTCTATGGGTCTATAGATGTACAGGTATATTACATGTGTGTGTATAGATGTATATTACATGGGTCTATAGATGTATATTACATGGGTCTATAGATGTATATTACATGTGTGTGTATAGATGTATATTACATGGGTCTATAGATGTATATTACATGTGTGTGTATAGATGTATATTACATGGGTCTATAGATGTATATTACATGGGTCTATAGATGTATATTACATGTGTTAATAGGTGTATATAGATGTATATTACATTTGTTAAAAAGTCTCTATTGTTGTATATTATGTGTTAAGTGTCTATTACAGACCTGGGCATTGTACGGCCCGCGGGCCGCATCCGGCCCTTTGCGCATCCCTGTCCGGCCCGCGTGAGGCCAATCAAAAATTTCAAAATACATTTCAAAAAGTATCTATGTCGAGTGTGCAATACAACGGTGCTGCTTTTGTTTTGAAAAGCGTTATTTGTATTACTTCCGTGTGGACGTATGCGCGTGTGCGATTGTGAGTGAATTGAACGGCGCAATAACAAATTACAAAATAAAGTTTAAAAAACATCTATGTCGTGCGCGCAATACAACTGTGCTGCTTTTATTTTGAAATGTGTTATTCATGCCATATGTCCGGGGGGAACCTGTGAGTGCAGGTGCACAGCGACAAGTGATGAGACGCTAAAAAAAGAAAAGTTGATGACGAATGGCGTGTTTTGGACTGGCAAGTATTTCTTTACATAAATTAATGGTAAAGCCGTGTGCTTAATGTGTGGTACACAGCTTGCTGTGTTTAAAGAATATCATTTTAATCGCCACTACACGAAGAAACACGAGGGAAAATACCGGAATGTGTCTGATGAAGCGCGCGCAAGGGAGGCTGATGCGTTGATGGTAAAACTGCAAACCCAACAAGGACTTTTTGCCATATTTCACACCCCCAGAGATGCAGCCGTCAGGACAAGTTTCGTCATTTCTCACAAAAGCGCCAGAAAAAGTAAGGCGTTTTCTGACGGAGAGTTTATTAAGGAGTGCTTATTGGACTCTGTTGCGCTGATAATGCCCGGAGACATGGACTGTTTTTCGCTAACTTTGGATGAGATCTGCGATGTACGTGACACCTCCAGCTGCTCTTCTTCTTATGTGGGATAACTGCAGACTTTCAAATCACGGAGTAGGTGGCAGCCATGCAGTCAATTGAAGAGACAACCACAGGTAATGACTTGTTCACATAGGTAAATGCGTGTTTGGACATGTTAGGACTGAAATGGGACAAGCTGGCAGGTGTGACAATCCAATCCAATCCACTTTATTTATATAGCACATTTAAACAACAAAATGTTTCCAAAGTGCTGCACAACAATATTAAAAACAATATTCAAATATTATCCTTAGCTCCACCAATGACTGAATAAAAAGAAAAAACAATTACATATAAAACCAATATAAAAAACAATATAAAATAAATATGATTAAAAACTATTTTTAACAACAGATGGTTGTCCAAATCTGATGGGGAAAAATGTTGGACAATGCAGGATAAAGTGACCATCAAAAGCAATCTGCTTTTGTATAAAGTTAAGTGAGGTTAAATTAAATTATTATTATTATTATTAATTATTATTATTATTATCATCATTATTATTTATCTTACGGTATATCAAAAATAATATTGAGCAAAATTTAATTGAAATATTGTCGTGTGGCCCTCCAGCAGTGCTCGGGTTGCTTATGCGGCCCCCGGTGAAAATTAATTGCCCACCCCTGGTCTATTACATGTGTTAATAGGTGTGTATAGATGTATATTACACGTGTGCATAGATGAATATTACATGTTAAGTCTATAGCTGTACATTACGTGTGTGTTAAGTGTCTGTCATGTGTTAATAAGTCTGTCATGTGTTAATAAGTGTCCATTGCATGTGTTAATAAGTTTATATTAAATTATTAAGTGTCTATGACATGTCTATTACATGTGGTATTAAGTGTCCATGATGTGTCAATAAGTGTCTATTTTATGTGGTAATAATTGTCTATGACATGTGTTAAGTGTCTGACATGTTTATTACATGTGTCATTAAGTGTCTATGGCATGTTTATTACATGTGTTAATAGGTGTCTATGACATGTTTATTACATGTGTTAATAGGTGTCTATGACATGTTTATTACATGTGTTAAGTGTCTATGACATGTCTGTTACATGTGTCAAGTGTCTATGATAGGTTTATCGGGTGTGTCATTGTCTATGACATGTCTATTACATGTGTTAAGTGTCTGGTGTGTGTTATTACGTGTCTATGACATGTTTATTGTATGTGTTAATAGGTGTCTATGACATGTTTATTACATGTGTCAAGTGTCTATGATGTTTATTACGTGTGTCATTAATTGTCTATGACATGTCTATTACATGTGTTAAGTGTCTGGTGTGTTTTATTACGTGTCTATGACATGTTTATTACATGTGTTAATAGGTGTCTATGACATGTTTATTACATGTGTCAAGTGTCTATGATGTTTATTACGTGTGTCATTAATTGTCTATGACATGTCTATTACATGTGTTAAGTGTCTGGTGTGTTATTACGTGTCTATGACATGTTTATTACATGTGTTAATAGGTGTCTATGACATGTTTATTACATGTGTTAAGTGTCTATGACATGTTTATTACATGTGTTAAGTGTCTATAACATGTTTATTACATGTTTCATTAAGTGTCTGACATGTTTATTACATGTGTTAAGTGTCTGTGACATGTTTATTACCTGTGTCATTAATTGTCTGACATGTTTATTACATGTGTTAAGTGTCTATGACATGTTTATTACATGTTTCATTAAGTGTCTGACATGTTTATTACATGTGTTAAGTGTCTGTGACATGTGTTAAGTGTCTATGACATGTCTATTACATGCATTAATAGGTGTCTGACATGTGTTAATAGGTGTCTATGACATGTGTTAATAGGTGTCTATGACATGTTTATTACATGTGTTAAGTGTCTGATGTGTGTTAATATGGGTCTATGACATGTGCTATTACGTGTCAATGACATGTTTATTACATGTGTTAATAGGTGTCTATGACATGTTTATTGCATGTGTTAATAGGTGTCTATGACATGTTTATTACATGTGTTAAGTGTTTATTACATTTGACATGTTTATTGCATGTGTTAATAAGTGTCTATGACATGTTTATTACATGTGTTAAGTGTCTATGACATGTTTATTACATGTGTTAATAGGTGTCTATGACATGCTTATTACATGTGTTAATAGGTGTCTATGACATGTTTATTGCATGTGTTAAAGGCCTACTGAAATGAATTTGTTTTATTTAAACGGGGATAGCAGATCTATTCTATGTGTCATACTTGATCATTTCGCGATATTGCCATATTTTTGCTGAAAGGATTTAGTATAGAACAACGACGATAAAGATTGCAACTTTTGGTATCTGATAAAAAAAAAGGCTTGCCCCTACCGGAAGTAGCGTGACGTAGTCAGTTGAACATATACGCAAAGTTCCCTATTGTTTACAATGATGGCCGCATGAAGTGAGAGAGATTCGGACCGAGAAAGCGACAATTTCCCCATTAATTTGAGCGAGGATGAAAGATTTGTGGATGAGTAAAGTGCAAGTGAAGGACTAGTGGGGAGTTGAAGCTATTCAGATAGGGAAGATGCTGTGAGAGCCGGGGGTGACCTGATATTCAGCTGGGAATGACTACAACAGTAAATAAACACAAGACATATATATACTCTATTAGCCACAACACAACCAGGCTTATATTTAATATGCCACAAATTAATCCTGCATAAAAACACCTGCGTGTTTGTTATGCTAGCTCCTAGCTCCTCTGCTAGCTCCTAGCTCCATAGAACACGCCAATACAATTCAAACACCTGATCAACACACACAATCACTCAGCCCAAAAGACCGTTCACCTAACCCAAGGTTCATAAAGCTTATATATTTTTAAAAAGTTACGTACGTGACGCGCACATACGGTACGGTACGTGTTATGCTAACTCCTAGCTCCTCTGCTAGCTCCTAGCTCCATAGAACACGCCAATACAATTCAAACACATGATCAACACACACAATCACTCAGCCCAAAAGACCGTTCACCTAACCCAAGGTTCATAAAGCTTATATATTTTTAAAAAGTTACGTACATACGCAAAAAAAAGCCAAAGCTGCATACTCACAGTAGCACGTCTGCGTCTTTGTCATCCAAATCAAAGTAATCCTGGTAAGAGTCTGTGTTGTCCCAGTTCTCTACAGGCGTCTGTGTATCCAAGTCAAAAGCCCTCCTGGTTAGAGTCTCTGTTATCCGAGTTCTTCCATCTTGACTGCATCTTTCGGGAATGTAAACAAAGAAGCGCCGGCTGTGTACTGTTGTGGCTGACTACATTCGAAAAATACGTCCATTTCGCACCGACAACTTTCTTCTTTGCTTGCTCGGCTTCCTTCTCCATAATGCAATGAACATGATTGAAACAGATTCACGAACACAGATGTCCAGAATACTGTGGAATTATGAAATGAAAACAGAGCTTTTTCGTATTGGCTTCAATGTGGAAGGCATACCCGTGTTCGCCGGTCTACGTCACGCGCATACGTCATCCTCAGAGGCGTTTCGAACCGGAAGTTTAGCGGCAAATTTAAAATGTCACTTTATAAGTTAACCCGGCCGTATTGGCATGTGTTATAATGTTAAGATTTCATCATTGATATATAAACTATCAGACTGCGTGGTCGGTAGTAGTGGGTTTCAGTAGGCCTTTAAGTATTTATTACATGTGTTAATAGGTGTCTATGACATGTTTATTACAAGTGTTAAGTGTCTGACATGTTTATTACATGTGTTAAGTGTCTATGACATGTTTATTACATGTGTTAATAGGTGTCTATGACATGTTTATTGCATGTGTTAATAAGTGTCTATGACATGTTTATTACATGTGTTAAGTGTCTATGACATGTTTATTATATGTGTTAATAGGTGTCTATGACATGTTTATTGCATGTGTTAATAAGTGTCTACGACATGTTTATTACATGTGTTAAGTGTCTGTGACATGTTTATTACATGTGTCATTAAGTGTCTGACATGTTTATTACATGTGTTAAGTGTCTGTGACATGTGTTAAGTGTCTATGACATGTCTATTACATGCATTAATAGGTGTCCGACATGTGTTAATAGGTGTCTATGACATGTTTATTACATGCATTAATAGGTGTCCGACATGTGTTAATAGGTGTCTATGACATGTTTATTACATGTGTTAAGTGTCTGACGATGTGCTATTATGTGTCTATGACATGTTTATTACATGTGTTACTAGGTGTCTATGACATGTTTATTACATGTTATTAAGTGTCTATGACATGTTTATTACATGTGTTAAGTGTTTATTGCATGTGTTAATAAGTGTCTATGACATGTTTATTACATGTGTTAAGTGTCTACACATGTTTATTACATGTGTCAATAGGTGTCTATGACATGTTTATTGCATGTGTTAATAAGTGTCTATGACATGTTTATTACACGTGTTAATAGGTGTCTATGACATGTTTATTACATGTGTTAATAGGTGTCTATGACATGTTTATTACATGTGTTAATAAGTGTCTATGACATGTTTATTACATGTGTTAAGTCTTTATTACATGTGTTAATAGGTGTCTATGACGTGTTTATTACATGTGTTTATTACATGTTAAGTGTCTATAACATGTTTATTACATGTGTTAATAGGTGCGTATGACATGTTTATAGCATGTGTTATTAAGTGTCTATGACATGTTTATTACATGTGTTAATAGGTGTCTATGACATGTTTATTACATGTGTTAAGTGTTTATTACATGTGTTAATAGGTGTCTATGACATGTTTATTACATGTGTTAATAGGTGTCTATGACATGTTTATTACATGTGTTAATAGGTGTGTATGACATGTTTATTGCATGTGTTAATAGGTGTGTATGACATGTTTATTACATGTGTTAATAGGTGTCTATGACATGTTTATTACATGTGTTAATAGGTGTCTATGACATGTTTATTACATGTGTTAATAGGTGTCCATGACATGTTTATTACATGTGTTAATAGGTGTCTATGACATGTTTATTACATGTGTTAATAGGTGTCTATGACATGTTCATTACATGTGTTAATAGGTGTCTATGACATGTTTATTGCATGTGTTAATAGGTGCGTATGACATGTTTATTACATGTGTTAATAGGTGTGTATGACATGTTTATTGCATGTGTTAATAGGTGCGTATGACATGTTTATTACATGTGTTAATAGGTGCGTATGACATGTTTATGGCATGTGTTATTAAGTGTCTATGACATGTTTATTACATGTATTAAGTGTCTATGACATGTTTATTATATGTGTTAATAGGTGTCTATGACATGTTTATTGCATGTGTTATTAAGTGTCTATGACATGTTTATTACAAGTGTTAAGTGTTTATTACATGTGTTAATAGGTGTCTATGACATGTTTATTACATGTGTTAATAGGCGTCTATGACATGTTTATTACATGTGTTAATAGGTGTCTATGACATGTTTATTGCATGTGTTAATAGGTGCATATGACATGTTTATTGCATGTGTTAAGTGTTTATTACATGTGTTAATAGGTGTCTATGACATGTTTATTACATGTGTTAATAGGTGTCTATGACATGTTTATTACATGTGTTAATAGGTGTCTATGACATGTTCATTACATGTGTCATTAAGTGTCTATGACATGTTTATTACATGTGTTAATAGGTGTCTATGACATGTTTATTACATGTGTTAATAGGTGTCTATGACATGTTTATTACATGTGTCATTAAGTGTCTATGACATGTTTATTACATGTGTTAAGTGTTTATTACATGTGTTAATAGGTGTCTATGACATGTTTATTACATGTGTTAATAGGTGTCTATGACATGTTTATTACATGTGTTAATAGGTGTCTATGACATGTTCATTGCATGTGTTAATAGGTGGGTATGACATGTTTATTACATGTGTTAATAGGTGTCTATGACATGTTTATTACATGTGTTAATAGGTGTCTGACATGTTTATTACATGTGTTAATAGGTGTCTATGACATGTTTATTACATGTGTTAATAGGTGTCCATGACATGTTCATTACATGTGTCATTAAGTGTCTATGACATGTTCATTGCATGTGTTAATAGGTGTGTATGACATGTTTATTACATGTGTTAATAGGTGTCTGTGACATGTTTATTGCATGTGTTATTAAGTGTCTATGACATGTTTATTACATGTGTTAATAGGTGTCTATGACATGTTTATTGCATGTGTTATTAAATGTCTATGACATGTTTATTACATGTGTTAATAGGTGTGTATGACATGTTTATTGCATGTGTTAATAGGTGTGTATGACATGTTTATTACATGTGTTAATAGGTGTCTATGACATGTTTATTGCATGTGTTATTAAGTGTCTATGACATGTTTATTACATGTGTTACTAGGTGTCTATGACATGTTTATTACATGTTATTAAGTGTCTATGACATGTTTATTACATGTGTTAAGTGTTTATTGCATGTGTTAATAAGTGTCTATGACATGTTTATTACATGTGTTAAGTGTCTACACATGTTTATTACATGTGTCAATAGGTGTCTATGACATGTTTATTGCATGTGTTAATAAGTGTCTATGACATGTTTATTACACGTGTTAATAGGTGTCTATGACATGTTTATTACATGTGTTAATAAGTGTCTATGACATGTTTATTACATGTGTTAAGTCTTTATTACATGTGTTAATAGGTGTCTATGACGTGTTTATTACATGTGTTTATTACATGTTAAGTGTCTATAACATGTTTATTACATGTGTTAATAGGTGCGTATGACATGTTTATAGCATGTGTTATTAAGTGTCTATGACATGTTTATTACATGTGTTAATAGGTGTCTATGACATGTTTATTACATGTGTTAAGTGTTTATTACATGTGTTAATAGGTGTCTATGACATGTTTATTACATGTGTTAATAGGTGTCTATGACATGTTTATTACATGTGTTAATAGGTGTGTATGACATGTTTATTGCATGTGTTAATAGGTGTGTATGACATGTTTATTACATGTGTTAATAGGTGTCTATGACATGTTTATTACATGTGTTAATAGGTGTCTATGACATGTTTATTACATGTGTTAATAGGTGTCCATGACATGTTTATTACATGTGTTAATAGGTGTCTATGACATGTTTATTACATGTGTTAATAGGTGTCTATGACATGTTCATTACATGTGTTAATAGGTGTCTATGACATGTTCATTACATGTGTTAATAAGTGTCTATGACATGTTTATTGCATGTGTTAATAGGTGCGTATGACATGTTTATTACATGTGTTAATAGGTGTGTATGACATGTTTATTGCATGTGTTAATAGGTGCGTATGACATGTTTATTACATGTGTTAATAGGTGCGTATGACATGTTTATGGCATGTGTTATTAAGTGTCTATGACATGTTTATTACATGTATTAAGTGTCTATGACATGTTTATTATATGTGTTAATAGGTGTCTATGACATGTTTATTGCATGTGTTATTAAGTGTCTATGACATGTTTATTACAAGTGTTAAGTGTTTATTACATGTGTTAATAGGTGTCTATGACATGTTTATTACATGTGTTAATAGGTGTCTATGACATGTTTATTGCATGTGTTAATAGGTGCATATGACATGTTTATTGCATGTGTTAAGTGTTTATTACATGTGTTAATAGGTGTCTATGACATGTTTATTACATGTGTTAATAGGTGTCTATGACATGTTTATTACATGTGTTAATAGGTGTCTATGACATGTTTATTACATGTGTTAATAGGTGTCTATGACATGTTCATTACATGTGTCATTAAGTGTCTATGACATGTTTATTACATGTGTTAATAGGTGTCTATGACATGTTTATTACATGTGTTAATAGGTGTCTATGACATGTTCATTACATGTGTCATTAAGTGTCTATGACATGTTTATTACATGTGTTAAGTGTTTATTACATGTGTTAATAGGTGTCTATGACATGTTTATTACATGTGTTAATAGGTGTCTATGACATGTTTATTACATGTGTTAATAGGTGTCTATGACATGTTCATTGCATGTGTTAATAGGTGGGTATGACATGTTTATTACATGTGTTAATAGGTGTCTATGACATGTTTATTACATGTGTTAATAGGTGTCTGACATGTTTATTACATGTGTTAATAGGTGTCTATGACATGTTTATTACATGTGTTAATAGGTGTCCATGACATGTTCATTACATGTGTCATTAAGTGTCTATGACATGTTCATTGCATGTGTTAATAGGTGTGTATGACATGTTTATTACATGTGTTAATAGGTGTCTGTGACATGTTTATTGCATGTGTTATTAAGTGTCTATGACATGTTTATTACATGTGTTAATAGGTGTCTATGACATGTTTATTGCATGTGTTATTAAATGTCTATGACATGTTTATTACATGTGTTAATAGGTGTGTATGACATGTTTATTGCATGTGTTAATAGGTGTGTATGACATGTTTATTACATGTGTTAATAGGTTCTATGACATGTTTATTGCATGTGTTATTAAGTGTCTATGACATGTTTATTACATGTGTTAATAGGTGTCTATGACATGTTTATTGCATGTGTTATTAAGTGTCTATGACATGTTCATTACATGTGTTAATAGGTGTGTATGACATGTTTATTGCATGTGTTATTAGGTGTCTATGACATGTTTATTACATGTGTTAATAGGTGTGTATGACATGTTTATGACATGTGTTAATAGGTGTCTATGACATGTTTATTACATGTGTTAATAGGTGTCTATGACATGTTTATTGCATGTGTTATTAGGTGTCTATGACATGTTTAATACATGTGTTAATAGGTGTCTATGACATGCGTTAATAAGCGTGTCAATTGCAGATTCGAGCACCCAGGAGGAGAAGAGCGGCGAGCAGCCCAAGCAGAGGAAGAAACGTTCCCGGGCGGCCTTCTCGCACGCCCAGGTCTTCGAGCTGGAGCGCCGCTTCAACCACCAGCGCTACTTGTCCGGGCCGGAGCGGGCCGACCTGGCCGCCTCCCTGAAGCTGACAGAGACTCAGGTGAAGATCTGGTTCCAGAACCGCCGCTACAAGACCAAGCGCCGGCAGATGGCGGCCGACCTGATGGCGTCCACGCCGGCCGCCAAGAAGGTGGCGGTGAAGGTGCTGGTGCGGGACGACCAGAGACAGTACGGCCCGGGGGAGGTGCTGCGGCCCCCGCTGCTCTCCCTGCAGCCCTCCTACTACTACCCCTACGCCTACTGCCTGCCCGCCTGGACGCTGGCATGCGCCGCCAACCAGTGACCACACCGGGCGGGGACTCTATTTATTGCAACACTCCCAAGCCGGGAAGTCACCTTTGAACCAAAGAAGAAGTCAATCAAGGAGCCCTGAGGCTGATTGGACACTTAATTGTGGCCCCTCCTCCTTTCTCGTCACGTCCTACCTCTGCAGTGATCTGGACTTTATTGTTGCAGGCGTTATTGTTGTGATCTCTCTCTCTCTCTCTCTCTCTCTCTCTCTCTCTCTCTCTCTCTCTCTCTCTCTCTCTGTTGTGCAGTAAAGGTAGGCTCTTGGACCGCATGAAACACTCAACTTGTGGTGTTGTGGGCAAGGAGTGTGCCTCTTTAAAAGTGTGTTTGTTTTGTGTGTGTGTGTGTGTGTGTGTGTGTGTGTGGGTGTGTGTGTTTGGATGCTTCAAAGAATATTAAAACATACACTTCATATCATTTGGGGCTATTTTCATTCATCGGGGGACTTTTTACAGCGTGACGCGGCAATTTCATTCAAAAACAATGTCACCAGCGTGGATAGGCAGGGGCGTAACAGCACATTTTGGGACCCCGTACACAAGACTCCTGAAGGGCCCCTTTTAATCTATCTAACCACATATCTAGACAACCCCCCTAAATAATTTTGCATCTGTTAAAAAAAAACAGGTTTCAAAATAAAGTGGACAGAATAGGAATATAACCTGTCATTAAAGATCTAAATATAAATATCAAAATGTAAAGTAAAGATTAGCTAATACACCGATCATAATAATACATCATTATTAATATCATTACAATTTTGTTAGTTCATTTCCTGGGAGTTGTGTCTACACTGTCTTTAAAAAATGCAGACAACTCCTGTTTCTAACGTCATTTTAGGGTCCTTGAACGCACCACGCTTATGTGCAAAGAGGTGCAAAAGTGCAACTTTCTCCTACGCTGCCACATAATAGATTTATTATATTTTTACCAAATGAATGCTTAAAGGTGACGTTTGACGACGTTAAGTCGTCTGTGTTGAGTAAAGTATATTTTTGATAAATAGGTTTTAGATATTCTTACTTTGATTTCAAGTAACATTATTATTAAACTTTTACAGCTATTGTATATTATTTTGTTTTAACATTTAGGATGTTTTTTTTTAAATTTATTTAAATAATTTACATATTTAAATGACAGAGTTTTTTTCTTCTTGGGGTCCCAGTACAACATAGCTACCCCCCTACCCCCCACATTGCATTAAAAAAAAGAACCTGCTCAAAAAAGTGAAATAATGATATTAAAATATGTATTTAAAATAATTTTATTTCTGTATGTGTAGTTTTATAGAAGATTAAATTTAAAAAATAATTTGATTAAAAAAACAACTGCACAAATATGGATATGCATTCAATAAAATAAAATGTTTTAAATACATTTAAAAAGTGAAATAATTATATCAAAAAGTTCCAAAAAATATATAGAATTTTAGTGTGAGTAGTTTTATTGATTTAATTTTGAACGTTTAAAAAAAATAAAAACTGCACAGCTATGCATTTATTAAAGTCCATCCATCCATCCATTTCCTACCGCTTATTCCCTTTGGGGTCGCGGGGGGCGCTGGAGCCTATCTCAGCTACAATCAGGCGGAAGGCGGTGTACACCCTGGACAAGTCGCCACCTCATCGCAGGGCCAAAACAGATAGACAGACAACATTCACACTCACATTCACACACTAGGGCCAATTTAGTGTTGCCAATCAACCTATCCCCAGGTGCATGTTTTTGGAGGTGGGGGGAAGCCGGAGTACCCGGAGGGAACCCACGCAGGAGAACATGCAAACTCCACACAGAAAGATCCCGAGGCCGGGATTGATCTCAGGACTACTCAGGACCTTCGTATTGTGAGGCAGACGCACTAACCCCTCTGCCACCGTGCTGCCCATTTATTAAAGCAACCTGCTCTAAATTAATGTAAAAGAGTGAAATAATGATTTTTGTTTTTTTTAAATACATTGATAAAAAAATAACTTCTGTCATTGTGATCCAATTTCAAATAAAAATGAAAGACTTCATTAATAATGAGGTATTCATAAGTCCAGGTTTTCATCCAGCAATCGTTTTATTTCTAATAGACAACTATGCATGTTACACAATCTTCACGCACACAATTTACATTTCCATATTTCATTTGAATTGTAGTCATCATGTCAACACTCATACTTTGTACTTTATTTAGTTTCTATTTTTAGAACCTGATGCCCCAACATGAAAATGTCAATGTTGGGTTCGACTACATCAAATAAATGCACTAAAAAAAAAAAGTTCTTTAAAATCTACCACGAATTTGCGTCCTGAAAGATAATGTTGATGTGTGTTCTTGGATTCTGTGGCTTTAATCCAACAAACCATACATCAATAAGAAGAATCCACATCCTCAAATCGTCATATAAATAAGATGACCTTTTGACAGTTGAGAATCAACATCCACAAATCGTCTAATAAATAATTTTTTTTGACAGTTGAGAATTCACATCCTTAAATCGTCTAATAAATAAGATTTTTTGACAGGTGAGAATCCACATCCTCAAATCGTCTAATGAATACCATCTTTTGATAGGTGAGAATCCACATCCTCAAATAGTCTAATCAATAAGATCTTTTGACAGGCGAGAATCCAAATCGTCTAATGAATAAGAAAATCTTTTGATAGGCGAGAATCCACATCCTCAAATCTTCGAATGAATAAGATCTTTTGACAGTTGAGAATCCACATCCTCAAATTGTCTAATAAATAACATCTTTTGACAGGTGAGAAACCACATTCTCAAATCGCTATTGAATAAGAAGATCTTTTGATAGGTGAGAAATTACATGATCAAATAGTCTAATGAATAAGATCTTTGAATAGGTGAGAATCCACATCCTCAAATCTTCGAATGAATAAGATCTTTTGACAGTTGAGAATCCACATCCTCAAATTGTCTAATAAATAAGATATTTTGACAGTTGAGAATCCACATCCTTAAATCGTCTAATGAATAAGATCTTTTGATAGGTGAGGATCCATAACCTCAAATTGTCTAAAGAATAAGAAGATCTTTTGACAGGTGAGAATCCACATCCTCAAATCATCTAATGAATAAGAAGATATTTTGACAGTTGAGAATCCACATCCTTAAATCGTCTAATGAATAAGAAGATATTTTGACAGGCAAGAATCCACATCCTCAAATCGACTAATAAATAAGATCTTTTGACAGTTGAGAACCCACATCCACAAATCGTCAAATAAATAAGATCTTTTGACAGGTGAGAATCCACATCCACAAATCGTCTAATGAATAAGAAGATCTTTTGACAGGTGAGAATCCACATCCTTAAATCGTCTAATAAATAAGATCTTTCCACAGGTGAGAATCCACATCCTCAAATCGACTAATAAATAAGATCTTTTGACAGTTAAGAATCCACATCCACAAATCGACTAATAAATAAGATCTTTTGAAGGTTGAGAATCCACATCCTTAAATCGTCTAATAAATAAGATCTTTTGACAGGTGAGAATCCCCATCCTCAAATAGTCTAATCAATAAGAAGATCTTTTGACAGGCGAGAATCCACATCCTCAAATCGACTAATAAATAAGATCTTTTGACAGTTAAGAATCCACATCCACAAATCGACTAATAAATAAGATCTTTTGAAGGTTGAGAATCCACATCCTTAAATCGTCTAATAAATAAGATCTTTTGACAGGTGAGAATCCACATCCTCAAATAGTCTAATCAATAAGAAGATCTTTTGACAGGCGAGAATCCACATCCTCAAATCGACTAATAAATAAGATCTTTTGACAGTGGAGAATCCACATGCTCAAATCGTCTAATAAATAAGATCTTTTAAAAGGCAAGAATCCACATCCTTAAATCGTCTAATAAATAAGATCTTTTGATAGGTGAGAATCCACATCCTTAAATCATCTAATGAATAAGAAGATCTTTTGATAGTTGAGAAGCCACATCCTTAAAATCGTCTAATAAATAAGATCTTTTGATAGGTGAGAATCCACATCCTTAAATCATCTAATGAATAAGATCTTTTGAAGGTTGAGAATCCACATCCTTAAATCGTCTAATAAATAAGATCTTTTGACAGGTGAGAATCCACATCCTCAAATAGTCTAATCAATAAGAAGATCTTTTGACAGGCGAGAATCCACATCCTCGAATCGACTAATAAACAAGATCTTTTGACCGTTAAGAATCCACATCCACAAATCGACTAATATATAAGATCTTTTGAAGGTTGAGAATCCACATCCTTAAATCGTCTAATAAATAAGATCTTTTGATAGGTGAGAATCCACATCCTCAAAGAGTCTAATAAATAACATCTTTTGACAGTTGAGAATCCACATCTTCAAATCGTCTAATACATAAAATCTTTTGACAGGTGAGAATCCATCCTCAAATCGTCTAATGAATAAGATCTTTTGACAGTGGAGAATCCCCATGCTCAAATCGTCTAATAAATAAGATCTTTTAAAAGGCGAGAATCCACATCCTTAAATCGTCTAATAAATAAGATTTTTTGATAGGTGAGAATCCACATCCTTAAATCATCTAATGAATAAGAAGATCTTTTGATAGTTGAGAATCCGCATCCTTAAAATCGTCTAATAAATAAGATCTTTTGACAGGTGAGAATCCACATCCTCAAATAGTCTAATCAATAAGAAGATCTTTTGACAGGCGAGAATCCACATCCTCAAATCGACTAATAAACAAGATCTTTTGACAGTTAAGAATCCACATCCACAAATCGACTAATAAATAAGATCTTTTGGAGGTTGAGAATCCACATCCTTAAATCGTCTAATAAATAAGATCTTTTGACAGGTGAGAATCCACATCCTTAAATCATTTAATGAATAAGAAGATCTTTTGATAGTTGAGAATCCGCATCCTTAAAATCGTCTAATAAATAAGATCTTTTGACAGGTGAGAATCCACATCCTCAAATAGTCTAATCAATAAGAAGATCTTTTGACAGGCGAGAATCCACATCCACAAATCGACTAATAAATAAGATCTTTTGAAGGTTGAGAATCCACATCCTTAAATCGTCTAATGAATAAGATCTTTTGACAGGCGAGAATCCACATCCTCAAATAGTCTAATAAATAACATCTTTTGACAGGTGAGAATCCACATCTTCAAATCGTCTAATACATAAAATCTTTTGACAGGTGAGAATCCATCCTCAAATCGTCTAATGAATAAGAAGATCTTTTGACAGTGGAGAATCCACATGCTCAAATCGTCTAATAAATAAGATCTTTTAAAAGGCGAGAATCCACATCCTTAAATCGTCTAATAAATAAGATCTTTTGATAGGTGAGAATCCGCATCCTTAAAATCGTCTAATAAACAAGATCTTTTGACAGTTAAGAATCCAAATCCACAAATCGACTAATAAATAAGATCTTTTGAAGGTTGAGAATCCACATCCTTAAATCGTCTAATAAATAAGATCTTTTGACAGGTGAGAATCCACATCCTCAAATAGTCTAATCAATAAGAAGATCTTTTGACAGGCGAGAATCCACATCCTTAAATCGACTAATAAACAAGATCTTTTGACCGTTAAGAATCCACATCCACAAATCGACTAATAAATAAGATCTTTTGAAGGTTGAGAATCCACATCCTTAAATCGTCTAATAAAATAAGATCTTTTGATAGGTGAGAATCCACATCCTCAAATAGTCTAATAAATAACATCTTTTGACAGTTGAGAATCCACATCTTCAAATCGTCTAATACATAAAATCTTTTGACAGGTGAGAATCCATCCTCAAATCGTCTAATGAATAAGATCTTTTGACAGTGGAGAATCCCCATGCTCAAATCGTCTAATAAATAAGATCTTTTAAAAGGCGAGAATCCACATCCTTAAATCGTCTAATAAATAAGATTTTTTGATAGGTGAGAATCCACATCCTTAAATCATCTAATGAATAAGAAGATCTTTTGATAGTTGAGAATCCGCATCCTTAAAATCGTCTAATAAATAAGATCTTTTGACAGGTGAGAATCCACATCCTCAAATAGTCTAATCAATAAGAAGATCTTTTGACAGGCGAGAATCCACATCCTCAAATCGACTAATAAACAAGATCTTTTGACAGTTAAGAATCCACATCCACAAATCGACTAATAAATAAGATCTTTTGGAGGTTGAGAATCCACATCCTTAAATCGTCTAATAAATAAGATCTTTTGACAGGTGAGAATCCACATCCTTAAATCATTTAATGAATAAGAAGATCTTTTGATAGTTGAGAATCCGCATCCTTAAAATCGTCTAATAAATAAGATCTTTTGACAGGTGAGAATCCACATCCTCAAATAGTCTAATCAATAAGAAGATCTTTTGACAGGCGAGAATCCACATCCTCAAATCGACTAATAAATAAGATCTTTGACAGTTAAGAATCCACATCCACAAATCGTCTAATAAATAAGATCTTTTGACAGGTGAGAATCCACATCCTCAAATAGTCTAATCAATAAGAAGATCTTTTGACAGGCGAGAATCCACATCCTCAAATCGACTAATAAATAAGATCTTTTGACAGTTAAGAATCCACATCCACAAATCGACTAATAAATAAGATCTTTTGAAGGTTGAGAATCCACATCCTTAAATCGTCTAATGAATAAGATCTTTTGACAGGCGAGAATCCACATCCTCAAATAGTCTAATAAATAACATCTTTTGACAGGTGAGAATCCACATCTTCAAATCGTCTAATACATAAAATCTTTTGACAGGTGAGAATCCATCCTCAAATCGTCTAATGAATAAGAAGATCTTTTGACAGTGGAGAATCCACATGCTCAAATCGTCTAATAAATAAGATCTTTTAAAAGGCGAGAATCCACATCCTTAAATCGTCTAATAAATAAGATCTTTTGACAGGTGAGAATCCACATCCTTAAATCATTTAATGAATAAGAAGATCTTTTGATAGTTGAGAATCCGCATCCTTAAAATCGTCTAATAAATAAGATCTTTTGACAGGTGAGAATCCACATCCTCAAATAGTCTAATCAATAAGAAGATCTTTTGACAGGCGAGAATCCACATCCTCAAATCGACTAATAAATAAGATCTTTGACAGTTAAGAATCCACATCCACAAATCGTCTAATAAATAAGATCTTTTGACAGGTGAGAATCCACATCCTCAAATAGTCTAATCAATAAGAAGATCTTTTGACAGGCGAGAATCCACATCCTCAAATCGACTAATAAATAAGATCTTTTGACAGTTAAGAATCCACATCCACAAATCGACTAATAAATAAGATCTTTTGAAGGTTGAGAATCCACATCCTTAAATCGTCTAATGAATAAGATCTTTTGACAGGCGAGAATCCACATCCTCAAATAGTCTAATAAATAACATCTTTTGACAGGTGAGAATCCACATCTTCAAATCGTCTAATACATAAAATCTTTTGACAGGTGAGAATCCATCCTCAAATCGTCTAATGAATAAGAAGATCTTTTGACAGTGGAGAATCCACATGCTCAAATCGTCTAATAAATAAGATCTTTTAAAAGGCGAGAATCCACATCCTTAAATCGTCTAATAAATAAGATCTTTTGATAGGTGAGAATCCGCATCCTTAAAATCGTCTAATAAACAAGATCTTTTGACAGTTAAGAATCCAAATCCACAAATCGACTAATAAATAAGATCTTTTGAAGGTTGAGAATCCACATCCTTAAATCGTCTAATAAATAAGATCTTTTGACAGGTGAGAATCCACATCCTCAAATAGTCTAATCAATAAGAAGATCTTTTGACAGGCGAGAATCCACATCCTTAAATCGACTAATAAACAAGATCTTTTGACCGTTAAGAATCCACATCCACAAATCGACTAATAAATAAGATCTTTTGAAGGTTGAGAATCCACATCCTTAAATCGTCTAATAAAATAAGATCTTTTGATAGGTGAGAATCCACATCCTCAAATAGTCTAATAAATAACATCTTTTGACAGTTGAGAATCCACATCTTCAAATCGTCTAATACATAAAATCTTTTGACAGGTGAGAATCCATCCTCAAATCGTCTAATGAATAAAATCTTTTGACAGTGGAAAATCCCCATGCTCAAATCGTCTAATAAATAAGATCTTTTAAAAGGCGAGAATCCACATCCTTAAATCATCTAATAAATAAGATCTTTTGATAGGTGAGAATCCACATCCTTAAATCATCTAATGAATAAGAAGATCTTTTGATAGTTGAGAATCCGCATCCTTAAAATCGTCTAATAAATAAGAACTTTTGACAGTTAAGAATCCACATCCACAAATCGACTAATAAATAAGATCTTTTGAAGGTTGAGAATCCACATCCTTAAATCGTCTAATAAATAAGATCTTTTGACAGGTGAGAATCCACATCCTCAAATAGTCTAATCAATAATAAGATCTTTTGACAGTTAAGAATCCACATCCACAAATCGACTAATAAATAAGATCTTTTGAAGGTTGAGAATCCACATCCTCAAATCGTCTAATGAATAAGATCTTTTGACAGGCGAGAATCCACATCCTAAAATAGTCTAATAAATAACATCTTTTGACAGGTGAGAATCCACATCTTCAAATCGTCTAATACATAAAATCTTTTGACAGGTGAGAATCCATCCTCAAATCGTCTAATGATTAAGAAGATCTTTTGACAGTGGAGAATCCACATGCTCAAATCGTCTAATAAATAAGATCTTTTAAAAGGCGAGAATCCACATCCTTAAATCGTCTAATAAATAAGATCTTTTGATAGGTGAGAATCCACATCCTTAAATCATCTAATGAATAAGAAGATCTTTTGATAGTTGAGAATCCACATCCTTAAATCATCTAATGAATAAGAAGATCTTTTGATAGTTGAGAATCCACATCCTCAAATTGTCTAATAAATAAGATCTTTTGACAGGTGAGAATCCACATCCTCAAATCGTCTAATGAATAAGAAGATCTTTTGACAGTTGAGAATTCCCATCCTTAAATCGTCGAGCCAGATGAGGTGGTTTGGGCATCTGGTCAGGTTGCCACCCGAACGCCTCCCTAAGGAGGTGTTTAGGACACGTCCAACCAGTAGGAAGCCACGGGGAAGACCCAGGACACGTTGGGAAGACCGGGAGGAGCTGAACGAAGTGGCTGGGGAGAGTGACGTCTGGGCTTCTCTGCTTAGGCTGCTGCCCCCGCGACCCGACATCGAAAAAGCGGAAGAAGTTAAAGTTAAGTAAAAGTTAAAGTAGATGGATTGATGGAAACTGACGGAATACAAAAAGCCAACTTCCTGCAAGGCCAACAGGGGAAGCTGTCAATCATAGAATAGTACCCTCATCGTAAGAACGCTGCTTTGCACCTGCGTCAGGTAGACATTCCGTGAATAAAAGTGTGGTAAAGAGACATAGGACACTACATTAGGTACACCTGCATACTTGCTGAGCAGCTGTGGAACAGTTTTGTGACCTGTTGCAGTCAACGTCCAAGCTATCGCTATTGATGGTCAAATAAGCATATATAATAATAAGCCATATTTATTTTAGGTAGCCAAACATATTGCCTGAAGAGTATACATTATAAAATATGCCAGGAGCTGTTTTAGATGGTTTTTTTTGTGTAAAGGAAGATAAAATGAGTGTACTAGAGAGTATTGCCTCCTTCTGTGGTCACATTGCATCACCGCAGCACCTTCATTGTTATTTTAGTACATTTTCCACACACTTTATGCACGCAAAATGCTATATTTTATTGTTTGTGGCCCAGTGAACCGTGACTTGATTAGATTAGTGGATGTTGAGGATAGGCTGCAGCCCACCTGTGGTTTAAAAGAGGACAAACAGTATCAAAAATGCTGACTTCCTCATTTTGATTAAAAAATAAATAAAAAATAGCACAAATTGTTTTATTCCTTTTTGTTATGTATATTGGACTCGTGCGTTAATGTTGCTGATCAATTAGAGTTGATAATTAATTATTGACTTTATTTAATTGTATTTTTCTGAATCAAATGCCTCAAATCGATTTTTTTTTTTCAGGCAAATTGACGCACTTTAAATCGTTTCTGTTACAAACTAAAGACAATGTTGATAAAAAGATTCTTTGTTTTAGGTTTATCAATATTTTTTTTTTACTTGTGAATTGTTTTTTTAATAAAAAAATAGTTTTTTAATTGAATTTTTTTTTTTTTTGCAGAAAATGTTTTTATTAGTATTTTTTCTTGGGAATCGTTTTTTTAATTGAAGAAAATTGTTTTTATACTTGCAAAGCGTTGTTTTAATTGAATACATTTTTTTTTATACTTGCAAATACATGTTTATTTGGACAAATGTGCTTTTTTAAAACTTTTAAAACTTTTTTATTAAAGAAAATTGTTTTTCTTAAATTTGCGAATAATTTTTTTTACCTGCAGAACATTGTGTTTTTACTCGCGAATAATTGTTTTTTGAAATGAAGAAAATGTTTGTTTTTTACTTACAAAACGCTCTTTTACTTGCAGAATTTTTTTTTTCTACATGCGAACTGTTTTATTAATTGAAGAAAATTGTTTTTATACTTGAGAATTGTTTTTTTAATTTGCATAATAATAAAAAAAATGCTTTAATTGGTAATCGTTTTTTTAATTGAAGAAAATTGTTTTTATACTTACAAATGTTTTTTTTAAATAGAAGATACATGTTTTATACTTGCAAATACATGTTTTATTTGCAGATATATATTTTTTTTAACTTGTGAAACTTTTTTTTATTAAAGAAAATTGTTGTTTCAAATTTGCGAATAATTTTTTTTAACCTGCAGAACATTGTGTTTTTACTTGCGAATCTTTTTTTTTTTTAACTTGCAAATTGTTCTTTTGCGTGCAGAAAATAGTTGTTTTCTACACGCGAACCGTTTTATAAATTGAAGAAAATTGTTTTTATACATGAGAATCGTTTTTTTAATTAGCAGAATTTTTTGAATAAAAAAAAAAATTTGTAATCGTTTTTTTAATTGGACATTTTTTTTTATACTTGTAAATCGTTTTTTTAATTGCAAAAACATTTTTTAATACTTGTAAATACATGTTTTATTTGCATAAATGTGTTTTTTTTTTGCAAATAATTTTTTACCTGCAGCACATTGTGTTTTTACTTGCGTTTTTTTTAATTGAAGGAAATGTTTTTTGTTTTTTTTAACTTGCGAATCGTTCTTTTACTTGAAGATTTTTTTTTCTTTTCTACATGCTAACCGTGTTATTAATTGAAGAACATTTTATTTATACTTGAGGATCGTTTTCTTTAATTTGCAGAATTTTTTTTATTTTTTACTTTAAAATAATTTTCTGTTTTGAAGGAAATTGTTTTTTAGTTGCGATTCGTTGGGCTTGAGTAAAAGCATTTCTGTGATTGTGACGAGGTGGCGACTTGTCCAAGGTGTACACCGCCTTCCGCCCGAGTGCAGCTGGGACCCCCGTGAACCCGAAAGGGACAAGCAGTAAAAAATAGATGGGTGGATACATGTGGAATTTTAGCTGTAATTTCACTCCATTCTAATTTTGCAGTGACACACAAAGTAAGTTGAAAAATAGTTTGTTAGTTAAATAATTAGTTTTGTGTGACGGATAAACAAAAACATCACAAAATGGGGTAAATATATATATTTTTATTTTAGTAACCTTGATTCATTGCGTTCTGCTCGCGCTTCCGGGTTGACCTCGTTGCCATGCCAACGAGGCACGCGTCACAACGGACGCAACCATTTGGCCGATTGTGAGTCTGCTTATCGAGTGCTTCCGTGCGGTTGTGACGATATTTAGAGACACGCCTGTCCTCATCAAGGCTCTTATGTGTGTTTTATTATTATATTATTTCCCGGTTACGACACGTAACATTGTAAAAGACGGCGTTAGTGTTTGGCGGACAGAACAACACATGGGTGGAGTTGGTACATTCAAAATGGCGCCGGGTTGCTTACTCGACGCTCTGCTAATCCATCTGTGATTATTAGCCGGCTAGCTTGGTATTAATCCTCCGCTTTTCGCTCGGAGAGAAGGGCTCTGGGGCAGACACACGCAGCGGTGTCATGTCGGACTCGGAGGAGGAGAGCCAGGACCGACAACTGAAGATTGTAGTCATCGGCGACGGCGCTTGCGGAAAGGTAAAAATGTAGCACGCACACACAAACACGAAGCTTCCAATTCCCACACTTAATAACGCTGCACGTCACCTGTAAAAGTCTCCACATACCAACATAACACAGCCATAGTCTCCTTTAAACATTCCACTTTGTATTTAGCTCCTTGCGCTGCTGTTTCTGAAGCTGTAGCGAGCCTTCGCGTCACCATGGCGACGGACGATGCTAAATTAGCCAGGAGCTAACCAGCCTCGAGAAGTGACGATGCTGTCGTTTACAGACGGCAAGTAAACGCTTCACGTCGGAGTCACGTGATTATCATCTGACAAGTGAAAATTAGTGAGGCTTATTGTGTGTTGATTTAAAGGTTTGGTAATAATGTACGAGGAGTCAAAAGGGACAAGCGGTAGAAAAATGGATGGATGGAGTCATTTGTGTGGCTGTAGTTTGCAGTGGTGATGGAGTGCATGATTGTTTGATTGATTGATTGAGACTTTTATTAGTAGGTTGCACAGTGATGTACATATTACGTACAATTGACCACTAAATGGTAACACCAGAATACGTTTTTCAACTTGTTTAAGTCGGGGTCCACTTAAATTGATTCATGATACAGATATATACTATCATCATAATACAGTCATCACACAAGATAATCATCAGGGTATATACAATACATTGAATTATTGACATTATTTACATCCGGGTCATCACTTCAGTCATCAACAATTGAGAACAGAGAAATGGACATTGCAACAGTGTAAGACTGACTTGGTAGGATATGTACAGCAAGTAGTGGACATAGAGAGAGAGAGATCAGAAAGCATAAGAAAAGTATCTACATTTGATTATTTACATTTGATTATTAACAATCCGGGGAGGGTGTTAGTTTAGGGTTGAAGTTGCCTGGAGGTGTACTTTTATTGTGGTTTTTCACTGTATTAAAGGTAATATTTTGACCCTGATAGGGGTGTAACGGTACACAAAAATTTCGGTTTGGTACGTACCTCGGTTTAGAGGTCACGGTTCGGTTCATTTTCGGTACAGTAAGAAAACAACAAAATATCAATTTTTGGGTCATTTATTTACCAAATTTGTAAACAATGGCTTTATCCTTTTAACATTGGGAACACTATAATAAGTCTGCCCACGTTAATCAACATTAAACTGCCTCAACTTGCACTGAGCCTAGTCTATAAAATTTGCTACACCTCCCTGATACCGAAGTACATGTCAAACTACTTCCTTAATGTAAATGACCGCCATAACTACAACACCAGAGGGAGCTCCACTAACCACGTTGAACCCAGATTCCGAACTAACACAGGTCTTAACTCATTCTCTTTCTATGCCACATCAATGTGGAATGCACTCCCAACAGGTGTAAAAGAAAGGGCATCTCTATCCTCCTTCAAAACCGCACTAAAAGAACACCTCCAGGCAACTACAACCCTAAACTAACACCCTCCTTTCCACATAATACCTCTTCGGATTGTAAATAATCAAATGTAAATAATCAAATGTAGACATTTTTCTTATGCTTTCTGATCTCTCTCTCTTTATGTCCACTACTTGCTGTACATATCCTACCAAGTCAGTCCTACACTGTTTCAATGCCCATTTCTCTGATGATGCAATTGTTGATGCTGATTGTTGATGACTGAAGTGTTGATACCAACCAAACCTACCCCCCCCCCTCCATATCCCATCCCACACCCCGGATTGTCCATCCATCCATTTTGTACCGTAAATAATTCAATGTATATACTCTGATAATTATCTTGTGTGATGACTGTTTTATGATGTTAGTATATATTTGATAGTATATATCTGTATCATGAATCAATTTAAGTGGACCCCGACTTAAACAAGTTGAAAAACTTATTCGGGTGTTACCATTTAGTGGTCAATTGTACGGAATATGCACTTCACTTTGCAATCTACTACTAAAAGTTTCAATCAATCAAAAAAAGTTGTTCAGATAAAATAAAATGACAAAACTTTTATTTTACATATAAAAAGTGCAACATTAAACAGTTTCAAGTCAACTCATCATGCTTACTTTATTACAGCATTTGGGAAGCCTGTAGTTGATTTTTGTTATGTAAATATTATACAGTATTTTTATCAACATATGATAGCAGGGACCCTGCCATTCAAAACTAGGCTGCTCCATTACTAATGATTAATGTAACTGTAGCTGAAAAAATAGTACAATAGCAATAGGAGAGACTATTCATCCCTGAACACCATCGAGTTCATGTAGGCTTAATGATGCAGTTACATTATTATATCAACTATCAGAGACAGAAACTCTTCATTTAACATAATGTCCTTTTTTGCTGCTTCAACACAGCTCAATCAACACAGAAAAAGGTAAAGTGAAATAACAGACAGACAGGGCTTTGCTGTCCGTAACACACACACACATGCACACACACATGCACACACACATGCACACACACAAGCTAATTAGCCTTCACCTCAAGCCAGGACTGCGAGCGAGCTGAGCTGCCGTTTACGTTTCTAGAACATCAACGGGCTCATAGTGATGTTACTAGTAGTTGACTGGGAGGTGTTTATTATATTTTGGGGAGAGTCCGCTGCCTGATGCTTACCTGCTAAACAACTATCTGCTCATGACTACGCTGGAGCACTGACTCCATGCGCTCTGAATACGCACTGCTGATTGGCTGTTACCGCTCTGAATACGCACTGCTGATTGGCTGTTAGCGCTCTGTTTGTAACCAATCAGATGGTTGTGTGGGTGGGACAATGCTGGGTGCTGTGTAGAGTACTGACAGAGACAGGCAGAATGAAGCGGAGTAGCTTGTTAAGACTTTAGCTTAGGCGTGTTCGTGTGGAAACTCGTTCGGTACACCTCCGAACCGAACCGAAACGGTTCAATACAAATACACGTACCGTTACACCCCTAGACCCTGAACATTAGAATCTATTATAGCAAGTAGACAAATAATTGCTGTTGACTTAGACCAGGGTTATTGAACTAAAAATTGTTCTAGTGGCCACATTTCCAAACAGTTAAGTTAAAGTACCAATGATTGTCACACACACACACACTAGGTGTGGTGAAATGTGTCCTCTGCATTTGACCCATCCCCTTGTTCACCCCCTGAGAGGTGAGGGGAGCAGTGAGCAGCAGCGGTGGCCGCGGCCGGGAATCATTTTTGGTGATTTAACCCCCAATTCCAACCCTTGATGCTGAGTGCCAAGCAGGGAGGTAATGGGTCCCATTTTTATAGTCTTTGGTATGACTCGGCCGGGGTTTGAACTCACAAACCACCGATCTCAGGGCGGACACTCTAACCACTAGGCCCCTGAGTAGGTAGGAGAAGTCTCCCTTCACTCTTTTGAGATCCTTTGTAGTAGGGTTGTACGGTGGTATACCGGTATTAGTATAGTACCGCGATACTAATGAATCATATTCAGTACTATACCGCCTCTACAAAGTACCGGTACTCCACTCCCCCACTACTCCGTCGTCATCACGTTGTGTCATTGCTGGTTTACGAGCAGAGGAGCATGTTCGGCAGCACACAATCACAGAGTACTTACAAGCAGACAGTGTGTGTGGACAGAAAAGGGAGAACGGACACATTTTGGCTTAAAAACTAACGATAAAGGTGTATTTATAACACTGGAACGCCCTCAGGAAGAGGTGCTTTAAGACAGTGTTTTTCAACCACTGTGCCGCGGCACACTAGTGTGCCCTGAAATACAGTCTGGTGTGCCGTGGGAGATTATCTAATTTCACCTATTTGGGTTAAAAATATTTTTTGCAAACCAGTAATTATAGTCTGCAAATTATGTGTTGCTGTTGAGTGTCGGTGCTGTCTAGAGTAACCGTGTAATACTCTTCCATATCAGTAGGTGGCAGCAGGTAGCTAATTGCTTTGTAGATGTCGGAAACAGCGGGAGGCAGCGTGCAGGTTAAAAAGTGTCTAATGCTTAAACCAAAAATAAACAAAAGGTGAGTGCCCCTAAGAATAGGCATTGAAGCTTAGGGATGGCTATGCAGAACGAAACTAAAACTGAACTGGCTATAAAGTAAACAAAAACAGAATGCTGGACGACAGCAAAGACTTACTGTGGAACAAAGACGGCGTCCACAATGTACATCCGAACATGACATGACAATCAACAATGTACCCACAGAGAAGGATAAAAACACTTGATTGCTAAATAGATGCGGGAAATATCGCTCAAAGGAAGACATGAAACTGCTACAGGAAAATACCAAATAAAGAGAAAAAGCCACCAAAATAGGAGCGCAAGACAAGAACTAAAACACTACACACAGGAAAACAGCAAAAAACTAAAAATAAGTCACGGTGTGATGTGACAGGTCGTGACAGTACACCTACTTTGAGACAAGAGCTAAAGTGATGCATGCTTGGTTATGGTTTAAAGTCATGTCCAACAATTGCGACAATGACTTTTTACTATCAACTGAGTTTAGTTTTTTAATGATTTCTGCTGGTGGTGTGCCTCCGGATTTTTTCAACGCAAAAAATGTGCCTTGGCTCAAAAAAGGTTGAATAACACTGCTTTAAGACCCACTTTTATTCTTTGGCTTTTAACACTACGTGAGTTGTGTGATCTTCTGTCCTCTGTTGTCCTCTGTGTTTTTTTAAAATAAATTTTGATGTCTATTTTACTGTTTTAATTGGTTTTACCCTTTAAAATCGTTTTTAATCATATTTATTTTTTATATTGTTTTTATATTGGTTTTCTACTCATTTATTTTTTGTTTTTATTTAGTCATTGGTGTAGCATAATATTGTTTTTAATATTGTTTTTAATATTGTTTTTAACATGGCTGTGCAGCACTTTGGAAACATTCTTGTTGTGTAAATGTGCTATATAAATAAAGTGGATTGGATTGGATTGGCTAGCTAGCTCGCGGCTAAAGTTCATCTGCTGTCTGCAGTCATGGCGACAAATAAAGTAAGTTTCTTACAAGTACCATCCGTGTAAGACCACAAGAAAAGTAAATCAAAAACCTGCAAAGATTTGTCTTTAAATACACATTTAATTAAAAATATAACATGATGAGGTCAGTAACTCCCGGCCCCCCTTGTTGTCTTTTTTGTTGTCTAAGTTTTTACCAAAACATTAAAATCCTAATCGGAGATCAGGTTTTCAGGGGAAAAAAGTTTGGATTTTATTTTTGGCCAAAATCCCAGGGACCCCATCAAGTCATACACATGGGGTCCCACAGTAAATTTTTGGGGTCCCACTTTTTTGTAAGCGTTTTGAAAAGAAATGATAAATGTATGCATTATCCTGTTATATCTCACATTCTATATTGTGTTTTGGAAAAAGGTTGTATTAACCTTACTTAATTCATAAAAAAAACAATACAAAAGAAAACAAGCTTTTATGCATATATAAATTTATTCAGTTATAAACATTCATTCACTTTCTTCTTTCCTTCATGGATCTAAACTTTACCACTGCCAGTGGTTTTTTCTATATTTGTAGTCAATAAGTTGCAAGAGTATTTATTTCAGTATAAAAGTGTAAAATGTTTTTTGCTTCAGTCATGAAATGATGATAATGGTGTGCCAGGGCATACATACATTATTTATTTAACGCTTAAATCTCTAGAGTCTACATCAACTTCAGATCTATCCCTCAATTCTAAGTTTTGTTTTTTTTCTGCCCTTGTTGTCAAAGAAAACTATGTTTTTCTTATGGCAAACACAAAAAATATGCAAAATCTTCCACAAAAAATATTTTTCAAAGTGGAATATTTGATGTGAAGTAATCAGAGCCTTGGATAGGTCAATCATTCATAAAAACATTGATTTGGATTCAATATTATGTTTTGAGCAATGACAGTTTTAAAGAAAAAAAACCAGCTTTGTTTTATTAGTCAACATTGCAACTTTTCCTAAATTACATTTCACCTGTAAGCTTTTTTATTCTACCTTTTGTTATGTTTTTGTTTATTTTAATAGTATTTTTAGAATGTGCCGTGGGCCTTTAAAACATTAGCTGCGGGCCGCAAATGGCCTCTGGGCCACACTTTTGACACCCCTGCTATAGATAATAAAAAATTAAATCTGATAAGTCTATGGATAAAAAGCAGAGCGTTTATCATAACGCACAGTCAGCATCTCTACTTCAGTAAACCATGACGGTGATGACATCATTGTCAGCGATGCGAGCGACACTTACTAACTTGTCAGCCACTTCTCCAAAATACTCCTTTTGAACACTCCTCGCACATTAACACTTCAAAACTTTGTTGACCTGCAAAGTATGTTTTTGGGGTGGAGGAGTCTGGTCGGGTGCTGGTTAGCTTGAAGCTAACAGCTAGCCTGTCTCCATCCTTGAACGATGTCGATCCAGCGGGAGATAAAAGTGAAGTTTCCATGGACTCATAAAGACTAAAACAACTCATTTACTGGAGCGATGGCACAGGATGAAGTTAAAAAGGTTGACTTTGCAGTCACCTTAGTGTTTACCATGAAGTATTTCTTTAGACAGCCCCTCGCGGTAAATTTATCCAACAGTGCCTGCTATAGGGCTGGACGATTACTCGGATTTTGATTCTGATTGTGGCTTTTCACAATCATAAAAATATAAAAATATTTAAAAAAAAATGTTAATGGGCCGCGCAATGTGCATGCAAATTCTGTAGCTTGTAATGGTAAAACGGGTGAGGAGCGAATTAATAAAAAAAGAGCGCGTCTACTAGAAGTCACCATGGTTGCTATTTTTTATTTGACAAAGCGCTAGTATGCATAATTATTAACCACTAAACGCAATAAAAGAAGTAAGGCATATGATTTCCGTGTTCACGTAACTGCGGACGGAGTCAGACAATTGGCCAATAAAACAGAATCCGCTGTTAAACGCAGAATAATATCAGGGAAATTGACATAAACGTGAGTGAAATGTTGTCATTGTGAGGAGAAGGAACATTTGTTGGGGAAAATAGTGTGTCCGGTACCGCTCAACCGCCCCGTTCTGAACTAAACAAAGTGGAGACGCTCACTTGAAACGGCGACTAAACTACGGCGCTAGAGCGAGCCGGATCAATGCATACACCCACAACACATGTCATCTGCTTGTGTTGTGGTGAACGACATCATTCATGGATGTAACAACAATGTACAAACAGCAGTCGTAACTCGAGAGGCTCTCTCTCTCCCTTTTTTTTTTTTAGAGCCTCAAGTTGCCTCTTTACTCGTTGAGTTGACAACAACAGCGCAGTGTGTTGTGTGTTATGACCCTTTTACACAAAAACAATTAAAAACAAAATGGAAAAACTGAATGTTATTGTTTTTTTTATGGCTATTGTGAAGAGATTAATATTGTTATTTAAATGTATTGTTATTACTATTATTATTTTACTTGTTGTAGTTTATTTGTTACTAATTTATATCCGTTTTTAGAAATATATTTAAAGTAGAATTTTGCTGGTACAATAAATACTCATGTTTTCAAATTAATGAATAATAGTGTAATTAATGGTGATTATAATATCAAGCAAAATAATTGTGATGATTATTTTTGCCATAATGGTCCAGTGCAAGTGGTTCAAATGTCAATGAAAGGATCTGCCAATCAAGTTCTTCTATACAACAGAAGCGCTTTGGTGTTTTTTGGGAATTTGCTGCAAAAAGTCTCTCCCATGTTTTGAGCTGAACATTGGGGCCAGTCTGGTGTCGGACTGGATTTTGCCCCCGGGCTGCCACTTGGAGAGTCTTGACTTAGGCCAGCTGCCAGAACAAGGAAACAGTTCATACTCCATCCACTTTCCGACATCACAATAATTGTTATTTCTGGTTCTGTGGTTGTAGTATTTTCACTTATACACTTCAGTGGTGGCATGACAAAAAGACAAAGAGAAAGCAAAACACAGTTTTGTCATTCATTTTTTAGATCAGGGGTGTCATACAAATTTTTCTCCCAAATGGAGAAAAATCTACTCCCAAGTGGTAAAATTACGGCACGATAACTTAAAAATAAAGACAACTTCAGATTGTTTTTTTTTGTTTAAAAATAGAACAAGCACATTCTGAAAATGTACAAATCATAACGTTGTTGTTTTTTTTACACTTACATGTTGTGGTTAATAGTATTCTATCTTTATTTGTCATTATTTATACTTTCTGAATAAATTATCTGATAATGTTCATCAGTCAACTCATTGGTGTTAATTTTCAATCTATTAAAATAAAAAAATAATATAAAAATTAAAATACAGGATGTTATTTATGTAGTTTGCTCATTTTCCTTGACTGGTGTGCTAACATCATGTGGTTTATTTTGAAAAAAGAAAGTGTGACTCAAACAGGAATCTATGTTCCTAGCCATGGATGATGGCGCCTTCCTGGTTAGGGTGAAGGCCGTCTCTCATCAGCAAGCCTGGTTTGCCCCGGAAAGAGGGCCAATTATCAATAAACGTTAGTCCCTGTTGTCTACAGAGGCTAGCCAGCCACTTGTTAAGCGAGACTAATCTGCTATATCTCAATTACTCAATGCCTAGACATCTTTCTAGCGAGATCACAAGTCCTGGCTATGTTTCTCTTTGTAATCTCTGACTGTCTCATCCTAGTGTCATTGGAGCCAACGTGTACAACTATGTTCGCATAACTAGTGGTGCGATTGGCCTGCTGGCCCCACTATGGACTGGACTCTCACTATTATGTTAGATCCACTATGGACTGGACTCTCACTATTATGTTAGATCCACTATGGACTGGACTTTCACAATATTATGCTAGATCCACTCGACGTCCATTGCATCCGGTCTCCCCTAGAGGGGGGGTCACCCACATCTGCGGTCCTCTCCAAGGTTTCTCATAGTCATTCACATTGACATCCCACTGGGTTGTGAGTTTTTCCTTGCCCTTATGTGGGCTCTGAACCGAGGATGTCGTTGTGGCTTGTGCAGCTCTTTGAGAAACTTGTGATTTAGGGCTATATAAATAAACATTGATTGATTGATTGATTTTGTACATATGTAGCATAATCTACAAAGATACAAAGAATTGCTATTGTGACATCTAGTGGACACATTTAGAACAGCAGTTTCTGTCATTAAAAAATTTCGGCTCATTTTAATACTTAGCAAACTCATTCCGCGGGCCGGATAAAACCTGTTTGCGGGCCTGATCCGGCCCTCGGGCCATACTTTTGACACCCCTGTTTTAGATGCTTTTTGAGCTAAAGTTACATCAGCTTTGCTGAAGCCTCGTATAGCGTCACGTCCCAGCTTCTGTTGTGGTTTTTTTCCCCCCGGCAAACGTTTGTTGGTCTTTGTTTCGCAGTTTCACCTTTAACAAAATAAAAGGTTTGGCCTGAACGTCCTTCTGCACATTGCTCAACAAGTCTCACACTTCTCTTGAAGCCGTATAAATCGGTGACCTGAAGAGAAAATTGAATGTTCTCATTGTAAATAGTTGATATTTGTTTTGGTTTTGTTCCTGCATTTGAGTGGCGGAGGAAGGTAGCTATGTGGCATTGAAAACACACACCATTACAGTTTTTCCCAGCAGATACGCTGTATTAATGACACACATACACTGGTGCCAAGTGTCATCACTGACTTACTTGCTTGTGTGTTGGACATAAAAAACATCATACAGCCCTGGTCTGAAGTCCACGCTGCTGACTGACAACTTGTATGCCCCCCCCCCACAACCCTTCCCTTATTAATGTCAATTTGCCTCTGAAAATTGCAACGGGATCGGTTTATTTTGGACGCTATTTCCCGGCGGTATATTTTTCCTCGTACCGTTCAGAAAAATAGCAGAGATGTGTGACTGCTTGTCCAACCGAGCGAGATGTTTTTGAAAATAGTTTACACACAAGCGTATTTTTCCACCAGAGAACATGAGTTTTCCCTCAATATTTGCTGTTCTAAAGCAAATGTTAATACTAACACCAGGGTGTTTTAGCAGTACATTATCTGACACTTCAGCTAAAAGTTCATTCTGTTTTCTGAAAAGACTACACGAGAAAATCTCTACTTTACAATGTCTCGGCACATGTTTCACCTCAATGAACCACAGCTTCCCATTGCCGGTAGCATTCATGTACAAACCCCGTTTCCATATGAGTTGGGAAATTGTGTTAGATGTTAATATAAACGGAATACAATGATTTGCAAATCCCTTTCAACCCATATTCAATTGAATGCACTACAAAGACAATATATTTGATGTTCAAACTCATAAACTTTATTTTTTTTTGCAAATAATAATTAACTTAGAATTTCATGGCTGCAACACATGCCAAAGTAGTTGGGAAAGGGCATGTTCACCACTGTGTTACATGGCCTTTCCTTTTAACAACACTCAGTAAACGTTTGAGAACTGAGGAGACACATTTTTTAAGCTTCTCAGGTGGAATTCTTTCCCATTCTTGCTTGATGTACAGCTTAAGTTGTTCAACAGTCCGGGGGTCTCCGTTGTGGTATTTTAGGCTTCATAATGCGCCACACATTTTCAATGGGAGACAGGTCTGGACTACAGGCAGCCAGTCTAGTACCCGCACTCTTTTACTATGAAGCCACGTTGATGTAACACGTGGCTTGGCATTGTCTTGCTGAAATAAGCAGGGGCGTCCGTGGTAACGTTGCTTGGATGGCAACATATGTTGCTCCAAAACCTGTATGTACCTTTCAGCATTAATGGCGCCTTCACAGATGTGTAAGTTACCCATGTCTTGGGCACTAATACACCCCCATACCATCACAGATGCTGGCTTTTCAACTTTGCGCCTATAACAATCTGGATGGTTCTTTTCCTCTTTGGTCCGGAGGACACAACGTCCACAGTTTCCAAAAACAATTTGAAATGTGGACTCGTCACACCACAGAACACTTTTCCACTTTGTATCAGTCCATCTTAGATGAGCTCAGGCCCAGCGAAGCCGACGGCATTTCTGGGTGTTGTTGATAAACGGTTTTTGCCTTGCATAGGAGAGTTTTAACTTGCACTTACAGGTGTAGTGACCAACTGTAGTTACTGACAGTGGGTTTCTGAAGTGTTCCTGAGCCCATGTGGTGATATCCTTTACACGCTGATGTCGCTTGTTGATGCAGTACAGCCTGAGGGATGGAAGGTCACGGGCTTAGCTGCTTACGTGCAGTGATTTCTCCAGATTCTCTGAACCCTTTGATGATATTATGGACCGTAGATGGTGAAATCCCTAAATTCCTTGTAATAGCTGGTCGAGAAAGGTTTTTCTTAAACTGTTCAACAATTTGCTCACGCATTTGTTGACAAAGTGGTGACCTTCGCCCCATCCTTGTTTGTGAATGACTGAGCATTTAATGGAATCTACTTTTATACCCAATCATGGCACCCACCTGTTCCCAATTAGCCTGCACACCTGTGGGATGTTCCAAATAAGTGTTTGATGAGCATTCCTCAACTTTATCAGTATTTATTGCTACCTTTCCCAACTTCTTTGTCACGTGTTGCTGGCATCAAATTCTAAAGATAATGATTATTTGCAAAAAAAAAAAGTTTATCAGTTTGAACATCAAATATGTTGTCTTTGTAGCATATTCAACTGAATATGGGTTGAAAATGATTTGAAAATCCTTGTATTCCGTTTATATTTACATCTAACACAATTTCCCAACTCATATGGAAACCCGTTGTAGACCAAGACCGCGATGCTACCACTACTATGCTTAAAGGCCTACTGAAATGAATTTTTTTTATTTAAACGGGGATAGCAGATCTATTCTATGTGTCATACTTGATCATTTCGCGATATTGCCATATTTTTGCTGAAAGGATTTAGTATAGAACAACGACGATAAAGATTGCAACTTTTGGTATCTGATAAAAAAAAGGCTTGCACCTACCGGAAGTAGCGTGACGTAGTCAGTTGAACATATACGCAAAGTTCCCTATTGTTTACAATGATGGCCGCATGAAGTGAGAGAGATTCGGACCGAGAAAGCGACAATTTCCCCATTAATTTGAGCGAGGATGAAAGATTTGTGGATGAGTAAAGTGCAAGTGAAGGACTAGTGGGGAGTTGAAGCTATTCAGATAGGGAAGATGCTGTGAGAGCCGGGGGTGACCTGATATTCAGCTGGGAATGACTACAACAGTAAATAAACACAAGACATATATATACTCTATTAGCCACAACACAACCAGGCTTATATTTAATATGCCACAAATTAATCCTGCATAAAAACACCTGCGTGTTTGTTATGCTAGCTCCTAGCTCCTCTGCTAGCTCCTAGCTCCATAGAACACGCCAATACAATTCAAACACCTGATCAACACACACAATCACTCAGCCCAAAAGACCGTTTACCTAACCCAAGGTTCATAAAGCTTATATATTTTTAAAAAGTTACGTACGTGACGCGCACATACGGTCAAGTTATCGAATGTTTAGCAGCCAAGGCTGCATACTCACGGTACCTGATATTCAGCTGGGAATGACTACAACAGTAAATAAACACAAGACATATATATACTCTATTAGCCACAACACAACCAGGCTTATATTTAATATGCCACAAATTAATCCTGCATAATAACACCTGCGTGTTTGTTATGCTAGCTCCTAGCTCCTCTGCTAGCTCCTAGCTCCATAGAACACGCCAATACAATTCAAACACCCGATCAACACACACAATCACTCAGCCCAAAAGACCGTTCACCTAACCCAAGGTTCATAAAGCTTATATATTTTTAAAAAGTTACGTACGTGACGCGCACTTACGGTACGGTACGTGTTATGCTAGCTCCTAGCTCCTCTGCTAGCTCCTAGCTCCATAGAACACGCCAATACAATTCAAACACCCGATCAACACACACAATCACTCAGCCCAAAAGACCGTTCACCTAACCCAAGGTTCATAAAGCTTATATATTTTTAAAAAGTTACGTACGTGACGCGCACTTACGGTACGGTACGTGTTATGCTAGCTCCTAGCTCCTCTGCTAGCTCCTAGCTCCATAGAACACGCCAATACAATTCAAACACATGATCAACACACACAATCACTCAGCCCAAAAGACCGTTCACCTAACCCAAGGTTCATAAAGCTTATATATTTTAAAAAAGTTACGTACATACGCAAAAAAAAGCCAAAGCTGCATACTCACAGTAGCACGTCTGCGTCTTTGTCATCCAAATCAAAGTAATCCTGGTAAGAGTCTGTGTTGTCCCAGTTCTCTACAGGCGTCTGTGTATCCAAATCAAAAGTCCTCCTGGTTAGAGTCTCTGTTATCCGAGTTCTTCCATCTTGACTGCATCTTTCGGGAATGTAAACAAAGAAGCGCCGGCTGTGTACTGTTGTGGCTGACTACGTTCGAAAAATACGTCCATTTCGCACCGACAACTTTCTTCTTTGCTTGCTTGGCTTCCTTCTCCATAATGCAATGAACATGATTGAAACAGATTCACGAACACAGATGTCCAGAATACTGTGGAATTATGAAATGAAAACAGAGCTTTTTCATATCGGCTTCAATGTGGAAGGCATACCCGTGTTCGTCGGGCTACGTCACGCGCATACGTCATCCTCAGAGGCGTTTCGAACCGGAAGTTTAGCGGCAAATTTAAAATGTCACTTTATAAGTTAACCCGGCCGTATTGGCATGTGTTATAATGTTAAGATTTCATCATTGATATATAAACTATCAGACTGCGTGGTCGGTAGTAGTGGGTTTCAGTAGGCCTTTAACCGTCGGCAAGACACAATTGTCTTGCTACGCACTTGTGTTGCCAGTTATTCAAACAATAATGCCTTAGTGATGCTTTATTTTCAGCGTGTAACGGTTTTCTTTAGTACTGTAATCCATTCCAAAAAGTCAGACGAAAGCCGAATTAAATAAAAAAAAATACAGAGTAAGCATGTACCGAATTCAGTACTTTTATAGGTACTGACCAAAATCCGTAGGTACCGATTTACGTAAAATCAAACAGTGCCAAATTTCGATACCTTTGTTGCATGTGACATCACTTCCGGTAGCGAACTCGGCACCGGCTCAAACACTTTTTGGTAAACAAGCAGTCAAGCACTCGGAGCAGATCCAGCATACAATTGTCCATTTCTACAAAGCAAGAAGACGGCGCTCAAAAGTACAGTAAGGTTCCACTCCTTCAAAATACGCTAGCTGGATGCTAATTTACATTTGATTTGCCAAGGACATGTTAAAGATTAGCATTAGCGATTTTACATGGCAATTTAAACTCCTACACATTTGGTAATGAAAACTATAAATAAGATGCACGTTCCAATCAAGCAGCTGTTGGGTAATAAAAAACCTAAAACCAGTGGCATGTTGTGTAAATGGTAAATAAAAACAGAATAGAATGATTTGCAAATCATTTTCAACTTATATTCAATTGAATAGACTGCAAGGACAAGATACTTAACGTTCGAACTGGAAAACGTAATTTTTTGCAAATATTAGCTCATTTGGAATTTGATGCCTGCAACATGTTTAACAAAAGCTGGCACAAGTGGCAAAAAAGATTGAGAAAGTTGAGGAATGCTCATCAAACACTTATTTGGAACATCCCACAGGTGTGCAGGCTAATTGGGAACAGGTGGGTGCCATGGTTGGGTATAAAAGCAGCTTCCATTAAATGCTCAGTCATTCACAAACAAGGATGGGGCGAGGGTCACCACTTTGTGAACAAATACATGAGCAAATTGTTTAAGAACAACATTTCTCAACCAGCTATTGCAAACAATTTAGGGATTTCACCATCTACGGTCCGTAATATCATCAAAAGTTTCAGAGAATCTGGAGAAATCACTGCACATAAGCAGCAAGGCTGAAAACCAACATTGAATGCCTGTGACCTTCGATCCCTCAGGCGGTACTGCATCAAAAAGCGACATCAGGGTGTAAAGGATATCACCACATGGGCTCAGGAACACTTCACAAAACCCCTGTCAGTAACTACAGTTCGTTGCTACATCTATAAGTGCAAGTTAAAATTTACAATGCAAAGCGAAAGCCATTTATCAACAACACCCAGAAACGCCGCCGGCTTTGCTGGGCCTGGGCTCATCTAAGATGGACTGATGCAACATGCAAAAGTGTTCTGTGGTCTGAGGAGTCCATATTTACATTTTTTTTGAAACTGTGGATGTCTTTTCCCCTGAAAACAAAGAGGAAAAGAACCATCCGGATTGTTCGAGGCGCAAAGTTGAAAAGCCAGCATCTGTGATGGTATGGGGGTGTATTAGTGCCCAAGACATGGGTAACTTACACTTCTGTGAAGGCACCATTAATGCTGAAAGGTACATACAGGTTTTGGAGTAACATATGTTGCCATCCAAGCAGCGTTATCATGGACGCCCCTGCTTATTTCAGCAAGACAATGCCAAACCACGTGTTACAACAGCGTGGCTTCATAGTAAAAGAGTGCGGGTACTAGACTGGCCTGCCTGTAGTCCAGACCTGTCTCTCATTGAAAATGTGTGGTGCAATATGAAGCCTAAAATACCACAACGGAGACCCCGGGACTGTTGAACAACTTAAGCTGTACATCAAGCAAGAATGGGAAAGAATTCCACCTGAAAAGCTTCAAAAATGTGTCTCCTCAGTTCCCAAACATTTACTGAGTGTTTTTAAAAGGAAAGGCCATGTAACACAGTAATAAAAATGCCCCTTTGACAACTTTATCGCAATGTTTTGCTGCCATTAAATTCTAAGTTAAAGATTATTTGCAAAAAAAAAAAAAATGTGTCAGTTGGAACATTAAATATCTTGTCTTTATAGTTTATTCAATTGAATATAAGTTGAAAAGGATTTGCAAATCATTGTATTCTGTTTTTATTTACAAATTACACAACGTGCCAACTTCACTGGTTTTGGGTTTTAGTAAAAAAACAAAAAAAACAATTAACATTTATTGCACATTTGAACACACAAAAGTAGAGAAAATTAGTACCGTTGAGTACCGGTGGAATCGGTATCCTATTGATTCAAATAATAAAGGTACCTGTCCGCAGCTAACACAGGCACGTTTAATAAAGACTCACCCCGTGTATTAAATATCACGACAAGACTGAGTCACCAACTTTTGTGCGTAAAAATGCTCAACAATAACCAAGATCTACATTTTTGGTGAGCACTTACAGTACAGTTGTACCTCAACTTAAGACTGTTTGAAATAAATACAACCAACTTTTCGTACCTATCGGTACCTGCCGTTGTGTATTTTGAACTTGCATAAGTCCCAAAAATGTGAAAACAAACCACGAAGGCATGGCGGAGATGTCCTCCAAACGAGCCGTTTGGAATTTGCTTCTGACGTTTTTCCAACGTGTGACGTCAGCGGCTATCTCCATATATGGTAAACATTTACCAAATGTACAAATATCAGTGAACCCTGTCAGAGCTGCACAAAGCATTTGGTCTTACTCGCTAGCATTAGCTTGTAGCTATAGATTGACATAACTTTGTTTTACAACCATGCAAAGGAAGTACGTGGGTGTGAAGAAATGTTTGGATGAAATTCATTGAATTAAAAAAAGAAATCATCAAAAACATGGCTGAGCGTGTCACCGACTTAGCGAAGCAATTCGAGCTAGTCTGCGCCATACTGAAGGAGAATTAATCTAACGTCGGCCAATAATGTTAAAGCAATATCTAAACGGCAGACATTTAACCATGAAAATATGGAAAAGCTGCTGATAGGAAATACAGTAGAAGTCCACTCTCCAAAGTAGTACTGTACATTATTACATTACATCATAAAATTACTGTAGTTGTTATTGTACCACCGTATTGTAAGACTGTTTTTATACAATATTTTCTATCTAAAAGTTAGTTTGTCTTTTTAAAAGGCATGTTACAGGTTAAAAATGGGCTGTTTTGGGCAGGCCAAGCACCAAATACATTGATTTCATTTCATTTCAATGGGAAATTATGATTTGAGATGCAAGTAGGGTTGTACGGTATACCGTTATTATTATAGTACCGACATACTAATGAATCATTTTCGGTACTATACCGCCTCTGAAAAGTACCGGTCCGCCACCCCCCTGCACCCGTCGAGTCATTGCTGGTTTAGGAGCAGAGGAGCATGTTCGGCAGCGCACAATCCCGTACTTACAAGCAGACACAGTGTGTAGACAGAAAAGGGAGAACGGACGCATTTTGGTGTAAAAACTAACGATAAAGGTGAAGTTATAACACTGAAATGCCCTCAGGAAGAGGCTAGCTAGCAGCTAAAGTCCATCCACAGTCTGCAGTGTTGTAGCTACTTCTAAATCACTAATCCTCGTCTCCATGGCGACAAATAAAGTACGTTTCTTACAAGTATCATCCCTGCAGGACGAGGAATAGCTAAACATGCTTCACTACACACCGTAGCTCACCGGCATCATAATATAAACAAACGCCATTGGTGGATCTACACCTGACATCCACTGTAATGATACCAAGTACAGTAGCGTATGTAGTCGATACTACTATGACTATGGTGATATTTTTTGGCATCACAACATCTTTCGTTTAAAAAAAAATTATATTATGTTTATAAACTCAGAAAATATGTCCCTGGACACATGAGGACTTTGAATATGACCAATGTATGATCCTGTAACGACTTGGTATCGGATTGATACCCAAATTTGTGGTGTCATCCAAAACTAATGTAAAGTATCAAACAACAGAAGAATAAGTGATAATTACATTTTAACAGAAGGGTAGATAGAACATGTTAAAAGAGAAAGTAAGCAGATATTAACAGTAAATGAACAAGTAGATTAATAATGCATTTTCTACCACTTGTTCTTAATAATGTTGACAAAATAATAGAATGGAAAATAACACAATATGTTACTGCATATGTCAGCAGCTACATTAAGAGCCTTTGTTTGTTTACTTACTAATAAAAGACAAGTTGTCTTGTATGTTCACTATTTTATTTAAGGACAAACTTGCAATAAGAAACATATGTTTAATGTACCCTAAGATTTTTTTAAAAAATAAAGCCAATAATGCCATTTTTTGTGGTCCCCTTTATTTAGAAAAGTACCAAAAAGTACCGAAATAATTTTAGTACCGGTACCGGTACCAAAATATTGGTATCGTTACAACACTACCCAGGACACGTGAGGACTTTGAATATGACCAATGTATGATCCTGTAACGACACCCAAATTTGTGGTATCATCCAAAACTAATGTAAATTATCAAACAACCGAAGAATAAGTGATTATTATATTTTAACTGAAGTGTAGATAGAACATGTTAAAAGAGAAAGTAAGCAGATATTAACAGTAAATGAAGAAGTAGATTAATGCTAACTAATAGAATGGAAAATGACACAATATGTTACTGCATATGTCAGCAGACTAAATTAGGAGTCTTTGTTTGCTTACTTACTAATAAAAGACAAGTTGTCTCATATGTTCACTATTTTATTCAAGGACAAACTTGCAATAAGAAACATATGTTTAATGTACCGTAAGATTTAAAAAAAAAAAAAAGCCAACAATGCAATTTTTTGTGGTCCCCTTTATTTAGAACAGTACCGAAAAGTATCAAAATATTGGTATCGGGACAACAATAGATGCAAGTGTTTTGAGTTAAGAGCGCGCTATTTGAGGCACTACTGTACGTCAAAAACTGAGGTACAGCTGTGTGGAACTGCCATACTACTCTATAAGATGCACACTGACTACTCTAAAGTATAACTTACTATACTTAACTACAACTCTTTGGTACGTTGTCGCATAAATGTATACTTTGTAGGCTTCTGCACACAAAATGTGCACTATCATCCATCTTTACATGAAAGCGACCATAGTTGCATCCCCTTCCCTCTAAGAGTTTCTTGTTTCAACAGAACGCCCCCCTCCCCGCCCCTTGATTTCCCGGCATCCCTATCACTGGTGACCCTGTACTGTTCTTCTTATTATACACCATTCAATGTTCCATTTGTGCACTCTAGAAAAACAACACAAAAGGGACGACCGCGCGAAAACCAAAGAGCCAAGTTAGCGGGAACGCCAAGACAAATGTCAAATGTCGTAGCAGGCCAGCGCCAGCATGTGGGATTCATTTTTGCTGTCCGAGCTCGTTATTCCCGTGTTGCCGCTGATTGTTTGGGCTACCTAAACGAGCCCATTTTCTCCTCCTCGCTGCGACGAGCCGGGATTACGAAAGTCTGGAGGCCGGTGAACTTCCAGTAAGATGAATTCAAGAAAAAAAGTCCAGTGTGCCGTAAAAGCATACAAGATGTATGTAATGGTATCTCTAGCTAAATATAAGAACGCCTCTGCCACGCGAGTCCTCAGGTGTTGTGGCGCTGACGTTGAAGCCGGCTAATAGACATTCAATGCTTCCTGTTTTCCCACCGCCGCACATCCATCAAGACGAATTCAAGTTGGCGCGTCAACGGCCAGTCGCCTCTCTCCCTCTCCCCGCAGACGCGCTATTTTCTTCCTCCTCTCTACGGTGACAGTGATGGAGGCTTCCTAATTTGCGGCAATTACTGGGTCTGGAGACGTGACACACGCATGCACCCCCCACACCTGTTTTTGTCGTTCGAGTTCCACCCGTCCCCGTTTTTTTTTTTTGGTCTGTGAAATGGATTTGTAATAATAAAGTGCACGTCACGCTTGTGGCTTTCTTAACGGACGCACGGTCGATAGAAGAAACACTGAGAAAGACGACCTGATGTGAAAAGTTACACCAGACTGATGGTTTTTTAGGGAAAATATTAGCGAATGAAATAGTACCCCCGAAAAGGATTGCAAATAGAGCGTGCCGCTGACATCACTTTTGTAGGAAAATCACTAGATATGTTTGAATGTTTGTTTTGAAGACATTTTCGATTTAATTACATGACTTTTCTGGGTACATGGACTGCGACAGCTAAGCAAACTAAGTAGTCACGGAAGAGTGCAACCTTGAAAATGAACACAATCCTCTCCGTGGCGGTGGTTGACTTCCACATTGTTCTTATTTCCAAACATTTCCCAGACAAAAAAAAAAAAATGTAAAAGGAATTAATTGCAGACAACTGACGGCCTCGGGGTGTCAAAAGGACGTTTTATTAAAACAATATAACTTTGATAAAGAGACACACACACACAATATGCTCTCTCAGCAGAAGAAGCACTTATTTGTTTATTTACAGACAATTTTATATGACATTATTGTTTCTTTTGTCAGTTTGTTCTGCAAAATACAAACAAAATACATTCATTAAATCAAAAATACTGAAATTCCACAACATAGTGAATGTGGCAATAGCTAAAATTAGATAGATAGATAGATAGATAGTACTTTATTGCAGTGGTCCCCAACCACCGGACCGATTGGTACCGGGCCGCACAAGAAAAAAAAAAAAAAAAATGTATTTTTTATTTTTTTATTAAATCAACATAAAAAAACACAATATATACATTATATATCAATATAGATCAATACAGTCTGCAGGGATTCAGTCTGTAAGCACACATGATTGTATTTCTTTATGAGAAAATAAATAAAATAAAAAATAAATATATATATATATTTTTTGTCCCCCCGGTAAGTAGGACAAATTTTCAAGCGTTGACCGGTCCGCAGCTACAAAAAGGTTGGGGACCACTGCTTTATTGATTCCTTCAGGAGAGTTCCCTCAGGAAAATTACAGTTCCAGCAGCAGTGTACAGAATTGAGATCAAATTTAAAAAGTAAATAATTGGGGAATAAATGGAAACAAAATAGAAAAATATTACAATTAGAATAAAAATAAAAAGCAACAATGAGAATAAAAATATAACAGTAAAATAAGAATATAACAAGAGAAACTAGGCAGTAGTGACCATGTTATGTAAAAGTATTGCACTGTTATTGTTTAGCATCCCCTGTCATCCTAGTAAACCGCACCCCCCCCCCCCCCCCCCCCCCCCCCCAGAGAGGAGTTGTACAGTCTGATGGCGTGTGGGACAAAGGAGGTTTTTAGTCTATTAGTCCTGCACTTGGGATGAAGCAGTCTAGCACTTAACAGGATCCTCTGGCTACTGATAACGGTATGCAGAGGGTGACTGGCATCATCCAGGATGCTCACTAGTTTTTCCGCAGTCCTCTTCTCTGCCACCGTCACCAGTGAGTCCAGTTTTATTCCGATCGTAGAACCGGCCCGCCTGATCGGTTTCTCCAGTCTGGAGCTGTCCTCCCAGCACACTACGATGTATACACGAAACAAACTATAACCTGCTACCCAAGAATATACAACAATTATTCTCAACAAAAGAGGAGAAATATAATCTTAGAGAAAAATTTAATTTAAAACATGTGTACGCACTTACAACGCTTAAGACCTTCAGTATGTGGAATTAAATCATGGAACGGATTACGCAATGTACTAATTTAATCCACTTCAAGAAACTCTTCAAACTTAAAGTGTTTACAAAGTACAAAAAAGAAGAACCATGATAAACATTCTGAATGTATTTCATCCATCCATTCATTGTCAGGATAATCTTACTCATCCCACCATATGAAATATAACTTACTTCACCAATTATTATTTATTTATTTTTTATTGTTATTACTTATGGAGTATATTGTGAATAAATTGAGAACAGGAAGTGAACAAAACTTTTAGCAACTGCTATGTAAAGGAAAAGGGGTAGGATTAAATAAGCTCTGCTTCTTCCTACTCCTTTTCGAACATGTTGAATAGAGGAACTGGAAATTGTAATGTATCATGTTGTATGCATGCATGTTCCAAATAAACTCAAACTCAAACTCAAAAGGTGAACCCTAGAAGCATACATCTTAAGGACAGGGACCCACAGTTAAAATATACATCATCATATAATATCCAGAGGTGATCGTGTATTTTCTGCTGTGGCTCCAAAACTTTGGAACAATATCCCTCTTGCTATTCAAACGGCTCCCTCCTATGTGTGCGCTGCGCGTATGTATGTATATATATATGAATAATTGTGTGTATGCAGTGTTTCCCATATACTGCCAAGATACCTGTGGCGGTGGGGGCGTGGCTATGGGCGTGGTCACCATGACATCAGAGTAATTTGCATAATTTACTTCAATGATATGATTTTCTCTAAAAAGGCTCTAAAAAAGTATACTTACTAATTTATAATAACAGTTTTGTTTTAAACGGACATCCATCCATCCATCCTTCCATTTTACAATATAATTACAACACTTTATGTACATATTTATATACAGATTTGAACAATAAGTTATTCACTGAAATATACTTATTAATTGTGGTTCTTACAAAAAATATATCTTATAAAATATAAAAGCTAAAATGTCTCTTAAAGCTCTGCCCCTTTAATTAGTGCGTACTAAATAATTTAACTTTAGCCTACTACTACAACCATATTATTTACCAGCAACATAAAGTGAAACAGAGGCATAGGTGTCCTGCCACAGTCAGTAACAAATAAACAGAAAACAGTAGTGGTGGTAGATAGACACAGGGCTTCATCAAACAACTGATCCACTGAACAAAGAGCTCCAAAAATCTAGAACTTTAGACTGCCATCAGTTTTACTCCCTACACTTAACCATGTGTTTCCTACTGCCTGCAGACTTTGCACCCTTTGTTATATACACATGTTGTGTTTCTAATATAAATACATTTAATAAAGTCAAATACAAATAAGGCAACAAGAGAAGTATCCTACACTTCTCTTTTGTAAAGTAAATCTGAACAGCCGATATGGGCATCTACATCAACTATATGATTTGCCTGAGAAGCTGGAGAGGACAAAAAAAAAAAAAAAAAAAAAATTTATTTTTATTTTAAATTTAAATTTTATTTTTTTTAAAAATTTCTGGTGGGCGTAATTATTTCGTGGCGGGCCGCCACAAATAAATGAATGTGTGGGAAACACTGGTATGTGAGTATATATATGTATTTGTATGTACATTACATTTGGACTGGTATGTTGTTTTTTAATGTGGAAAGACGTGTGTCTTGCAATTATCAAAGTTTTTTCCATAATTTCAATTTAAAACGGTAATACTAACCGTGAGAAGTTTTACCACAGTTAACGGTTATCGTTACATCCCTAGTCGTTGACAAAGAAGTAGTTAAATTGTAGTGTGGATCCAGATAAAGGTGCACATTTCGTTAGAATTTGCATGTTTTATAGACAAAATGCATGCATATAATGGAGGAGGGTATCTATGAACCACTTAGTGAATGTTGTTTCAATTTGTGCGACTAAAAATCTGCCTTTATGGCACTGAGACAGAAAAGAAAAGAAGTGAAAGTCTTCCAGTGACATGCCGGCGCTCCCGACTGACTCCCTGCGGTGTCTCTCCCCTTTTGCCCCTGTTGTTCCAGACGTCACTCGCCACCAGGTTCGCTCAGGAGGCCTTCGGGAAGCAGTACAAACAAACCATCGGCCTGGATTTCTTCCTGAAGAGAATAAGCCTTCCAGGTGAGACACCTAACAACAATCATGAGGGCGTGCTCGCTCCCTTGCTCTCCGTCTCCCGGGACCAAGCGGGCACACGTGCTGCAAAAAAGCAAAAGTTTGGTAGACTTCACACTTGGTATTTCATTTGTGTGCTTAGACAAGATTTGGTTTTTTTGTGAGTGCCGGGAAAATATGCCTTCACGTTTCGGGGCATTGTTCGTATGGATCTGCAAGCATCAAATTTCCTTTCTCTTTTTGTGGCTTTTTTTAATCGCCACTTATTCCAAAAATGATGGGACACATATTCAGGAAGTTAAGCAAACAATAGACTTCCTTTGCAAAAACGACACTTTTGCATTGTCAGTTGTTGTTAAAGGTAAACAAATATTTATACACGGTACCTATGGCGATTAATAACATTAATCGCTGCCTTGTTGCACTTTTGTCATTTCAACTAGAGATGTCCGATATTATCGGCCGATAAATGCTTTAAAATGTAATATCGGAAATTATCGGTATCGGTTTCAAAATTATCGGTATCTGTTTCACAAAGTTAAATGTATGACGCCGCTGTGTACACGGACGTAGGGAGAAGTACAGAGCGCCAATAAACCTTAAAGGCACTGCCTTTGCGTGCCGGCCCAGTCACATAATATCTACGGCTTTTCACACACACCAGTGAATGCCATGCATACTTGATCAACAGCCATACAGGTCACACTGAGGGTGTCCTTATAAACAACTTTAACACTGTTACAAACATGCGCCACACTGTGAACCCACACCAAACAAGAATGACAAACACATTTCGGGAGAACATCCGCACCGTAACACAGCATAAACACAACAGAACAAATACCCAGAACCCCTTGCAGCACTAACTCTTACGAAACGCTACAATATACACCCCCCGCTACCCCAAACCCCGCCCCCCCAACCCCAAACCCCACCACCTCAAACTCCTCTTGTCCCAAATTCCAAGCTGCTGTTTTGAGGCATGTTAAAAACAATAATTCACTTTGTGACTTCATTAATAAATATGGCAGGGCCATGTTGGCATTTTTTTCCATAACTTGAGTTGATTTATTTTGGAAAACCTTGTTACATTGTTTAATGCAGGGGTGCCCAAAGTACGGCCGGCGGGCTAATGCGGCCCGCGGGCCAAATGCGGCCCGCCAGCGTCTTCAAATTGGCCCGCGAGACGTCATGAGTTTAATAAGGAATCTTATATTCATTTTAAAAGTATAACATTTTAAATGCTACTATTTTTGACAAAATCTAGTGGACATCAGGAGTTTTTCCTGGTCAAATACTTTTTATGTTAGGAATGTGCAGCATCTATTTATGTGACCAAATGCAAACAACCTTCCCTAGTCATGGTGCAAAAAAAAATTCCAACCAACACAAAATGTAAACAGACATTGTCACTGAACTTTGTGGATATTATAAAAAAACGTCCATTCACCATTAAAAAAAAAAAAAATCTAAATTACATTTAAATCCATTACAAAGCATGATGGGAAAATGCTTAACACTCTCCACACTCATCCATGTTTGGTGCATTTAAGCTGCTTGATAATTCTGATTGATTACAAAACTTTAAGGAGGTTGTCACAGAAGTAAACAAGGTAGAAGTCAAACTTTTGCATACTCTTAATATCCAATTATATTAATATATTGTGTGTGTGTATGTATGCATGTATATATAATATATGTATATATATAATGTTACTTTACATGCTTTCGGCCCTCAGCGACATTTTTTTAGCCCAATGCGGCCCCCAAGTCAAAATGTTTGGACACCCCTGGTTTAATGCATCCAGCGGGGCATCACAACAAAATTAGGCATAATGATGTGTTAATTTCACGACTGTATACATCGGTATCGGTTGATATCGGAATCGGTAATTAAGAGTTGGACAATATCGGAATATCGGATATCGGCAAAAAAGCCATTATCGGACAAGTCTAATTTCAACGTATTTTTAAAGGCAACTATCGGTGGCTGCAACTCCATTACGTGTCCGTCAGATGAGTAGTTTTACTTTGTTTTTGTTGCAACTGCCTTACCTTATTTTATAAGGGCGGACGTGAGTTCAAACCAGTCATACCAAAGACTATAAAAATGGGAGCCATTACCTCACTGCTTGGCAGTCATCAAGGGTTGGAATTGGGGGTTAAGTCACCAAAATGATTCCCGGGCGCGGCCGACGCTGCTGATCACTACTCCCCTCACCTCCCAGTGGGGTGGAACAAGGGGATGGGTCAAATGCAGAGGTTAATTTCACCACACCTAGTGTGTGTGTGACTATCATTGGTACGTTAACTTAAACTTAAATGTGATTTTCACAGTTAGTCAAGGTTTTATGATGGCCCTGAAACGTTATTCCTTTTATTTATTTTATTTCTAATGGGAAAACACGTTTAAAAGCCAAACAAATTTGGATTTTGGAACAACATTGATTGACCTTAGAGGCTCCACTGTCCTTCATATTTATACATCTTGTAATTTTTTGGCGCCCCTGCGTATTTTCTCGTCCCAGCGTTTCTCGCCAGAGGTTGGGGTTTAATTCTTCCCATCAAGCGCTGGGAGCTGAATGTGTCTTTTCTGGTGGCGCCTCATTGTAGCGCGTCTGCCACTTCTCAGCCTTATTCAGTGTGAAGGCTCCTCTCTCCAGAGCAAACAGTCCACAAGGCCGGGGCGGACGTCTCTCCCGTCCACGCCGGGGCCCACGGGCCAGCCTCGCTCGTAATCCTCTGGGCACGGCAACTACGTGAACACTTTTTTTTTTTTTTATGTTCCTTTCGCAAATCCCCCGAAAAATTCATCTGATCTTTGCCCCACGCCACATAAAAGATGAATGTTGCTGTTTGTTTACGCGGCGGCCTGCAGAAATACAGCCACGCTCTGTAGGCCCATTAGATCTTTAAAATTAAATGTTTATTGACTGGGGCTATATTTAGGCATTCGAAAATTCACGCTCGCAGCCATGTGAAGTACATTTTCTTCATTTTTTGGGCGACAAAAATGACACTTCTTCATTCTCTGCTCAGGCCCGAGCAGTCACAAGTCTGCAAAGTGTCTCTATTCTTTCATTACTCGTAAAACAACATTAGGCAAAAGCACGGTTGTGTGCACAAAGTCCAGCTTATGCTGATTTGCAAGTTGGACTAAGGGTTGTGTTTTGATTGTGTGTCAGTTTGGGGCTTATGAGACTTAGGAGAACTAAAGCCCCAAAAATGTTGCGGTGGAGTCCAAAAGAAAAGAGCCTGCCGTAAGCACAAGCCGGGCTCAGCTGGACTTAATATGAACTCCGACTTAATCCGCCGATTGGCCTTATTGTGCGTTTCTTGCACATCTATCTGTATTCATGGAGCGGGACTTAACACCTGACTTGTTAAATGGCCCATTTTCTGGGGAATTGGGTGTTGATGAGCTGATGAAGAGGAGGGTGACTCGTCTAGCTGGGTGGTCCCTAACTCCGTTAGGACCTTCACCCAGCGTTTCGCTGGAGCACTATGTCCTGGTCTCAGTGGAGCTGTAACCATCTTTTAGAGTTCTCTCTCTCTCTCTCTCTCTGTGTGTGTGTGTGTGTGTGTGTTCGGTAGGGGGGAGCGGTGGTTGGCTTCTCACCATGAAGGCCCAGCTTGTCAAATTTCATGTACATTTTCCAAGGCAAGTAGAGGTGAGACGAGGCTGACTGGCAGATAACAGTGTCCTCTGTGAGAGGCTTTTAGAACAATAACGACCAGAGCCCTACTGTAAGAGTGAAGCCTGCACGTTTAAAAAAAACAAAAACAGTTTATAGCTGTTGTTTTGGCCATTTCTTTTTACATGACAACCGCAATTCAGAATATGAACATGCAAATGTTTATAAACTGAAGTGAGAATTGTTTCTACAGTCGTGGTCAAAAGTTTACATACACTTGTGAAGGACATAATGTCATGCAGTGTTTCCCACACATTCATTTATTTGTGGCGGCCCGCCACGAAAGAATTACGTCCGCCACAAATTAAAAAAATAAAAATAAAAAAAATAATTTTTTTTTTGTTTTTTTTTGTTGTTGTTGTCCTCTCCAGCTTCTCAGGCAAATCATATAGTTGATGTAGATGCCCATATAGGCTGTTCAGATTTACTTTACAAAAGAGAAGTGCAGGATACTTCTCTTGTTGCCTTATTTGTATTTGACTTTATTAAATGTATTTATATTAGAAACACAACATGTGTATATAACAAAGGGTGCAAAGTCTGCAGGCAGTAGGAAACACATGGTTAAGTGTAGGGAGTAAAACTGATGGCAGTCTAAAGTTCAAGATTTTTGGAGCTCTTTGTTCAGTGGATCAGATGTTTGATGAAGCTCTGTGTCGATCTACCCCCACTACTGTTTTCTGTTTATTTGTTACTGACTGTGGCAGGACACCTCTGCCTCTGTTTCACTTTATGTTGCTGGTAAATAATATGGTTGTAGTAGTAGGCTAAAGTTAAATTATTTAGTATGCACTAATTAAAGGGGCAGAGCTTTAAGAGACATTTTAGCTTTTATATTTTATAAGATATATTTTTGTAAGAACCACAATTAATACATATATTTCAGTGAATAACTTATTGTTCAAATCTGTATATAAATATGTACATAAAGTGTTGTAATTATATTGTAAAATGGATGTATGGATGGACGTTTAAAACAAAACGGTTATTATTAATTAGTAAGTGTACATTTTTTGAGCCTTTTTAGAGAAAATCATATCATTGTAGTCAATTATGCAAATTACTCGATGATGTCATGGTGACCACGCCCATAGCCACGGGTATCTTGGCAGTTTATGGGAAACACTGTCATGGCTGTCTTGAGTTTCCAATAATTTCTTCAACTCTTTATTTTTTTGTAATAGAGCAGTGGTTCTTAACCTTGTTGGAGGTACCGAACCCCACCAGTTTCATATGCGCCTTCACCAAACCCTTCTTTAGTGAAAAATAAAATGTTTTTTTTTTCTAATTCAAGACAGTTATGTTTTTTTACTGGTGCACAAAATGAACCGTGCATGAGCATCACTTTGTTCAAAGAACAACACAAACAGTGCATGAACTCACAACAAATTACACACCTGTAAATCACATGGAAAATTAGAGGGATAATTGTTTGGGGGTATCCATAATGTGCCGATAGGGAGAAGTTTGTATTTACACGATGAGTTGGGTGTGTCTTGACTTCAGCGGCGGAGGCTCTGCCGAACCCCTGAGGCCGACTCACCGAACCCCTAGGGTTCGATCGAACCCAGGTTAAGAACCACTGTAATAGAGTGATTGGAGCACATACTGTATTTTTCGGACTATAAGTCGCAGTTTTTTTCATAGTTTGGGGTACGACTTATACTCAGGAGCGACTTATGTGTGAAATTATTAACACATTACCGTAAAATATCAAATAATATCTGTCTATCTGTGTTGGCCCTGCGATGAGGTGGCGACTTGTCCAGGGTGTACCCCGCCTACCGCCCGAATGCAGATGAGATAGGCTCCAGCGACCCCAAAAAGGACAAGCGGTAGAAAATGGATGGATGGATGGATTATTTAGCTCATTCACGTAAGAGACTAGACGTATAAGATTTCATGGGATTTAGCGATTAGGAGTGACAGATTGTTTGGTAAACGTATAGCATGTTCTATATGTTATAGTTATTTGAATGACTCTTACCATAATATGTTACGTTAACATACCAGGCACGTTCTCAGTTGGTTATTTATGCCTCATATAACGTACACTTATTCAGCCTGTTGTTCACTATTCTTTATTTATTTTAAATTGCCTTTCAAATGTCTATTCTTGGTGTTGGGTTTTATCAAATACATTTCCCCAAAAAATGTGACTTATACTCCAGTGCGACTAATATATGTTTTTTTCCTTCTTTATTATGCATTTTCGGCCGGTGCGACTTATACTCCGGAGCGACTTATACTCCGAAAAATACGGTACTTGTTGGTCACAAAAAAAAAATCATGAAGTTTGGTTCTTATGAATTTATTATGGGTCTACTGAAAATGTGACCACATCTGCTGGGTCAAAAGTATACATACAGCAATGTTAATATTTGCTTACATGTCCCTTGGCAAGTTTCACTGCAATAAGGCGCTTTTGGTAGCCATCCACAAGCTGCTGCTTGAATTTTTGACCACTCCTCTTGACAAAATTGGTGCAGTTCAGCTAAATTTGTTGGTTTTCTGACATGGACTTGTTTCTTCAGCATAGTCCACACGTTTAAGTCAGGACTTTGGGAAGGCCATTCTAAAACCTTAGTCCGAATTTATAATGGGTCTACTGAAAATGTGAGCAAATCCGGGGTGGACCGCTCGCCTGTGCATCGGTTGGGGACATCTCTGCGCCGCTGACCCGTCTCTGCTTGGGATGGTCTCCTGCTGGCCCCACTATGGACTGGACTCTCACTATTATGTTAGGTCCACTATGGACTGGACTTTCACAACATTGTGTCAGACCCACTCGACGTCAAAACAGGCCAAGAGCATAATACTACCACCACCATGCTTGACGGTAGGCATGGTGTTCATGGGATTAATGGCCTCACTTTTTCGCCTCCAAACATATTGCTGGGTATTGTGGCCAAACAGCTCAATTTGTGTTTCATCTGACATCACATGGACAAAGATAAGACCTTCTGGAGGAAAGTTATGTGGTTTCTGCTTTTGACCCAGCAGATTTGCTCACATTTTCAGTAGACCCATTATAAATTCATAAAAGAACCAAACTTCATGAATGTTTTTTGTGACCAACAAGTATGTGCTCCAATCACTCTATCACAAAAAAATAAGAGTTGTAGAAATGATTGGAAACTCAAGACAGCCATGACATTGTCCTTCACAAGTGTATGCAAACCTTTGACCACGACTGTATGTCTCGTCAGAAGCACCTAATGTCAGGCAAAGACTGGTTGATTTTTTTCGGGGCTTAAACTGATGCCATCATAAAACCTTGATTAATTGTACAAATAACGCCCTCAGGGACATCTTAACCTCGTTAAAGGGGAAACACACTTTTTTGACAATGTTGCCTATCATTCACAATCCTTAGGTAAGACAAGCACACGTTTTTCTGTTTTTTAATGCATTCTAACTAGTAAATGAACATTAGCAAATATCAGCTAACAATGGAGCCAGTGAGAGTCGCTCAATTCCGCCTATAAAGCCCTCTAAAAATCTAGAAAACCTCCATCAAAGTTTTATATACATGCTGTAAGTATATATGTAATGTAGTAACATTCATAATATGTAACACAGTGTTCCCTCGTTTAACGCTGGAGTTACGTTCCAAAAAATACCTGCTTTAAGTGAAATCCGTGATTTTTTTAAATTTTTTTAATGTGTTTTCATTCATTATATATATTTTTTAGTTTACATTAAATGTTTTCTCATTTACAGGATGTTTTTTTTTTTCATTTACTGTGCATGTTTTTTGTTTACAGGTTTTAAAAATTTTTATTATGTTTTTTTGTTTACAGTACTGTACAGTATATGTACGATCGCATCAAACAATTTTGTAAATTAGGCAAGCTGGACGCATTCTGTACTGTACAGCAGTGGTTCTCAAATGGGGGTACACGTACCCCTGGGGGTACTTGACGGTATGCCAAGGGGTACGTGAGATTTTTTTTAAATGTTTGTCAAAAAGAACTGTGAAAAGAAATGCAACAATTACGCAATATTCAGTGTTGTCAGCTAGATTTTTTGTGGACATGTTCCATAAATATTGATGTTAAAGATTTCTTTTTTTGTGAAGAAATGTTTAGAATTAAGTTCATGAATCCAGATGGATCTCTATTACAATCCCCAAAGAGGGCACTTTAAGTTGATGATTACTTCTATGTGTAGAAATCTTTATTTATAATTGAATCACTTGTTTATCTTTCAACAAGTTTTTAGTTATTTTTATATCTTTTTTTCCAAATAGTTCAAGAAAGACCACTACAAATGAGCAATATTTTGCACTGTTATACAATTTAAAAAATCAGAAACTGATGACATAGTGCTGTATTTGACTTCTTTATCTCTTTTTTTTCAACCAAAAATGCTTTGCTCTGATTAGGGGGTACTTGAATAAAAAAAATGTTCACAGGGGGTACATCACTGAAAAAAGGTTGAGAACCGCTGCTGTACAGGACACATGGCATGAAGAAGATTGATTGACAATGGTCTACAGTCCCTTAGCAAATCAGGATGCAGAACACAATGTGCATTCATACGCTGTAAAAAAAAAAAAAAAAAAAAGCATGCAACAATGTAAAAAATTACACACACACAAAATCTGTGTAACAGCGAGGCCGTGTTAAGTGAACCGTGTTGTAGCGAGGGAACACTGTATATACATATTTTGATCACATTAAGCAAACGGCGCTGTATTATTTCTCAGACGCATCACAATGTTCACTTTCCTTTCAACAACAACACTACTAATCATGAGAGACAACAATGACTACTTTGGGACAAATTATGCTCTAGAAACTTCTATTTTTGATCCTAAATATAAGGAGGATGATCTACAAGTTTTAGAAGCTGTGTGTTAAACTTGAGTGAAACACTAAGCATGCTGAATAAGAAATATAAACTACCAACATAATAAAACAATCACTTACTGTACAATATCTGCTCTCACTGGGATAAAGACTGATGGGATGTTTATATCTTCCCCTTTACATGAACAATCATCATAATGCACTCGGAAGGAAAAAAGGTGGCCGCAAACGAGCGTTTTTTCATTTATTTCTCGCTATCTCCGGGTTGAGGTTGGATGTCAAAGTTGACCAACTTGTCGGTTTATGTCCAAAACCTTCTACTAGGTGAGAGGCATGATTTGTAATCTGGAATGAACTTTTACTAACTCAAATGAGGTGATGCAACAGCTCACCGGAACGTAGTTCCTCTGTGTTAGCGCTTATAATAACAACATCGCTAATACTCGGTTAATATTCAGGCCACAAGATGTAAAGGGAGTATTGTTGGCTCTTTTTGGATGTTTTTTTAGAGGGCTTTATGGGCGTAACAGAGTACTCTTATTGCTAGCCACCTCTTACTTGCTGCGCATTACAAGTTAGAATGCATACAAAATGTGTTCTTGTCTTAGAGGGATTCGAATGATAGGCAATATTTAAAAAAAAAAGAGGGGAAATAATGTTCATATTCATTATTCCTACATTGTTGATACAAATTATTGTTACAGTGTAATCATTATTGTTACCTGTGGTAATGCCACTATTTGTATTATAATCCTTGAACAAAGTACCGTATTTTTCGGATTATAAATCGCAGTTTTTTTCATAGTTTGGCCGGGGGTGCGATTTATACTCTGGAGCGACTTATGTGTGAAATTATTAACACATTACCGTAAAATATCAAATATGAGGTGGCGACTTGTCCAGGGTGTACCCTGCCTTCCGCCCGATTGTAGCTGAGATAGGCTCCAGCGCCCCCCGCGACCCCAAAGGGAATAAGCGGTAGAAAATGGATGGATGGATTATTTATCTCATTCACGTAAGACAGTGGTTCTCAAATGGGGGTACGCGTACCCCTGGGGGTACTTGAAGGTATGCCAAGGGGTACGTGAGATTTTTTAAAAATATTCTAAAAATAGCAACAATTAAAACATCCTTTATAAATATATTTATTGAATAATACTTCAACAAAATAAATGTTTGGAATTAAGTTCATGAATCCAGATGGATCTCTATTACAATCCCAAAGAGGGCACTTTAAATTGATGATTACTTCTATGTGTAGAAATCTTTATTTATAATTGAATCACTTGTTTATTTTTCAACAAGTTTTTAGTTATTTTTATATCTTTTTTTCCAAACAGTTCAAGAAAGACCACTACAAATGAGCAATATTTTGCACTGTTATACAATTTAATAAATCAGAAACTAATGACATAGTGCTGTATTTTACTTCTTTATGTCTTTTTTTCAACCAAAAATGCTTTGCTCTGATTAGGGGGTACTTGAATTAAAAAAATGTTCACAGGGGGTACATCACTGAAAAAAGGTTGAGAACCACTGACGTAAGAGACTAGGCGTATATCAGCAATCGTCACACGCATACGTCAACCAATATTTAGCGATTAGGAGTGACAGATTGTTTGGTAAACGTATAGCATGTTCTATATGTTATAGTTATTTGAATGACTCTTACCATAATATGTTACGTTAACATACCAGGCACGTTCTCAGTTGGTTATTTATGCCTCATATAACGTACACTTATTCAGCCTGTTGTTCACTATTCTTTATTTATTTTAAATTGCCTTTCAAATGTCTATTCTTGGTGTTGGATTTTATCAAATACATTTCCACAAAAAATGCGACTTATACTCTAGTGCGACTTATATATGTTTTTTTCCTTCTTTATTATGCATTTTCGGCCGGTGCGATTTATACTCCGGAGCGATTTATAATTCGAAAAATACGGTAACAGTGAATAATCACTGAATGGAAGACTGGGGCTCGGATTAAATAAATTATCTTCTTCCCACTCCCTTTCAGGCAAAACTGGACAATCATGCATTACACACTATACATTACCTTTTGCACTATATTCATTTATATTATTATGTGTTGTCAACTTCGTACTTTTTATTTATTTATATTTTTTTATGTCATTGCCTGAAATAAATAAATAAATGAAAAGGAAAAAATTAATGTTAACTCACTGTATAATTAATCTAAAATAAATCAAAACGACTCACCTTTTGAAGACACCTGAGATAGGTGGCTGTCGAGCAAACATTTCGCCTTAATGAGCAATCCCTGATTCTTTTATTTTTAATGACGGCTTTCAACAATAGAAACTGAAATACAGTAAAAGTAATCAACCCTCGAAAACACCTTAATGAGGACGTTGCAGAGCTACCGATTCTTTTGCTGAGAGCATAGATGACAGATCTGAATATTCTTAACTGCTATTTAGGACTGAAAGTAAGGTCAACCTCTAAAATAAAGCAGAGCTACTCACTCTTTGAGTTTGGGAGCTGTACGCTGACCTAAATGACCGTTGTTTCCCCTCCTTTGTCAACACAATGGACTAAAATAAATTAAAGGCACTCAAACTTTAAAGAGCTATACTGTCACTTAATGCAATTTTATACTTTTGATTATGTAATTGATTTGTTTGACCTTTTCCACTCAGCCTGCATTGTTTTGGTTAATTTTGTGTTGCAGGTTTTACAAACCCCGTTTCCATATGAGTTGGGAATTTGTGTTAAATGTAAATATAAACGGAATACAATGATTTGCAAATCATTTTCAACCCATATTCAATTGAATGCACTACAAAGACAAGATATTTGATGTTCAAACTCATAAACTTTATTTTTTTTTTGCAAATATTAATTAACTTAGAATTTCATGGCTGCAACACGTGCCAAAGTAGTTGGGAAAGGGCATGTTCACCACCGTGTTACATGGCCTTTCCTTTTAACAACACTCAGTAAACGTTTGGGTACTGAGGAGACACATTTTTTAAGCTTCTCAGGTGGAATTCTTTTCCATTCTTGCTTGATGTACAGCTTAAGTTGTTCAACAGTCCGGGGTCTCCGTTGTGCTATTTTAGGCTTCATAATGCGCCACACATTTTCAATGGGAGACAGGTCTGGACTACAGGCAGGCCAGTCTAGTACCCGCACTCTTTTACTATGAAGCCACATTGATGTAACACGTGGCTTGGCATTGTCTTGCTGAAATAAGCAGGTGCGTCCATGGTAACGTTGCTTGGATGGCAACATATGTTGCTCCAAAACCTGTATGTACCTTTCAGCATTAATGGCGCCTTCACAGATGTGTAAGTTACCCATGTCTTGGGCACTAATACACCCCCATACCATCACACATGCTGGCTTTTCAACTTTGCGCCTATAACAATCCGGATGGTTGTTTTCCTCTTTGGTCCGGAGGACACGACGTCCACAGTTTCCAAAAACAATTTGAAATGTGGACTCGTCAGACCACAGAACAGTTTTCCACTTTGTATCAGTCCATCTCAGATGAGCTCAGGCCCAGCGAAGCCGACAGCGTTTCTGGGTGTTGTTGATAAATGGTCTTCGCCTTGCGTAGGAGAGTTTTAACTTGCACTTACAGATGTAGCGACCAACTGTAGTTACTGACACTGGGTTTCTGAAGTGTTCCTTAGCCCATGTGGTGATATCCTTTACACACTGATGTCGCTTGTTGATGCAGTACAGCCTGAGGGATCGAAGGTCACGGGCTTAGCTGCTTACGTGCAGTGATTTCTCCAGATTCTCTGAACCCTTTGATGATATTACGGACTGTAGATGGTGAAATCCCTAAATTCCTTGCAATAGCTGGTTGAGAAAGGTTTTTCTTAAACTGTTCAATTTGCTCACGCATTTGTTGACAAAGTGGTGACCCTCGCCCCATTCTTGTTTGTGAATGACTGAGCATTTCACGGAATCTACTTTTATACCCAATCATGGCACCCACCTGTTCCCAATTTGCCTGTTCACCTGTGGAATGTTCCAAATAAGTGTTTGATGAGCATTCCTCAACTTTCTCAGTATTTATTGCCACCTTTCCCAACTTCTTTGTCACGTGTTGCTGGCATCAAATTCTAAAGTTAATGATTATTTGCACAAAAAAAAAAAGTTAATCAGTTTGAACATCAAATATCTTGTCTTTGTAGCATATTCAACTGAATATGGGTTGAAAATGATTTGCAAATCATTGCATTCCGTTTATATTTACATCTAACACAATTTCCCAACTCATATGGAAACGGAGTTTGTAGTTTGACAACTTTTGAAATAATAATATTACGATAATATTAGTCTTCCAAACGTAAATATTCCCGAAGTTTCTGCGTTAACTTGACTAGATGATCTCATCCACGTGCGTTTTTGTTTGACCTTTTCCCGAGGTTTATATGTCAGCCTGGAAGGTTCCCCTCCCAAGGCATAAGCAAAGGAATGCCAGTGGCGTTGAGTCAGTGTGAACCTTTTAACACAAATAAAGCGAGTGTCCGAGCATGGTTAGATGGGCGGGGATGGCGCTCGCCGCCACCAAAGAGCAGTTATTCATCGCGCTCTTCAATGTAGCTTTACATTGACACTGTATAGTCTAGATGTAGTGACTGTGAACCTCAACGTTTCCTCTCCTCAAAATAAGAGGGGGGACGTCGTCCAGCCGTGTCCACAGCAGCTCAACTCGGACCCAGCACGAGTATAAACTCTTCGCTGTCTGGTCCTCCCGCCTTTTTTGACCACCCCTTTCATTTTCCAGAGGAAGAAAATATTTATTTGGATTTGGGTTTTTCTTGTGCCCGTCATTCTCTCTCTCATTCAGCCTGTCTCTCACTTTCCACTGACATGAGGACAAGAGTCCTCTTTTCCTCCTATTTTCTGGTTTAATTATTGCCATTTTCCTTAACAGCACATAATTCTCCTCACTTTCCTGCTTATGACACAGATGGCACAATGCAAACACCTTTTTTTGCAGGAATCCTGGGATGTGTTAGCGAGAATGCCAAATCACCAATTTATTTTTTTTATCATTAAAATAAACAGTGTGGACATTTAGCACTCATCTGGAGCCCAACCAGCTATTTTGAGCTTTACTAACCAAATAAATCTCATAAATCCCTCTAACATTTCACCAAAATTGTTACAAATGATCTGTTTTTTTCCACATCAACTTGTCTTACAGGCAATCTGAACGTCACCCTGCAAGTGTGGGACATTGGAGGACAGACCTTGGGAGGGAAAATGCTGGATAAATACGTGTACGGAGCTAACGTAAGTCACCGTAACATTCTCGGCTCATCTAGAAAACATCTTCATTTTAGCTTAAAACAGCACTCTTTAGCTGGATTGCATTTTGGTAAGAAAAAGGGGAAGCGCTCGTCACCGCGGTGGAGCAGCAATAGGAAGCACAGGAAGGATTAGTTTAGAGTCTTGTCGCTGAGTCCGCTTGGGCTTATTATTACAGTCTGGTCAGACCTCCCCCCGACTCCCTGCGATTGGAGCCGTATGATAATAAACTCAAGCGATCGACTGACATCCAAACTGACGGTGAATGTAGCAGGTCGGCAGAAGCTCACAATTTGTGTCAAAATGATGGCCACATCTGCAAGAGGTTCTACTCTGTCGCAATTCTCCACTAATATTCTTGTCTTTCAGGGATTATTATTCTATGGAAGAATAATAACACCAAATACATTTAAAGGGTATCTTAACCAAAATGACGGATGTAGCTCAAGTCGGACCCGTTTAAGTCGCCAATGAGGGATGGGCGATATTATCGCGTTAAATAGTGCAGTCATCCTGCGGTAACGATATCATTCACAATATATTAATTGATATGTAAATGATTATAACAATTATTTTCAAACAACCATAGGGCGCACTGGATTATAAGGCGCACTGCCGATGAATGGTCTATTTTTGATCTTTTTTCATATATAAGGCACAGCGGATTACAGGTCGCATTAAAGGCCTACTGAAACCCACTACTACCGACCACGCAGTCTGATAGTTTATATATCAATGATCAATCAATCAATCAATCAATCAATGTTTATTTATATAGCCCTAAATCACAAGTGTCTCAAAGGGCTGTACAAGCCACAACGACATCCTCGGTACAGAGCCCACATACGGGCAAGGAAAACTCACCTCAGTGGGATGTCAATGTGAATGACTATGAGAAACCTTGGAAAGGACCGCATATGTGGGTAACCCACATACTTGCCAACCCTCCCGTTTTTAGCGGGAGAATCCCGTTATTCAGCGCCTCTCCCGACAACCTCCCGGCAGAGATTTTCTCCCGACAAACTCCCGGTATTCAGCCGGAGCTGGAGGCCACGCCCCCTCTAGCTCAATGCGGACCTGAGACTGAGTGGGGACAGCCTATTCTCACGTCCGCTTTCCCACAATATAAATACGCTTGCAAGTTCCAAAACGAATGGAAACAAGAATTTCAGTTCATCCAGGACAGTTCGAAGAGGAAGGTGTATGTTGCCTGTAAATATGTAGAACAGACTTCTCCATTGAACACGGTGGCCGAAATGATTTCTCAGTCATGAACAGAGAAGTTAAACAGGACAATACTGCCATCTAATGGATAGATAATTCAAATATTTCTTTTATGTAAATAAAATAAATATATATATATAGCTAGAATTCACTGAAAGTCAAGTATTTCATATATATATATATATATATATATATATATATATATATATATATATATATATATATATATATATATATATATATATGAAATATATATGAAATACTCGAGTTGGTGAATTCTAGCGGTAAATAACCACGCCCCCCCCCTACCCCCCACCTCCCGATAGGTTGGCAAGTATGGTAACCCCCCCCCTCTAGGGGAGACCGAAAGCAATGGATGTCGAGTGGATCTGACATAATATTGTGAAAGTCCAGTCCACAGCGGATCCAACACATCAGCGAAAGTCCAGTCCATAGTGGGGCCAGCAGGAACCATCCCGAGCGGAGACGGGTCAGCAGCGTAGAGATGTCCCCAACCGATGCACAGGCTAGCGGTTCACCCCGGGTCCCGACTCTGAACAACCAGCACTTCATCCGTGGCCACCGGACCTGTGCAACTCCCCCTCCATAAGGGAGAGGGGAGCAGAGGAGAAAAGAAAAGAAAAGAAACGGCAGATCAACTGGTCTAAAAAGGGAGTCTATTTAAAGGCTAGAGTATACAAATGAGTTTTAAGATGGGACTTAAATGCTTCTACCGAGGTAGCATCTCTAACTTTTACCGCAAATGCAAATGATGAAATCTTAACATTGCAACACATGCCAATACGGCCGGGTTAACTTATAAAGTGCAATTTTAAATTTCCTGCCACACTTCCGGTTGAAAACGTCTAGATATGATGACGTATGCACGTGACGTCAACGGTTGATACGGAAGTTTTCGGACCCATTGAATCCAATACAAAAAAGCTCTGTTTTCATCCCAAAATTCCACAGTATTCTGGACATCTGTGTTAGTGAATCTTTTGCAATTTGTTTAATGAACAATGGAGACTGCAAAGAAGAAAGCTGTAGGTGCGATCGGTGTATTAGCGGCGGACTACAGCAACACAACCAAGAGGACTTTGAGGATAGCAGACGCGCTAGCCGAACGACCTCACCTTGACTTCCTCCGTCTCCGGGCCGCCAACCGCATCGGTGATCGGGTAAAGTCCTTCGTCGTACCGTCGATCGCTGGAACGCAGGTGAGCACGGGTCGTGATGAGCAGATGAGAGCTGGCGTAGGTGCAGAGCTAATGTTTTTAGCATAGCTCTGTCGAGGTTCCGTAGCTAAGTTAGCTTCAATGGCGTCGTTAGCAACAGCATTGCCAAGCTTCGCCAAGCTGGAAAGCATTAACCGTGTATTTACATGTCCAGAGTTTGGTAGTATTGTTGATCTTCTGTCTATCCTTCCAGTCAGGGACTTATTTGTTTTGTTTCTATATGCAGTAAAGCCCGATGCTATCACGTTAGCTCAGTAGCTAAAGAGCTTCACCGATGTATTGTCGTGGAGATAAAAGTCACTGTGAATGTCCTTTTCGCGTTCTCCACTCTCATTTTCAAGAGGATATAGTATCCGAGGTGGTTTAAAATACAAATCCGTGATCCACAGTAGAAAAAGGAGAAAGTGTGGAATCCAATGAGCCAGCTTGTACCTAAGTTACGGTCAGAGCGAAAAAAGATATGTCTTGCACTTCATTCTAGTCCGTCACTCTGACGTTCCTCATCCACGAATCTTTCATCCTCGCTCAAATTAATGGGGTAATCGTCGTTTTCTCGGTCCGAATCGCTCTAGCTGCATTGAAAACAATAGGAAAATATGAGGAGGTGATCAACTGACTACGTCACGCTACTTCCGGTAGGGGCAAGGCTTTTTTTTATCAGAGACCAAAAGTTGCGAACTTTATCGTCGTTGTTCTATACTAAATCCTTTCAGCAAAAATATGGCAATATCGCGAAATGATCAAGCATGACACAGAATGGATCTGCTATCCCCGTTTAAATAAAAAAAATTCATTTTAGTAGGCCTTTAAGTTTCTAAATGTAAAACACTTCCTTGTGGTCTACATAACATGTAATGGTGGTTCTTTGGTCAAAATGTTGCATAGATGATGTTTTACAGATCATCTTCAAGCCGCTTTCTGACAGTCGCTTCCGGATGCGCCGTTTTGTGGGCGGTCTAATTTACGTGGCTCACCTTCGGCAGCGTCTTCTCCCCGTCAGCTTTGTTGTAGCGGTGTAGCGTGCAAGGACGGGAGTAGAAGAAGTGTCAAAAGATGGAGCTAACTGTTTTAACGACATTCAGACTTTACTTCAATCAATAACGGAGCAGCATCTCCTCATCCGGAAACAACAACACCGGAAATGTGTCCCGTGAAAAAAAACGTTTGACCGGAACTCTCTAATAACTAAAGTTCCTTGGGTGAATAATGTAAACTCACTACACCGGTATGTTTGAGCGCTTTCATGGCGAGTTTACTGACGGATGTAAGTAAGAACTTTACACTACTTTATATTAGAAATGGCAACAGCAGAGGATGAATGTCCCATAACAAGAAAATAGAGAAAAAGAAGAAGCTTATCGACTACTGTGTCTGCACGGACTACAAAGGCAGAAGCGCGCAATTTTTCAGGACTTATGCAGATCCCAAATACACATCAGCAGGTAGCAGAAGGTAAGAAAAGTTGCTTTTGCATAATATTGCGAAACAAAACGCCAGATAATATGTCTTACCTTATACAAACACCATAACAATACTCGTATGTTGAAGCACATCAAGCGGTGCGGCTTCATAGCTTACCAAAGTCGTACTAAAACATTTTGATAGATTTTTGAGCGCCGTGTGTAATGTTCTATATTTTCAATTGAACATATAAAATTTTGGTGTTGTTTACGTGAGTCATATTGCCATCATAGTGCAGTCTAGATGTATCTCTTATGTTTGACTGCCATCTACTGGTCACACTTATTACATCAGGTACCAAATAAAATTGCTTTGAGGTCGGTAAGCAAAGCCAGAATTATTCTTTACATTAGGCGCACCGGTTATAAGGCGCACTGTCGAGTTTTGAGAAATAAAAAGGTTTTAAGTGCGCCCTGTAGTCCGGAAAATACGTTAACAAAGGCTCCTAATTTGGCTGCTGACGTATGCAATAAGATATCGCATCATTTCCGATGGTATTATTTTCTTTAAACTCTTATTAATCCACTTGCTAATTTACTGTTAGTATCTGGTTACTTTCTGTTGTGATGTTTCCATCTAAACTTCTTTTTTTTTTTTTAAACATTTGTTTATTGAATTTTTGACATACAGTCCAGTCCCCAAACAAGTAATTTACAAAAAATTTATATAAAATAAAATAAAAAAATAAATGCATCAGTCAATCCAGTACAGGCAAATATTGACATGAAGCAAAAGACAACTGCACTCCCCAACATGGTGCAGTTATCAATTATTATCAATCATCTACCTTTCTATCACGTTTCAGTTGGGATTAAATTTGAGATCAGTCTCTTTTACATATTTTAGGAAACCACCTCATACTTCCTGAAACTTCATAGAAGAACTGTTCAATGTCAGCCTAATTTCCCCCAATTCAAGGAAATAAAGAACATTTTTAATCCAGCGGGTGTGGCAAGGAAGTGCTGCAGCTTCCAATTTAGCACAATTTGTCTTCTAGCCAACAAAGTAGTAAATGCTACCAAGTTCTTTTTGGATTTGCTAAGAGAGGATGACGAGGGGCCACCCCAATATATATATATATATATATATTATATAAAAATATAATATAATGTAATAATATAATATATCAGTATATATTATATACTGTATATGTAATATGTACATATTACATATATGTTATATTTAATATTGCTACTATGGTACATTTTTAGTCTACTTTATACATGCATTGTCCTTTCCATCCTTTGTAACTGAGCTACTGTGTGAAACAATTTCCCTTGTGGATCAATAAAGTTTGTCTAAGTCTAATTGCAATTAAAACTTAAATTTGACACCCATAAGTGTAAACAATTAAGTGATGGTTGGCCCATTCCATCATGACAACACAGCGTATTGCAGAAATTGATAAAGAAGCGGAAGCTAGTTAACAAAACAAATTGAAACCTCTGTTTTTCTTAGTCATTTGTTCCAAAAAGTCTGCTGAAAACCAAATTGTGCAAAAACCGAAGCCGTTTTTCTCATTAAAAAAAATAAATAAATCTATTCCAGACATTCAAGAGTGTGAACTAAACTTACATTTTATAGAGATTTTTTTAATTCAGATAACCATAAAAAATTCAAATAAATGACAAATGTATAAATAAGCATTGAATATCACTTTTAACTTTATTGAAGACTCTTGTTGGCAAAGATGGTGAGACTTGTGTTGATACTTGCAACTTTCTTTGGGCCCGATGGTGGGTTATTTAGCATTGATTGATTGATTGATTGATTGAGACTTTTATTAGTAGATTGCACAGTACAGTACATATTCCGTACAATTGACCACTAAATGGTAACACCCGAATAAGTTTTTCAACTTGTTTAAGTCGGGGTCCACATAAATCAATTCATGGCAATCGTACAAAATCAAAAACAAAGCACAGAGACTGACGGCCCAAACATATTGGAGCGGAACGAATGTGGAACGGAGTCTGCAGAGGCACGCGTGTAGTCAAAGCGGACGTCCTGCACCCGTGTCACACAAAACGCTGATAGGTGTGTATTTTTCACATTGACACGCATTACACAGCTGATGTGCCTATTCGATAAGTTTGCTGTGAATTATATAACCAATACAAACGTGAGAGATTCTTGGTTTAGGTCAGGGGTCGGCAACCCAATGTGTTGAAAGAGCCATATTGGACCAAAAATACAATAAAATTATCTGTCTGAAGCCGCAAAAAATCAAAAGCCTTCTATAAGTGATACAATGAAGACAACACACGATATAAGTGTCTATATAAGCTAAATTAGCCTACTATCAAAATCACTATATGTCGCAGGCTGACACAAATCTTCGTTGACAGAAATGTTGAAATGTAATATTTATTTTACCCATTTATACAACACTGGAACACATTAGTAAAACGCAGGCTTCTCAGGGGGTGAGATAACTCCTCTAAATTACCGGCTTAGAATGGCCAAAGGTATAGATGTGTGTGTCCAAGTTAAAGGAAATGGCAGGCTGTCTTCTCCGAATGGATTTATAACAATCTACGCAAGCTGGGTTACGTTTGTTGTGGTCTATAACGGCACACAAACCACTATCAGAAATGCAGCCAATATTACATACAGATAATGCGTCGTGAGAAATGCAGATATAAATTAAATACACAGAGGCCATAGGAAATTAAATGAGCTAAAATATACCTACAAGTGAGGCATAACGATGCATTATGTACATAAAGCTAGCCTAAATAGCATGTTAGCATCGATTAGCTTGCAGTCATGCACTGACCAAATATGCTTGATAAGCACTCCACACACTTTGTGCATTCACGCACAGTATAAAATGTTTGGTGGACAAAATGAGACAAAGAAGGAGTGGCATAAAATATGTTTTTCTCTGGCATCGTTGAAGAAAGTTATACACATAAACAAAGTACTGGGAGTTCAAGAACCGCCAAAATTAGTAGGACGAAACGGCTCTCGCCAAATACGCTCATCAGAGAATCATGTTTAATGTAAACAGAGGGATCTCTAACAATTAGGGAGGTTTGTGTCATATTGTTCTACAGAAACCATATTAAAACAAAAATATATTTTTTCCGCCATCTTCTCTATTTTCATGCTGTAGAGCCGTAGGTTGCAGACCCCCGGTTTAGGTACTCAATTACATGAATGATAGAACAAATAGAATCGAAAAAGTGGTGAGGTTTGAGTGCATATCAGTTTACTTTCTAGCTATTGTGTCTCCATCAAATGAGGTGTTTGCAAACAGCAACAAGTACCAGTGTGGTTGATGCCGCAAAGGAACGTTGCCAAAAATTGTGAAGTAGTTGTTTTGGTGCCTTCACAACTTTTAATGATGGCAAAGTACAGAATTGTATTCTTTATCAAAATGAACCTCTACCACGTTGTGATCATACCAGACAAATTAACGGTTACATAACCATATGTCAGTCCAAAAACGACAGCCACGCTCTGTCGGGAAACAAAAGCTTCTCAGGCAGTTGTCAAATGCTTCATGTCGCCTGCAGAACGCCTCTTGTGTGATGAAGAGGCCTACTTTTAAGACCAGTGAAGGCCACATGTACACCAACGTGTACGTTAAAGGTCCCTTTTCTATGATGTTCTAGTGCAGGGCTGTCCAACTTTTGTCACTCTTAAAGCTACTTTGACATAAAGTAAGAAAATATGATGCGTTTGTGATTTATTTATATGACTGTCAACATTTCAATTAGACTGACCATACGTCCTCTTTTCCCCGGACATGTCCTCTTTTGTGGAGCTGTCCGGGCGGGGTTTCTTAAACGCCTCAAATGTCCGGTATTTTGAGTTAGGGTTGCGTGTATTTTCAATGTACGTCCAGGGTTAAGAAGGGGTTAAAAACAAAACAAATTGTGAAGGTGTGCGCACGCAGCAACATTCGTGAGGGAGGGGCAGAGACAGAGAGCGAGACAGTCGAGAGACAGACAGAACACAAGAGAGAAGCCGAAACGTAAATGCAACTTCACGGATGATTTGCGGGAAAAGTATCTGTGTTTTCGTCCTGGCCGTGACACTTGGAAAGCAGAATGCACTGTGTGCAAAGCAGGAACGTATATATCTGTGGCAAATAAAGGGGCCAACGATCTACAAGCCCATATCGACACTACAAAGCACAAAACAGCTGTGCAGGGCGAGAGCTCGTCTGCTGTTTTTTGTTTAAATTTAATGAACTTGTTTTGAGGCATTATTTATGTTTACATTATTAGGTTATTTTGAATATTTCTACCTCTGCACTTTTTTCCAAAACTGTGAATGTTACAGAATATACACTACCGTTCAAAAGTTTGGGGTCACCCAAACAATTTTGTGGAATAGCCTTCATTTCTAAGAACAAGAATAGACTGTCGAGTTTCTGATGAAAGTTCTCTTTTTCTGGCCATTTTGAGCGTTTAATTGACCCCACAAATGTGATGCTCCAGAAACTCAATCTGCTCAAAGGAAGGTCAGTTTTGTAGCTTCTGTAACGAGCTAAACTGTTTTCAGATGTGTGAACATGATTGCACAAGGGTTTTCTAATCATCAATTAGCCTTCTGAGCCAATGAGCAAACACATTGTACCATTAGAACACTGGAGTGATAGTTGCTGGAAATGGGCATCTATACACCTATGTAGACATTGCACCAAAAACCAGACATTTGCAGCTAGAATAGTCATTTACCACATTAGCAATGTATAGAGTGTATTTCTTTAAAGTTAAGACTAGTTTAAAGTTATCTTCATTGAAAAGTACAGTGCTTTTCCTTCAAAAATAAGGACATTTCAATGTCACCCCAAACTTTTGAACGGTAGTGTAAGTTTGACTTATTTTGTTATACTGTCAACCAGTATTGGCGTTAACATACGTTTTGTGTCTTTTTAACGCATTGAAATCAGAAAGGACGCAGATTTTTTATTTATTTTTTATTTTAATTTTTTACCCTTAGCGGCCCACAGCTAATGTTTTAAAGGCCCACGGCACATTATAAAAATACTATTAAAATAAACAAAAACATAACAAAAGTGAAATAAAAAAGCTTACAGGTGAAATGTAATTTAGAAACAGTTGCAATGTTGACTAATAAAACAAAGCTGTTTTTTTTTTCTTTCAAACAGTCATTGCTGAAAACATAATATTGAATCAAAATCAATGTTATTATGAATTATTGACCTATCCAAGGTTCTGATTACGTCACATCAAATATTCCACTTTGAAAAATATTTTTGGTGGAAGATTTTGCATATTTTGTGTGTTTGCCATAAAAAACATAGTTTTGTTTGACAAAAAAGGGCGGAAAACAAACAAACAAAAAAACATAAAAAAACTAAAACATTTTGAAATGAGGAATAGATCTGAAGTTGATGTAGACTCCAGAGATTTAAGCGTTAAATATAAAATGTATGTATGCCCTGGCACACCATTATCATCATTTCATGACCGAAGCAAAACACTTTTTACACTTTTATACTGAAATAAATACACCTACAACTTATTAAATAAAAACCTAGAAAAAACTACCAGCAGTGGTATAGTTTAGATCCATGAAGGAAAGAAGAAAGTGAATGAATGTTTATAACTGAATACATTTATATATGTATACACATTTGTTTTCTTTTGTATTATTTTTTTTAATGAATTAAGTAACGTTTATGACAACCTTTTTCCTAAACACAATATAGAATGTGAGATATAACAGGATAATGCATACATTTCTCATTTGTTTTCAAAACGCTTACAAAAAAGTGGGACCGGACCCCAAAAATTTACTGTGGCACCCCATTTTTATGACTTGATGTGGTCCCTGGGACCCCATTTTGAAAATTCCTAGCGCCAACACTGCTGTCAATAGAGGAATAAAAATGCTTTATTTAAATAAATATATTATTTATAAAGCAAGTTCGAGTATCATTGGCAAATTTTCACCTAGTCCCGGCCTTGGCGTGCTGCCCGCCTTGTCACGCATATATGTGTCCTCTTTTTGGGATTTCAGAATATGGTCAGCCTATTTCAATTGACCTTTATCCAATGAGGAGATCACCACTCAAACTGTCTTAATGCTGTTATCTACTACAGCTACCTGTTTATGTGCACCAAATTTGAGAAAAATCTGTCACCTCCATCTCTGTAAGTTTGATCGTTTTCTTGTTCTTTAGTGACTAGGCTAACCTGTTAAAATGTGACTGTAATGTTAGCACTGTAGCTCACATGACTATGTTAATGTTGTTTGTGTGCTCTTGCACCACTTGTTAACAGTGTTGTATGTGATATTTGACATCTATTACGTTGGAAAAGTGCAGAATTACAGTGTATATGTAAAAAATGGATGGAGTGCACAATAGCACACACTGTTAGAGACAGGCGTGGACAAACATAGCTCATCAGCAATAAAACTACAGATGCACAAAAGGGTTCCCACGCACACTTCCAATACCCTACTGTGGGAATTCTGGGAATATTAAAAAATATTATGATAAAGGGGTCATATTACATTTGTTTCTGTACATTTAAAACACTTTCTTGGGGTCTACATAACAGGTAATGATGATTCCCTGGTCAACATGTTGAATAGTCTGTTTTTACAGATAATTTTCAAGCCGATTTCTGACCGTCTCTTCAGAATGCGTCGTTTTGTGGGCAGTTTTATTAACATGCCTACACTTTGACTGCATCCCCGTCAGCCATGTTGTTGTTAGCGTTTCCATTTGAAGTCTACTGACAGATACAGTCATGGCCAAAAATATTGGCACTCCTGCAATTCTGTCAGATAATGCACCACTTCTCCCAGAAAATTGTTGAAATTACAAATGCTTAAGTATTCACATGTTCATTTATTTTGTTTACATTGGAACAACATGAATTTACAATGAATTGATTAACGTGGACCCCGACTTAAACAAGTTGAAAAACTTATTCGGGTGTTACCATTTAGTGGTCAATTGTACGGAAAATGTACTGTACTGTGTAAACCAAATAACTTTGGGGCATAATGTAGGGCCCAGTGTCAGAAAGTTGGGTCTCCGTCAGAGGTCATGGGTCTTCCAGCAGGACAACGACCCAAAGCATACTTCAAAAATCACACAAAAATGGCTTAAGACAAAGCGCTGGTGAGTTCTGAAGTGGCCATCAATGAGTCCAGATCTGTGGCGAGATCTAAAGACAGCAGTTGGGAGAAGGCACCCTTCAAATCTGAGAGACCTGAAGCAGTTTGCAAAAGAAGAGTGGTCCAAAATTCCAGTAGCAAGGTGTAAGAAACTCATTGATGGTTACAGGAAGCGATTGATTTCAGTTATTTTTTCCAAAGGGTGTGCTACCAAATATTAAGTTGAGGGTGACAATAATTTTGTCCAGTCTATTTTTGGAGTTCTGTGTAAAATAATATCAGATTTGGCTTTTTTATTTTAATTTTTTTGTGTTGTTCCAATGCAAACAAAATAAATAAACATGTGAATACCACAGCATTAGTAATTTTTAAAATTTTCGGGGAGAAGTGGTGCATCATCTGACAGAAATGCAAGGGGGGCTGATATTTTTGGCCATGACTGTATAGGTTTGAACTATAAGCTACTTTGTATTAGAAATGGCAACAGCGGAGGATGCATGTACAAGTACGAGCCAGTCTGCCCCACAACAAAAGGATAGATAAGAGAAAGAACTAACCTGTTATGATCCGTTCATGGTCCCGGATCATGTTTTGTTCTGTTAGTTTTGACTACCTCAGTTCTGTTTTCTGCACCCCTGGGTTTGTGTTTCAGTTGCCGTGACTGCAGGTTAGTTTCACCTGCCTCTGATTAGTGTTCGGGACGCTCACCTGCTCCTGGGCACTAATCAGAGAGCTATTTATTCCTGTATCTCTCCACTATCTGTCAGGCTTCATTGTTTGCATCATGCAACGGTTAGCGACGGCTATAGTTTTGATTCCTGTTTGTATGCTAGCTTCCACGCTAGGCTCTTCCTTAGCTTTGCCACCAGTGCTATCGGCAGGCTTTTGTTTTACTGCATTTCCTTGAGGATTTATGGAAATAAATCAGATCCTACCTGCACACTTCGTCCGGAGTCTTTCGTCTGCATCTTGGGAGAACGACCTCCGCATAACCATGCAACCAAGTCGTTACTTTACCAACTACAACGTTGGTCTACAATGGCGGACTCGCGCTAAGGTCTTTGAGTAAAACTTTACCATATATGGCAGGGGTGGGCAATTAATTTTTACCGGGGGCCGCATGAGCAACCCGAGCACTATTATACTATCGACAATATTTCAATTACATTTTGCTCAATATTATTTTTGATATATACCGTAAGATAAATAATAATAATAATAATAATTAATAATAATAATAATACTTTCATTTAACCTAACTTAACTTTATACCAAAAGCACTGCTTTGGAAATCATTTGTACCCCTTTCAGAGATCACATTTAGTTCCCCTTAAACATCCTCATGTTGCACAATGAAATGTAAGCATAGGATGAAGTGTGCATTCCTGTAACTTTCTCTAGTAACAGCATTCCATGATTAATATAAATAAATTAACATGAATAATAAATGACAGTAAAATAAGCACACGTATGACTGAGGAGTCATAGTGTAACTTTGTGTGGCCATAAACGCACCAGTGGTTTAGTGGTATGCGTGTTGGTGACAGATGACAAGTTGGTTTTGGCCTGGTTTGTACGGCAGAAAATGACTAGTTTTTCGAGATAGAAGTGTTTTACTCATGTTTTTGGTGTGGTTATGGCTGAATATAAACAGTTTTTCTCAAAAATGATCGATATAATTCCTGTCCTCGAAGCATCTCGATAGACGTTACAATAATTGAACGGTGTTCAATTGAACGGTGTAGGATAGGGCCGCTTGTTGCCACTGTCACTCAGAGTTGCATTGCAAAATTACACAGAATAAATGTGTTTATTTTGTTTAGAATTCAGATGGGTTTGATTTGGTGCGCGGCATATATTTGCTGTGCGTAGAGGACGCTTGAGCAGTGCGCAATTGCGCAGGCGCACACCTTAGAGGGAACGTTGCTTGGCAGTCCATGTCTTGTTGAAAACACGGCATTCGTCATCAACTTTTCTCTTTTTAGCGTCTCGGGTGTAAACCGTGCATCACTTGTCGCTGTGCACCTTCACTCACAGGTTACACACGTACATACGCCCATAAATAACACTTTTCAAAATAAAAGCAGCACAGTTGTATTGCGGGCACGATATAGATGTTTTGATATATGGCGATATCCGCCGATGTCACCAATTGGAAAAAAGTCACAAGTTAGGCAAATTCCAAAATAGGATTTAAATAAATTCAAACAGAAGTATGAAGGGAGGCAAGATTGTGGTATAAATATTTCCATCACCATGCCGCCATAGTTTGATTTCACATTTCCGGCACTTATGCAGAGCCCACATACACAAAAACAGGTAACAATAGCTAAGAAAAGTTGGTTTTGCATAACAGGTCTACTTTAAGTTGAAGTCATGTATCACCGCCTCATCTCAAGTTGCTCTGCAGGTTTTAATGCCGGGCGCTGCGTGGAAGTTTTGCACCTATTGTTCCGCCCCGTGCATCCTGTAATCAATCATGTACTGTTTGGAGGGGACGGTTGGCTACTACTAGCAGCCCGAGCTGTCGGCAGCAACCACGCAGGTTGCGACAGTGCGTGTCTGCAGAACAAAAAGCAACAAATGCTCCTTTCAGTCATGCTGCACGGCGCAGTCATAGTGGAAACATTCACCTTGTCGGCCCAGACATGGACTGATGTGGAGATAACCTAACCTCCATTTCACCCCCATTACTAACCAATGTGTAAAGCTGTCGCCTATGGTAAATGAAATTCCACATACAGTACACTGTTCTTCTCCAATGAAGGGGGTTCTCCTCGTGTACGACATCACCAACTACCAGAGCTTTGAGAATCTGGAGGACTGGTTCAGCATGGTCAAGAAGGCCAACGAGGAATCTGACGTCCAGCCTGTCATCTCGCTGGTAGGAAACAAAAGTGAGTGTCACACATACAAATCCACACAAAGCAAAAGTCTGGACACACTACTGCTTGAGAACGTGTCGCAAAACAAGTAAGTAATAAAGTAGGCAAATGATCGTTCCACATGGGTCTGTGGATTCCTCCGCTTTCTTTACTCTCTCCCATATTTCATGTTCTGTGCCTGTGTTTGTCTGCGGAGGAGTGAGTATTTGACGGGGTTTGTTGGAGCGCCAGAAAAACGATCTTGCTTAGGATAAGTCCGTCGATAAGAGGGAACCCCATGTTCAGAGCGATGGGAGTGCTGATGTTTGTGAACTCTGGGGGAGTCAACGGCGATGATTTAGGATCCGCGGACCATCAGAGACCGGGACGCCCCTTATCTTTGCCCCCTGTCTCGCGGTCAGAGGCTCCTCTCATCAACAGCCTTCCCGTTCCCAAGTTGTGGGCTCCACCGACAAAGCAAGGTCGATGTTAACCAGACAGCTTAGGCCGTTATCAGCCCGCACCCGTCCCGCCATCTCCAAAATAATGAGTAATAATGATGACTCTTTTTTAAACATCCCATTTGACAGATGTGTTGTCCTGGTTGCTGCTGTGTTATGGTGAAGTGTCAGTGTGTGATTCTGCACCTTGATGGCCGATGATGAACAGCTAGCTAGAGTGCGGTCTGCACGTACACCGGCAGCCTGCGAATGTTAACTCAACAGGTCCACAGGTCACACTCGAAGTTTGTTCTGTCCAGAAACATTCTCTTGTCTTCACCTGAATCGCTGGCTTTGGAGTTGGGCGCCACTATTATTTAGGCTAGCAGGCCTGCACTGTAATTTTTAAGTGGTGTGCACACCCCCCCCTCCTTGTATAGCGCTATTTTCCAGACTACCCCATGTGTGTTTTGACAAAAATAGAAAATCCCACACAGATTGCCCCACTAGGAGCCATCAATCACCTTTTGATACTTTATTAATCTCTCAGCCCTCCTTTAGACAATTTTTTTAAGACAACTTGAAGGCTTCGTCTTGTCTCCACATTTACACACTTGCATTTAGCAATCTACCAGTCGGCCCGTGTCTTTTTACATTTCATGCTATATTTGTGTTTTTTTCCCAACTGGGATTCTTGGTTTTGCAGCAACAACAATGAACATGTGATTTTGCAGCATTCTTTCGAAGTTGAGATCTCGTTTGATTTTTCCGAAGCGTTCCCATGATACGGGACGAGTTGGGCAACATGTTTGCAACAAACCCGAAATAGACGTACAGACATAACAAGAAGGAGCTTGTAAAAACAACATTTATGTGTCTGTGAAGACCGGTCTCAGGGGGAGTTTTGACACTCGTGAACATTTCCATTTAAATCAACTTGAGGTGAAAGCCTAAGATAGTCATATACATTTTATGTCCGTATTGGGGGTAGGGTTCTATTTAAAAAGGTGCTATACTGCCTTTGAAAAATACCAATACTTTAATTTTGTCACGACATGGACTATGGTGCAGTTTCCTGCGTGGATTGTTTTCCCGAGATGCATAAGAATTGAACCGGACACGGCGTGAAGGTAAACACATGATTTAATGATTACTCTCAAAAGTGTAAACAAAAGGCGCACACAAGGCGGAGACACAAAACTGGCTAAAGAACAAAAACTACACTTAACGTAGACTATGGGCAAGAAACAAAAGACTCGCTAAACGTGACATGAATAAACAAAAACTTACTTGGAAAACCATGGAACTATGACATGGAATGAGCATAATCAGAGGGATGACGCCAGGCCGACTACCAGGCAACTACAGGGTTAAGTAGTCATGTGATGATTGAAAACAGGTGCACGAGTCCAACACGTGAGACAGGTGAAGCTAATGGTCGTAATGGTGACAAAACAAACTAGGATGCATAAAAAACAGGAACTAACCAAACAGAACATAACTAAACTGGACATGATCACAAGACATGATAATTTTTTTTGTTCATGGACACGACGGCGCGTTATGGTGACATTGCTGGTCATACGAGCCGAGGCGCATGTCGCAAGTCAACACACACAGACCACTTGCAAGCAGAAACAGCTAGAGACCGAAGAGGGAGAATGGACGTATTTTGGCTTGAAAACTAACGATAAAGGCGGAGCTATAAACACTGAGGCTAATAGCCGTCCACAGTGTTTTAGCTATTTCTAAATCACTAATCCTCACCTTCATGGCGACAAATAAAGCATCCCTGCAAGACGAGAAATAGCTAAACATGCCTAACTACTAGGGATGTCCGATAATGGCTTTTTTGCCGATATCCGATATTCCTATATTGTCCAACTCTTAATTACAGATTCCGATATCAACCGATACCGATATATACAGTCGTGGAATTAACACATTATTATGCCTAATTTTGTTGTGATGCCCCGCTGGATGCATTAAACAATGTAACTTTACCATGAATTGATTAACGTGGACCCCGACTTAAACAAGTGGAAAAACGTATTCGGATGTTACCATTTAGTGGCCAATTGTACGGAATATGTACTGTACTGTGCAATCTACTAATACAAGTTTCAATCAATCAATCAATCAATCAAAAACAAGGTTTTCCAAAATAAGAGAACAACTTCAACTCCAGTTATGGAAAAAAGTGCCAACATGGCACTGCCATATTTATTATTGAAGTCACAAAGTGCATTATTTTTTTTAACATGCCTCAAAACAGCTTGGAATTTGGGACATGCTCTCCCTGAGATAATATGGGAAATACTATACTTTGACTTTCACAAAGTGCATTATTATTATTTTTTTTAAACATGCCTCAAAACAACAGCTACAAAAACAATGAAGGCACACAGCTTTAGTCCAGAGTATACTAGAGCATACTAGCCAACCTTGAGACCTCCGAATTCGGGAGATGGGGGAGGGGGGCGGCGGGGTTGGGTGGGGGGTTAGGTGGTAGCGGGAGGTGTATATTGTAGCGTCCCGGAAGAGTTCGTGCTGCAAGGGGTTCTGGGTATTTGTCATTCTTGTTTGGTGTGGGTTCACAGTATGGCACATATTTGTAACAGTGTTAAAGTTCTTTATACGGCCACTCTGTGTGACCTGTATGGCTGTTGACCAAGTATGCCTTGCATTCACTTGTGTGTGTGAAAAGCTGCAGATGTTATGTGATTGCGGCACATAAAGGCAGTGCCTTTAAGGGTTATTGGCGCTCTGTACTTCTCCCTACGTCCGTGTACACAGCGGCGTTTTAAAAAGTCATAAATTTTACTTATTTGAAACCGATACCGATAATTTTGAAACCGATACCGATCATTTCCGATATTACATTTTAAAGCATTTATCGGCCGATAATATCAGCAGTCCTATATTATCGGACATCCCTACTAACTACACATCGTAGGAGGATACAATAGCTATTCGCTAACAGCAAGCGAGCGCTCCTCAATGTAAACAAATAGGTGCATCGACACAAATATCGACTGTAATGATACCAAGTACAAGAGCCGTATACAGTCGATACATTGATATCTTTATCATCACAAAATCTTTAGTGTTTTTTTTAAAAATGTTTTTAAAGTCAGGAAATATGTCCCTGGACATAAAACTTTAATCATGACCTATGTATGACCGTCTAACTACTTGCAATTGGCACCATACCCAAATTATTATTTGTATTAGCTTTTGTGTGTTCAACTGTATTTTGTTCAGGAGAGAACACACAAAAGCTAATACAAATAATGACAGGAGAAATGAACCAATTAAAAAGGCGGTTTGATAAAAACAGACTTTCTTTGAATCTCAGTAAAACTAAAATAATGTTATTGGGTAACAGTAGAAGGGAAAGTCAAACACAAATACAAATAGAGGGAGTAGCCATTGAAAGGGTAAAAGAAAACAGATTTGTGGGTGTAAGGGGGTGATCAAGGGGATGGGTCAAATGCAGAGGACAAATTTCACCACACTTAGTGTGTGTGTGACAATCATTGGTACTTTAATTTAATTAATAATAGATGATAAAATTAACTGGAAATCTCATGTAAGAAATATGAATATCAAGTATGAAGAAACAAGTCAATAATGAAGAAAGCTAAATATGTTCTGGATCAAAAATCCCTTCATATTCTCTACTGCTCACAAGTGATACCATATCTGAGTTATTGTATAGAAATATGTGGAAATATCCACAAATGCAAAGCTAATTAACTAACGGTGTTACAAAATAGATCAATTAGAATAATACATAATGTTGGATAGAGAGAACATACAAACCCTTCATTTATTGAATCACAAATATTGAAATTCAACGATTTGGTGCATTTGCAAACAACAAACATGATGTATAAAGCAAACTATAACCTGCTACCCAAGAATGTACAACAATTCTTCTCAACAAAAGAGGAGACATATAACCTTACAGGAAAATCTGATTTAAAGCATTTATGTGCACGTACAACACTTAAAACCTTTAGTATATCCGTATGTGGGATTAAATTATGGAATGGATTAACCAAAGAAATCCAACAAAGTACCAATATGATTCAGTTCAAGAGACTGTTCAAACTACAAGTGTTCACAAAGTACAAAGAAGAACAATTATGATTAACATTTTTAACTTTAAAAAAAAAAAAGTAATGATTGTTTAATATTTGTTTACTTACTATGGTATATTATTGATTTACTATGTATTTATTCACTGTTCTGTTACAACCAGAGAACAAGGAAATGGGATAAGATTGCTGTGATTTGAAAAGGGTTAAGAATAAATAAGCTCGGCTTTTTCGGGCTCCTTTTCGGACGTGCTGTAATGAAACAACTGGAATTATGTGATGCATTACATAGTATCGTATGCATGTTCGAAATAAACTGGAACTGAACTGAAAAAATGTGCAATATCACCCAAAATTTGAGATTGACCGAGATGGTTTTTTTCAGGGCCAATACGAATTATTAGTGGTCAAGGAGGCCGATAAGTGATATTTGGAGCGGATTTGCAGTAAAAGTTATTTAAACATGAGTAGTATATGTCAGTAAACAGCTGGACAAGGCTTGAATTAAAAACATAATTTATGAGGAAGCATCGGACCAGTAGCAACATTGTGTTTTATGCGGCACTAATGTTGTGGTTAATTTAGCGCCAAATAACATCAGGGGATTTCACACACTCCTTTATTATGTGTGTCTAATTCTGCGTGTCAGGGGAGCAACAACATTTGCATTTAGAAAATATGAGGTATCTCCTATGAAATTGTTAAAAATATGGGATTTTCTACGTCACAATGACTTGCCATCTACTCAATGTTTTACAATTTTATAGCCGTTTATGGATTTAATACATTGCAAGCTTTTCCCATGAAGAACCCTAAAATATTGTGAACATTTAGATAAAATAAATTCTAGGCTCCTTCACATCGCTTATACATGAGAAATTTTTCAAGCTGGCTGAAAGAACAATTTTTTTTCTCACTTAATTGATTGAATCACGTAACATGGAGTTGTATGTTCACTGTGTAATTTAATGCCAACATTATTTGCTTGCAATAAGAAACATGTGTTACATCTATCATCAGATTTTCTGTTAAATTTAGGCCAATAATGATTTTTTTTGTGGTGTCCTTTTTTTTTTTAAATGAAAGTATCGAAATACATTTTGGTACCCGTACCAAAATATTGGTATGGGGACAACTAGGGTTGTACAGCATACCGGTATTAATATAGTACCGCGATACTAATGAATCATATTCGGTACTATACCGCCTCTAAAAATTACCTGTGCCCCACACCCCCGCCCCCAATTGTCGTCACGTTGTGTCATTGCTGGTTTACGAGCATGTTCGGCAGCGCACAATCACAGAGTACTTACAAGCAGACAATGTGTGTAGACAGAAAAGGGAGAACGGAATCATTTTGGCTTAAAAACTAACGCTAAAGGTGAAGTTATAACACTGAAACGCCTTCAGGAAGAGGTGCTTAAGACATGGCTAGCTAGCTGGCGGCTGAAGTCCATCCGCAGTCTGCAGTCTTGTTGCTACTTCTAAATCACTAATCCTCGTCTCCATGGCGACCAATAAAGTGAGTTTCTTACAAGTATCATCTCTGCAGGACGAGGAATAGCTAAACATGCTTCACTACACACCGTAGCTCACCGGCAACACAATGTAAACAAATGACATGGGTGGATCTACACCTAACATCCACTGTAATGATACCAAGTAGGGAGCGTATCTAGTCGATACTACTATGATTACATCGATATTTTTTAACATCACAAAATCTTCTTTCGTTTCCAAAAAAATTATATTATGTTTATAAACTCGGGAAATATGTCCCTGGACACATGAGGACTTTGAATATGACCAATGTATGATCCTGTAGCTACTTGGTATCGGATTGATACCCAAATTTGTGGTGTCATCCAAAACTAATGTAAAGTATCAAACAACAGAAGAATAAGTGATTATTACATTTTAACAGAAGTGTAGATAGAACATGTTAAAACAGAAAATAAGCAGATATTAACAGTAAATTAACAAGTAGATTAATAATTCATTTACTACCACTTGTCCTTAATAATGTGTACAAAATAATAGAATGATAAATGACACAATATGTTACTGCATATGTCAGCAGACTAAATTAGGAGCCTTTGTTTGTTTACTTACTACTAAAAGACAAGTTGTCTTGTATGTTCACTATTTTATTTAAGGACAAACTTGCAGTAAGAAACATATGTGTAATGTACCGTAAGATTTTTTGTTAAAATAATGCAATTTTTTGTGGTCCCCTTTATTTAGAAAAGTACAGAAAAGTACTGAAAAGTATTGAAAAACATTTTGTACCGGTACCAAAATAATTGTGAGTAATGTGGCTGTTACACGTCAAACATAGAGGGTTGGTCCATTACTGGCTGCTGTAACACTTTCCACTTTTCAGGGAAGACTATGCAAGATTGTCTGAGCTGAGTATGTAGTTTTCTTTGTGATGGACGATTTGATTTGCATCACAATACGTGGGTTACGATGCGATTCAAAAACACTTTATTTATTAAACAATGATTTGATGCGATTGGATTTAGTGTATGAACGATTCGATTCTATAAATAACATTTGTCGATGGACACATTTTTTTTTACAGGACAAAAGAACAAAATAATTCCTTCCTGCGCATACGTATACTCCGCTTCATGTTTGAGGATAAACACTTAGGACTTTGGCACCAAGCACTCAGACTAGATCTGTCCAAACTAAGTCTAGGATCATGAACTGAAAAAACACATTATATAAAAGTGACATGCTTCCAGTATTTTTCAGGTTTTTAGAACAGAACATATATCCCCAAAGATTGTAAAACAAAGTAAAAAGGCAAACAAGTGTCAAAAATATTTATTTTACACTAGTCAAGTCAGTGTTGGCTAGAACGCCTACGAGTTCTAGCCAATGGCTTGACTGGGTGGCGGGATTTCCTGGACAAGGATGAAAAGTGATGCGTGTTGTGGAGGTGAAAGGTCGATTGAATGTTGCCGGTAAAGAGAGCGTGATACGGAGATTGAGCCCGTTGTGCGAGAAGGTTGCATTTTGTAAGTAAGTAAGTAAAGTACTTTTTTATTTACAAACCCCGTTTCCATATGAGTTGGGAAATTGTGTTAGATGTAAATATAAACGGAATACAACGATTTGCAAATCCTTTTCAACCCATATTCAATTGAATGCACTACAAAGACAAGATATTTGATGTTCAAACTCATAAACCTTATTTTTTTTTGCAAATAATAATTAACTTAGAATTTCATGGCTGCAACGCGTGCCAAAGTAGTTGGGAAAGGGCATGTTCACCACTGTGTTACATGGCCTTTCCTTTTAACAACACTCAGTTAACAGGTTTGTATAAAGCGCTTTTCACAGATAAAATCACAAAGCGCTGTACAAAAAATTGGTGAAGTAAAACAACAATTAAATTTAAAACAACAGAGGCAACACCATAAAAAGGATGCAAAGCGGATTAAAAATGATAGTTAAAAGGTGCATTAACGAAAAGCTTTACTAAAAAGAGAAGTTTTCAAATGTTTCTTAAAAGTTTCAACACAGTCAAGATCACGGAGGGACTGGTGCAAATTGTTCCAGAGTCTGGGAGCTATAGCCTGGAATGCCAGGTCTCCACGGGTTTTAAAACAAGTTTTTGGGATCGTTAGAAGACCTTGGCCTGAAGACCGGAGGCTGCGCCCTGAAGAGTAGGGGCATACATAGCAAGTCAGTGATGTACTGAGGGGCCCCACCATGCAACGCACGGAATGTCAGGACTAAAATCTTAAACTCAATGCGGAATTTAACTGGAAGCCAATTAAGACTGGATAAAACGAGGGTGATATAGGCTGTTCTGGGTGTACTGGTCAAAAGTCTGGCAGCTGCATTTTGTACAGTCGGAAGTCCCTTTGTTGAAAAGCGAATTGCAATAGTCAATGTGAGACGAAATGAACGCGTGAATGATCATTTCGAGATCCGATTTTGACAACAAATTTCTCACTTTAGAAATATTTCTGACATGAAAAAAAACGTTTTTAGTCAGTTGACGACAGTATCCCTCCAAAGACATGGACTGATCAAACACAACCCCAAGGTTTCTGAGGCTGCTTTTTAACAGATGCACCCAGAGCACCAAGGGAGTTCTTGATCAGGGGGATCTTTTTATCGGGAGCCATTATCAGAGTTTCCGTTTTGTTTGAATTTATCTGGAGGAAATTTGAGGACAACCAGTTTTCAATACAGGATACACACTCCAAGAACTCAGATAAAAAGTGAAACTCTGAATCATTGATGGAACATAACAGTTGAATATCATCTCATATCAATAGAGAATATCATTGTGAAGTAAAGAAAGACATGTCTGAGCCGCCATTGCTTGGTATGTTACAATATTCACAGACGGCACAACACAGAGACGGTCCTCGTGTTGACGTGCGGGTAATTATTTGGCTGGCAGCCGTGACTCTCGCCTTGTTTGAAAGATAAACCGTCTACTGATTGCTAGTCTCGCGCGACGCCCGGTCCATGTGTCTACGTCTATTCTCGTCTCCAGTTACGAAAGTAACGTAACAAGCTCATAATTTTTTTCACGGACAGCCATTGGCTCTCGTGTCCTTTCAAAGACAACAACCCTCAACTGATTTCTACTTCGGCACAACCGGTTCATGTGTATACACTCGATTGAGGGGGCTTTAAGCCGAACCGGCCACTTCTCGAAACAGAAATCTGGTCGCCTCAGTTTGTCGTTAACAACCCTGGTCTAAGGGGAATTTTCTTTGCCACAGACATCCACAAGATTATGTGAGACGTCAGAGGTCATCGACTAAATTTGGGCGACATTCTACTACAGATAACTCTTCCAACCATACATTTTATGGACATTGCATGGCGTCCTAAGGAATGGTTGTCCAAAACGAAATGTGAGGGGTGTTGTTTGTTGCATTCCAGAAGCTCAACCATGAGGCTGCATTGCAGTGAGAATGGTTGGCTTATCCTCTGTTTTAATTGGAACACTGTCCTCTCTCAAGGTAATTTGCGGTAATCAACCATTGGGTCAGACCACTTTCTCCATGATGATGTCCCCTCCTTTCCTTCCTTATACCTTGGCCCGACCGCTGCTTTGCATGGCAGTGCTAGTCCCAGGGAACAACCTCCCTTTTCTTCTTCACCTCAGCGTGGCCATCCATGTGCTCACCGAGGCACCACCGGCACGCTTCACGCTCTCGCCCCTGACGCGCTGCCCAGATGCTTGCGTTGAAGAATGGCACCACTTGTAACAATTCAGAGGGGAAGCCAGTGAAATATTTGGATGAGGCTGCCCGTGAACGCACTCTGCACACAATCCAAACATGCCTTTGGGCAAAGCGGCACACTTGTGCTGCCGCTGGGTACGTGAGGACTGAAGGAATGCTAAGTTCTGTCCAAACATACTATAAATGTATCTTAAGAGTGCGGTCCAGTGTGACACCATATGGAATTGTGTATAGAGGAATGTTGTAGTGATTCAAACTAAACTGGGACTCTGGTTGTTTAATTTCGTTTATGAAATGATAGAAATGTAATTATTCTAAAATGATTAAAATGGAATAAATCAGTTTCAGAGTCAAACTGTGACGGTCCCGTATCGTACAAATTTCCTGCAAGTTCAAATAAATCTCTAAAGCTTTACTAAAGTGTATTTAAGTCCAAAATGTAGCCTTGATGCTGGTATTTAGGCAGTTAAAAGTGATTTTACTAAGCCTTACTGGGAACATGCTGTTTAATGTGTAGCTTTAATGCTACTGAGCTATGTTATGTCTCCGACAAAAATTATGTGGCTCCAAAAAACGCTACTATGCACCTTATGCCCTTTTACGTAATTGATACCATAAATGACATACAGCAGCATAAAGACTAGACTTCCTTTTTTATTGTCATTCAAATTTGAACTTTACAGCACAGATAAGAACGAAATTTCGTTACATAAGCTCATAGTAGTGCAGGATAAAAAAGCAATAAGGTGCATGTATAAATAAATAAATATATATAAATATATATATATAAAATAAATAAATATATATAAATAAATAAATAGATTACTGTACAGATAAATATATTGCACTTTTTCACATGCGGCCACGTTTATGGATGTATGTTATATTGTCTTTTTTATTCCAGCGAGTTAATCCATTTTGTGGGGAGTTGAGGGGATAATTTAATTATGATGCGTTCAAGAGTCTTACGGCTTGAGGGAAGAAGCTGTTACAGAACCTGGAGGTTCATTAAGGACACAAACGTTAGCAATGCTAGATAGCTGTGGAAGGTAAAGCGCTAAAATTGCAGCCATATTTATTAGCAGCATTATCTTATTGTCTTAGGAGCAGGTCTCCAGGCTTTATTTTAAGATGTGTAGTGAAGCCTGCAGCCTCCCCACAATCCAAAGGTGTGTATACATGGGTTAGACTCATCTAGCTATGGGTGGATCGGAAGAAGGAGGCTTTTCCTTCGTAGCGTCATAAAAATGTCAAAAGCAAGCGTTTACATGCCTCCTGTCTCAAAAGTGGAGCAAACAAGTAAGGGAGATGACAGATTTTTCTCACGTTTGGTGCTCTTAAACCGGCCTAAGTGACACAAATTACTCTCAGAACATAATTTAAAACTTCATAATAGAGTCAATTCAAAAGGAAATCTTGCTTTATAGCGATTGGACCTAATTTTCCTAATGTCAGTTTCCGACATGTACATCAGCATTCAAATTATTAGGGTTCTTCTATAATTATAAAACGGATAATAAAGAAATTCTAGATTAGACTCTACTGACCCAAACGTGTGACACTCACAACTCATATTTCATTCACTCCACATCCACACTATGGTGGTGGTAAGCTACATTTGTTGCCACTGCTGCTCTGGGACAGACTGATGGGAGTGTGGTTGCCAATTTAGGCCAAAGGCCTCCCCGACCGCCATCAAACATTCATACACCAGCATGGGCTGCACTGGAGGCAAGGCGGGTGAAGTGTCTTGCTCAAGGACTTAACAGCAGTGAGTAGGATGGTGGAAGCCAGATTCGTACCAGGAACCCTCAAGTTTCTGGAAGGCCGTTCTACCATGTGAGCCACGTCGCCCTTTTCCACATGATATATCGTTCATGGGACCTGATATAAATGTCCTTGTACTGCTTGTGTTAGTACGTGCAACATTTATCAAGCCAATTTGTTTTTATTGAGCAGTGATCGCAAAGGTCCCTCCCATCTCCAGTGATCTCTCTCCCCCAGGAGCTTCGAGACCATCAATCACAGCCTCGCACAGCCCCTATTTGGGTGACTTAAATGGGTTCAGTACTCTTAACCCCTCCTCATCACTCACAGGGTCTTTGCTCACAGGGCCTTGGCGGCCGATTCGCTCGTTGTCCTCCATGAGAAACTCCTTACCGTTTCCCTGATGTTTTACCGACTCAGCTTTTTGTGCCTTTTGATGCGCTCTCAGTGTCTCTATTTTGCACCTTCACAAACACTAACTCTTTCAGATAGACACTCAGCCTTATCTCTTTCTCATGTGTGGACGTTTGCTCTGGTCGCCCTCACTCACAGTCAAGTCTTTTCATTGGCTGTGTCGCTGTTGTATCAAACAGCATGGGCACGTTTGCCTTGAATGCAGATCTCTCTGCGTGCCATTACCTTACATTACACTTTTTCCCTCCATGGGAGAGTCCAAGCAAAAACATGAATCTTGCCTTGAAGCAAGTTTGCCACCAACATTGTCAGGCTATGTCTACACTAAGCCGGATAACCCCTTAAACGTATAATTATTTAGCCTAAGCCCCGTTTCAGCCACACTAAACCATTGTGTAAGGTTCCCCTTAGGGCTGGGCGATATATCGATATACTCGATATATCGCAGGTTTGTCTCTGTGCGATTTAGAAAATGACTATATCGTGATATTCGAGTATACGTTCTCACGTAGTTGCTTTTAGCTGCGGGCATTACACTGCGTGCATTTCCCACTCTTTCTTGTCTCTCCTTCTCACAGAGACATAAACCAAGCGCACCTTCTTACACACGTCACGTGTGCAACGTCACACGCTCCCGCGGAGCAGACAGGTAGCGACATGGTAACGTTAGCTGTGATGCTAACGGTGAGGTGCGGGTGGTAATACAAGAGAGAGAACAAATGGAGGAATAATTAATTCCCAAGAAAAACAGCACGGGATCCATCGTCCGGCGGTGGTTTGGCTTCAAGCGGGAATATGTTCAACATTTATGCGGCAAAAGTGTTGCTACAAAAAGTAGCACCACTGCTAATGTAGCATCATTTGAAAAGTCACCCGCTAGAGAGTAAAGAGTGCTTGAAACTCCGCATGTCAACATCTCCGGCCGGTGCTACACCAACAAAATGCTGAAGCAACTATTTCCAGATCAACACCGTATGAAAAAAAAGTCAACAACAGAAGGAGATAACGTCCGCAGGAACCTATTATGCAGCTCCTTATTATTTGACAGTTATTGACATATCTTGTGTGACATCATGCACAAAAGTGCACTTTATTTGTTTTTAACTATTGTAGTGGCGTTCTGTACAAAAAGTATACTTTAATTTAGTGTTGTTTTGATATGTCATCTTAGTGACATCATGCACAGAAGTGCACTAATAGCTTGTTTTAAAATGTCTCTGACAATCTTGCACTTTCTGTTTTGAAATGACATGAATGTTTGTGCCACTGCTTCTCTCTAGGTCGTCCTCAGACGAGCCTTCCATCGTTGCTTCCAGTCATCCCGATTCTCCATACATTTGGCCAGTTCCTTGGTACTCTGAGCTCCTGCATCCTTCTTGAGTATGTCCACGTATGTTAGTGTGGGACGTCCTCTTGACCGATGCCCATGTGTTGGTTCCCACAGTACCAATTTGCTGGCTGGCAGCTCCTGATGCCTTTGGCAGTGCCCTGCTAGTCTCATTCTCCTTACAGCAATCTTCTCGCTCACCCTTGGTATTCCCCTGTAGAGGACTCTGTTGGTTACGTGCGCACTCTTGTTGATGTTAAGCACTGCACGCAGCATCCTGGTGTAGCAACCATCCAGAGACCTCTCCAGGGTTGGCTTCAGGGTCCAGCATTCGCTACCATAGAGGAGAACGGACTCAACTGTCGCGTAGAAGAAGCTGAGTTTGATTTGGCGGGGGAGGTTGGAGCTCCATACACTGGTCATGCCGTTCAGGGCCCTCCATGCAAGTGCCTTCCTCACTTTTAAATCCTGCTCAGTTGAGTTGACCCATCCGCCCAGGTATTTGAAGTCCTCAACTTCTTTCAGCACAGTGCCTCCTGCTGTTATCAGAGGTTGATGTTCTGGTGGAACATTGTAGGTCATGACCTCAGTTTTCTTGGCATTTAGCCTAAGGCCAACCTTGGCGCACTCTAGCTCTACCCTGTGTAGGAGTTCTTGTGCTTGTTCCACGTTGTTGGAGAGCAGACTGATGTCATCCGCATAGTCAAGGTCTGTCAGGACCACTGCCGGTTGTCGACTCGACTTCCTTGGTGTCAGCGTGAAGCCAAGTTCCTGCTCTCGCCCATTTATTGCCTTCCTGAGCGCATGATCAAGGACTATGATGAAGAGGAAGGGGGCTAGTGTATCCCCTTGTATAACTCCAGCCAGGATGTCAAACTCCTCGCTGTTGCCATCTGGGGTCACCACCCTGGCCCTTGTTCCTGCGTATATGGACTCTATTGCTCGGAGTAGGTTCGGAGGAATACTGTATGCCTTCAAGATCTTCACCATCGTGCCTCGATGTATCGAGTCAAATGCCTTTTTGAAGTCTATGAAGCATAGGACTGCAGTCAGGTTGTCCTTCCTCACCTCCTCAATCAATCTCCTAAGTGCCAAGATCTGGGCTGTAGTTGTTCGTCCTTCTCGAAAGCCGTTCTGATTTACTCTCAGGTGAGGGTCGATTGCATGCCGGACCCTGTTTAGGATCATGCGGTTGTAGACTTAATAACTGTTTAATAAATACAGTTTTGGTCAATTGACTTAGTTGTGATTTCCCTCTCTGCATGAAAGTTAAAAAAATGAGCATATATTAATGCAGTATGAACAAGAATTTTTTAATGTAGACACATAGAATCATCATACTGGTGTGATTATATGCATCAAGTGTTCATTCAAGGCTAAGGCAAAATATCGAGATATATATCGTGTATCGTGACATGGCCTAAAAATATCGAGAAATTAAAAAAAGGCCAAAAACGCCCAGCCCTAGTTCCCCTCTGACAATTTTTTACACAGGTAAGTGCGCCGTGTATTTCTTGAATCTCCGGCTCTTAGCTTTGTATGGACTCATTGATCGTTTACAAACTGAGCCGGCTCTTAGCTTTGTATGGACTCATTGATCGTTTACAAACTGAGTTCAGAGAGGAAGTGACGCCAGAAAGACCGCGCCACAGCCAGCTTCATAATAAAGCGGTTTCGTAACTCGGAGGTAACCACTGGAAATATGGAGGCGAGTTATCCAGACATGCCCGTGTTTCTCCTTCCGTCTGTACTGATGCTTGTGGAAATCACACATGAATACCTTAAGACAGGGTTAGGGAACCTATGGCTCGCGAGCCAGATGTGGCTCTTTTGACAACTGTATCTGGCTCTCAGATAAATCTTAGCTGACATTGCTTAACACGATAAGTAATGAATAAATCCGCTGGAAATCACAGTGTTAAAAATAACGTTCAAAGTATAAAACATTATCATGCATTTTAATGCATCCATCCGTTTTCTACCGCACCTGTTCAAGGTTGTGGGTGGCTCAGCCAACCCCAGCTGTCCTTTGGGGTACAGGAGGGTCGCATTAATGGTAAGAAGTATGTTATTTATTATTGGTTAGCTTCAGAATAACAATGTTATTAAAAATAATAAGAGACTTATTATATTCTAAAAATGTTTGTCTTACTTAAAAATGCAAGCATTGTATTCAGTGTTACAAAAAATATTATATGGCTCTTACGGAAATACATTTTACAATATTTGGATTTCATGGCTCTCTCAGCCAAAAAGGTTCCTGACCCCTGCCTTAAGAGAAAGCGATTGCAGCTGTTTCGGATACAACACTTCTCAGACGGCAACTTTCGAATGTCCAGGTCAGCTGTGATTCTACTTACCGAAAAAGTTTGTCCATTTGTCGAAGGAGAGTCAACGAGAATGCGGGCTCCCGTGGATGTGATAAAAAAGATAGCGCGTGCTTTGTATTACCTGGCCGTCGAGGGAAGACTACGGAAAACATTGAATGCATTTGGACTGGCAAAGCAGACTGTATCAGTTATTTTCCGCCATGTACTGTATGTTGCGGACTCAACGTCTAGGTCCAGAGTATATAAAGTCACCAAAAAGGAATGGACAATGAAGGTGAAGGCAAAAGAGTGAGGAGTGTCCTGACCAGATATCTAGATCTCGAGATTGATTGTTGTAAAATGTTGTTTGTCACATCGTGTCCAAAAAAGATTTGATTAATTTATAATGGCTCAGGTGTGATTCACTACAATAGGGCCCCACAGCACACTGGATTCCAGTTAACTGAAATACCACAACACTGGATATTGTTCAGATAAGTTAAATTTAAGAATTTTAAGCATCTTCCGCGCATGCGTATTAGGGCGAGTTGCGTCGGCGGACGGAGGGGGGGAGAGGGTCTTAAACGACCATTGTGTGTGTGTGGACAAGGATAAGGTTAGGTGGGATTTACCCTGGATAACCTTAGTGTAGAAGGGGCCTCAGTCTTGACACTTCCTCAGCTGAAGCACCACCACCTGTTACCTGTGTGCCTCCCGTAAAGCTGCCCCAGTTCCTGTCTGTTCAGTGTAGGCCTGCACATTTCTCAATAGAGAGATGCTCATAAGGAGCTCAATGCGCTTCTGTTTTTGGTTTAGCTGAAAAATGTTTTTTCTGGCTCAACCCGCTCGTACTTAGGTCCTCTTACAACAAACTAAAAGGTCCTAATTGCCCCCGAGGGAAAGGTTTAGCCACAATAGACATGTGGTGGGACAAAAGCCCAGTACTCTTGCACCCTCAACCCCTCCCCAGATTTGTCAGGATGAACACGTCAGCAGTGTCTGTTGCACGGTAGGTTGTGCAACCGCAGCTTTGACACTGTATATACAGTATATAGACCTAGTTAAGGCATGGTTTTCGGCTGGATGAAAACCTGGAATGTCTACCATTTTGCAGCAAATCCAGCGTTTCCTTTTTCTCTTCACTTTTTTATTCGTCCTAAAAGGGTCGGCACAGACATATCGAGTTGTCCCAGTAAACTCCGCCGGCTGTCTTTTTTTTTTTAAGAAAGTCTGGACAGAGACGGAAAATGTAGACTCGGGTTACAGCTGGAATAAAGTGGGATGAGTGAAGAACTCCAGCTGTATTACATTGCGACAGATAAGTGGTGTAACGATCCCCGCGGCTGATGCTGAGCTGTGCGACCGGCACAAATACTTTCAGGAGTTTGTTTAAGCTCATTTGTGGCACTTCCAACGTAACACAAATTGAACTATGATTTAATTGTGACTTGCTGACTCTGCTGTGCTCCCCTCCCCAGTGCCTCTCATCTCTTTTGACTCTTGTGCCTGTTAAAACATGGAAAGTCCTCATTCATTCTAGCCATCCATAAAGCAAATATTGTTGCACATGCAGCCGATGATCAGTCTTCCAATACCGTCTTGTGTGGTCAGTCACGGGCCATTTGAGTTGCACAGCAAGGCTTAGCCACCTGACCTGCATGCATCCTGGAACCCTCCTGGAACCCCCATCTTTCTAAGGCTCCACTTTATTTCTTCACCTCTCCACAACATTGATATGGAGGAATTTGGGGGTGCGAGGGGGGCATGCGTTGACACAAGGTTTTTGGTGTATTCGCAACTGACATGCATCCCCTGCTTTGGTCGTTGTTATTAAAACACAACTGGTCATTTGTAATTTGCCAAATCTCCAATTACATCACTGACTTCACGCACTGTTCTTGGATCAGCTCCTATTTGCACTGGGAGTCTTAACGGCCTGCTTTCATAAGACAAAACAACTCTTTTTAACTTGGTTGATTACCACTGCTTCAGTGTTAATTTTGACAACAGTTTTTAATTCAGTTTTGGTCATAGTCTCTTGAAGAAAATGTATTTCATTTTAAGTCATATTTTTTTCATCTAAATTGATTTAGTTTGAGTCAGGGGTGTCAAACTCATTTTAGATCGGGGGCCACATAGAGAAAAATCTACTCCCAAGTGGGCCGGACTGGTAAAATCACGGCACGATAATTTAAAAATAAAGACAACTTCAGATTGTTTTCTTTGGTTAAAAATAGAACAAACACATTCTGAAAATGTACAAATCATAATATTGTTGAATTTTTTTTACACTTACATGTTGCGGTTAATAGTATTTTATCTTTATTTGTCATTAATTATATTTTTGAATAAATTATGTGTTAAGGTTCATCAGTCAACTCATTGGTGTTAATTTTCAATCAATCAAGATACAAAAATTATATCAAAATCAAATTACATGATGTTATTTATGTAGTTTGATAATTTTCCTCGACTGATGTACTGACATCATGTGGTTTATTTTGTACATATGTAGCATCATCTACAAAGATACAAATAATTGCTATTGTGTACTAACATCATGTGGTTTATTTTGTACATACAGTATGTAGCATAATCTACAAAGATACAAATAATTGCTATTGCGACATCCAGTGGACACATTTAGAACAGCTGTTTCTTTCCTTAAAAAAATTCAGATTAATTTTTATACTTAGCAAACTCATCCCGCGGGCCGGATACAACCTTTAGTAGACCAACATTTCTCAACATTCTCGTCGACTAAAATTACAGTTAATTTTGTCGACTAAAATATAAAGTATACAGGATAACACATCTTTGAAGTTGTCTTAAACCACTTTTTTTAAAGGTTATTGCAGTGCATCTTAAAAACTAAATTCACAGCAAGACCAACATGCCATGAATATATCAATAAGTACATTTCACACTAACCTTACTGTGTGGTATTATTTTGTCTGCAATGAGGCATTTAAAAAAATATATTGAATAATATATAACTAAAATGGTCATATGAAGAAAAAAATGTTGTATTCTAGATTGTGTATAACGACACTGAGTGTGCACAGTCCCATTTAAATACAGCAACCAGTGTTATGGATCTAGAACAGTGATTCTCAAACTGTAATACAGGTACCACTAGTGGCACGCCGGCTCAATCTAGTGCAGGGGTGTCAAAGTCAAGAAAAATCTATTCCCAATTGGGCCAGACTATTAAAATCATGGGATGATAACTTGAAAACAAAAACAACTTCAAATTGTTTTCTTTGTTTAGGAATAGATCAAGTACATTCCGAAAATGTACAAATCAGAATGTTTTTTTTTTGTTTTTTTTTACACTTACATGTTGCGCTCAATAGTATTCTATCATTATTTACACTTTCTAATGTGATAATGTTCATCAGTCAAATAGGTGGAATTAAGTCTGGCAGAGTTTTAAAATGCTGCCATTAGTGGTCATTTTTACTCTATCAGAAGATGAAATGAATAATAATATCAAAATCAAATTACAGGATGTTAATAATGTACTTTACTCATTTTCCTCAACTGATGTACTCACACCATGTGGTTTATTCTGTACATATGGAGCACCGTCTACGACACAACTTGTGAATTTGGGCTCATTTCTTGAATCACACATGGATATACACTACCGTTCAAAAGTTTGGGGTCACCCAAACAATTTTGTGGAATAGCTTTCATTTCTAAGAACAAGAATAGACTGTCGAGTTTCAGATGAAAGTTCTCTTTTTCTGGCCATTTTGAGCATTTAATTGACCCCACAAATGTGATGCTCCAGAAACTCAATCTGCTCTAAGGAAGGTCAGTTTTGTAGCTTCTGTAATGAGCTAAACTGTTTTCAGATGTGTGAACATGATTGCACAAGGGTTTTCTAATCATCAATTAGCCTTCTGAGCCAATGAGCAAACACATTGTACCATTAGAACACTGGAGTGATAGTTGCTGGAAATGGGCCTCTATACACCTATGTAGATTTTGCACCAAAAACCAGACATTTGCAGCTAGAATAGTCATTTACCACATTAGCAATGTATAGAGTGTATTTCTTTAAAGTTAAGACTAGTTTAAAGTTATCTTCATTGAAAAGTACAGTGCTTTTCCGTCAAAAATAAGGACATTTCAATGTGACCCCAAACTTTTGAACGGTAGTGTATATTATTTTATTATTATTATTATATTATTTTATTTTATTTATCATTATTTCTATGTGCACTCAGAAAATGTGTCCCCACGCAGTCATTAGTACAACAGGAAATGTACACATGATTAAAAGCATTGATATGGGTAGAAATATCACAGCTCACATTAGCAACAACATTTTGGACAATCAAGGCATGAACTTAACAATCCACATTTTGTGTATTATCACTAATAAGCAGCTTAAGTAAGCACGTAGTGTCCAAACACGGAAGTGTTGCCTCCACCTTAACATGGCACATAGCTCCGCCTACTCTGAATTAATGCGTGCTCAAGCAGAAGGGGATACAACAAATTGTTATTGCGACATCCAGTGGACACATTTAGAACAGCAGTTTCTTTCATTCAAAAATGTCAGCTTTATTTTTTAATTGGCAAACTCATCTCGCGGGCCGCTTAAAACCTGCCCCTGCCGGATCTGGGCTGCGGGCCGTACGTTCGACACCCCTAATCTAGTGGTATGTCAAAGACTTCCCTAATTAAATTAAAGTGTTTTATTTTCATATTCAAACATAGTGTTATTGTTAAAAATGTGTGCAATGTTACAGTGGACAAAAATATTGAATATACTTCATTAATAAAACATCTGCCTTGTTTTTAATAAATACTTATGCCCGCTACTCAGTTTTTTTAGGTATCTTTTTGATAACATGGGCTGTACGTGCAGGTTCAGAATGAAAACGACCTATGTTGTTGTGCCAAGCCCTTAAGCCAGGGGTCGGCAACCCAAACGGTTGAAAAACAAATCTGTCTGGAGCCGCAAAAAATCAAAAACCTTATATGAGTGTTATAATGAAGGCAACACATGATGTAAGTGTCTATATTAGCAGCTATATTGGCCTATTATCAAAATGACTATGTGTCGCAGGCTGACACAAATCTTCATTGACAGAAATGTTGAAATGTAATATTTATTCTACACTTTTTTGCAACATAGGAAAACATTAGTAAAACTTCTCAGAGGGTGAGATAACTCCTGGAAATGACTGTCTTAGAATGGCCAAAGATATATAGATGTGTGTGTCTAAGTTAGTTCAAATCCCAGCCGAGTCATACCAAAGACTATAAAAATGGGACCCATTACCTCCATGCTTGGCACTCAGCATCAAGGGTTGGAATTGGGGGTTAAATCACCAAAATGATTCCCGGGCGCGGCGCCGCTGCTGCCCACTGCTCCCCAAGGGGATGGGTCAAATGCAGAGGACAAATTTCACCACACCTAGTGTGTGTGTGACAATCATTGGTACTTTAACTTTAACTTTAACTTTATAGGAAACTTCTTCTAATGGATTTATTACAATCTTTGCAAACTGGGTAATGTCTGCTGTGGTCTGGAACAACATGGCACGCTAACACCTATCAGAAATGCAGCCAATGTTACATACAGATAATGTGTCATGAGACATACACATATAAACTAAATACACAGAGGACATAAGTAAAGGAAATCAGATGAGTTCAATTATACAAAATATACAAATACCCTAAATTAGGTGTTAGCATTGATTAGCTCACAGTCATGCAGTGAACAACTATGCCTGATTAGTACTCCAACAAGTTAATAAAATCAACTAAGCTCACCTTTGTGCATAAACGCACAGTATAAAACGTTTGTTGGACAAAATGAGACAAAGGAGTGGCATAAAACACGTCTTTCTGTGGCAGCGTAGGAGAAAGTTGTACATGTAAACGAAGTTTGAGGACCGCTAAATTTAGGAGGACAAATACTCTCATCAGTGAAGCATGTTTAATATAAACAGTCTAACAATTAGGAAGGTTTGTGTCATGTTTGTCCTACAGAAACCATAGTAAAACTAAAATGTATTTCCCCCCAACTTTTTCCATTTCTGAAAAAGCTCCAAGGAGCCACTAGGCCAGCGCTAAAGAGCCGCGGGTTGCTGACCCCCGCCTTAAGCACAACTCACGTTCCATGTTTTTAGGTATCTTTTTGATAAAAATGGGCTGTGCGTGCCGGTTGGAATTCAGAACAAAAACGACCTATGTTGTTGTGCCAAGCCCTTAAGCAGAACTTACGTTCCATGTCAGGAGTCTCCGGTGTGACTAATATTTAACTCATACAAGATGCCTGTGGCCCTAATAATAATGAATGGACTCACAGGGATGTAACGCGTCCAATGATGAAGGCTCCCCTGTGCTCTGTAGGAATATTATATAGCGCATAGCTGTGCTTCGGCCTCACCGAGGCACGCATTACTGCTCGGCCATAAAAGTCCACTTAGTTTAACAGCGGCAGGAGAGCTCGGAGGACACGGCCAGTGAAAGCCCAGGCAGCGTCTTGTGCGGTCAGCTCAGAACTGGGCCTTTTGTTCACTTTTCACAAGTCTTGAGGGCCAACTAACCCAAAGGCTCTTGGACCCAGGTTTTTACTGCAAGCAGAGCAGCTACCGCCAGACTTTTAGGAGCGGGGAAGACCACATTGTTGCGAGGCCACCATAGGAGAGAGTGTGATTGAGGTGTGAAAACGTGCGTGTGACGCCGCACGTGTGCTTTTCATGAAAAACGATCAAATGACAAGATGAGCTGTGATCAATGAGCTGTCGACAGAACACTTCTGACCTAGTGGAAAGCAAGTCCCCTGACGTTCCTGGCCGGTTTCAGGCCACCGGGGCAGGGGGGGGGGGGCGCCGCCGCACAAAGAGCGCTCTGTCTCTGTCAGGATTCCCCCGAGGAGTCTCGCAAAAAGGCCCCGCTCACCTCCGACAACACCAGCCGGCTAACAGCACTTCATCTGTCCGTAGTCACTGGAAGCCCTCGTGATTATGTTATTACCGACGCTTTAATACGCTGATGATTGCTTCTCATTATTCTGTCACCGGTCATATTCGCGTTGATCCACGCGTACAAGGAATTAATTGATAGCACAGAATTGCTGCGTTGTTATGGTGGAACCAGGTTTTCCTAAATTGTAAAAGGTGGTTCAGCCCGCAAAAATATAAAGACTTCGTTTTATATGTCAGCCACTTTTCTAATAAAATGATACAAATGGTTTTAGTCTGAGTAAAGTAAACATCGGACAATGTTGTCGCTGTCTGGAGTGCCCTTACCTGCGAATAACGTCTTCTTGTCTTTATTAGTTCGAAAAATCTTTCTTAATGATTTGTTTTTGATTGGAAAAAAGTTCAAATGAAGTCATAAAAGTATGTTGCACATATTGTAAATGACCAAGTCATTTCATTTACTTGCTGCCTATCAGATAAATGTCTAATTAAAGCTGAATGGTTTATGAAACACTTTAAAAGACTTTTGTAGGCTGAAAAGGATCATTTGCAAAACTTTTAGGCAGAATTGCAAGCTACCGTATTTTTCGGACTATAAGTCGCAGTTTTATTCATAGTTTGGTGCGACTTATACTCAGGAGCGACTTATGTGTGAAATTATTAACACATTAGCGTAAAATATCAAATAATATTATTTAGCTCGTTCACATAAGAGACTAGACGTATAAGATTTCATGGGATTTAGCGATTAGGAGTGACAGATTGTTTGGTAAACGTATAGCATGTTCTATATGTTATAGTTATTTGAATGACTCTTACCATAATATGTTACGTTAACATACCAGGCACGTTCTCAGTTGGTTATTTATGCCTCATATAACGTACACTTATTCAGCCTGTTGTTCACTATTCTTTATTTATTTTAAATTGCCTTTCAAATGTCTATTCTTGGTGTTGGGTTTCATCAAATAAATTTCCCCCCAAAATGCGACTTATATATGTTTTTTTCCTTCTTTATTATGCATTTTCGGCCGGTGCGACTTATACTCCGGGGCGACTTATACTCCGAAAAATACGGTGAATTGAACGTCATTTCAATTAATTTTATATATAACAGGCATTGATCATCTGCCAAAAGGCGTTGGTACTGAGAAAGCCGATAGAACAAATATCTTGGGCCTTCATTTGACTTTGCACTCGCAGAATTGACATTTTCTTTTTTCTTTGATTCATTATTATGTCCCTTTACACGCCCTTAGATCTGTTGGTACACACTTCAGCTTTTCGTGGTGGGGGGCGTGTGTAGGGTTGCGTCACGAATGGCATTCGGTGAAAAATCTAAGCCAAATCATCATGCGATAGTCTCGCTGTGTTGACATACAGAGCATCAGAAAAGTATCCAGAGCGCTTAACTTTTTCCACATTTTATTATTATAAAAATTCATTTTGTCATCGAAATTTTACAGCCCAAAATGACAATGTGCAAAGTTTTTATTTTTATTTTGCAAATTTATTAAATATCTAAAAATATTTAAATCACATGTACTTATGTATAGACAGGCTCTGCTCAATACTTTGTTGATGCACCTTTGGCATCCATTACAGACTCAAGTCTTTTTGAATATGATGCCACAATCTTGGCACACCTATCTTTGGGCAGTTTGGCCCATTCCTCTTTGCAGCACCTCTCAAGCGCCATCAGGTTGGATGGGAGGCGTTGCTTTTCATCCAGGATGACTCTGTACATTGCTGCATTCATCTTTCTCTCTATCCTGACTTGTCTCCCAGTTCCTGCCACTGAAAACCATCCCCACAGCATGATGCTGCCACCACCATGCTTCAGTGTAGAGATGGTATTGGCCTGGTGATGAGCTGTGACTGGTTTCCTCCAAACATGACGCCTGGCGTTCACGCCAAAGACTTCAATCTTTGTCTCATCAGACCAGAGAATTTAGTTTCTCGTGGTCTAAGAGTCTTTCCGGTGCATTTTGCAAACTTTTTACTAAGAAATGGCTTCCGTCTGGCCACTCTACCATACAGGCCTGATTGGTGGTTTGCTGCATAGATGGTTGTCCTTCTGGAAGGTTCTCCTCTCTCCATAGAGGAATGCTGTAGCTCTGACAGAGTGGCCATCGGTTTCTTGGTCGCCTCCCTGACTAGACTAAGATGAATGCAGCAATGTACAGAGACATCCTGGATGAAAACCTTCCCATCCAACCTGATGGAGCTTGAGAGGTGCTGCAAAGAGGAATAATTGAAACTGCCCAAAGATAGGCGTGCCAAGCTTGTGGCATCGTTTTCAAAAAGACTTGAGACTGTAATTGCTGCCAAAGGTGCATCAAAAAAGTATTGAGCAAAGGCTTTAAATACTTAGGTACATATCATGTTTTAATTGTTTTTATATTAATACATTTGCAAAATGTTTCTCATTTTCAGATTGTAATTATGGGGTATTGTGTGGAGAATTTTGAGAACAAAAATGAATGTACTACATTTTGGAATTAAGCTCTAATATAACAAAATATGGAATAGGTGAAGCGCTGTGAATGCTTTCCGGATGCACCATACACTGTAACTAGGGCTGCAACTAATGATTAATTTGATAGTCTATTAATCTATCGATTATTACTTCGATTAATAATCGGATAAAAGAGACAAACTACATTTCTATCCTTTCCAGTATTTTATTGGAAAAAAACAGCATACTGGCACCATACTTATTTTGATTATTGTTTCTCAGCTGCTTGTACATGTTGCAGTTTATAAAAATAAAAAATAAAATAAAAAAAAATTGCCTCTGCGCATGCGCATAGCATAGATCCAACGAATCGATGACTAAATTAATCGCCAACTATTTTTATAATCGGTTTTAATCGATTAGTTGTTGCGGCCCTAGGTATAACGGGACAAAGTTGTACCTAAGTTTTCATAAACCACGGTTAAAGTATGATTTGCATTCAGGAAAATGTTCACCCAAAATATGTTTCAGGTTTAATATGATAGAACATGCGTTCATTCTGCTCTCTGATACCCCACCTCCCTCCCAGCTCATTGCCACCAAGAATCTCCAATAATGGTAAAAGTGATGTTACATGTTGTTATCTATAAAAAGTATTGGAGTGCCAGGAATGGATTAATATCAGTTACATTATTTCTTTTTGGAAAGATTGTTCGGTTTTCATACAATTTCATTTTCAACAGACCCTTTGGAACCGATTAATACTGTAAAATGAAGCCCCACTGTACATTATGAAAATGTTTGTGTACACTACGATAACTTAACTGCTCCACATGCTACATGCAGCTCTTCTGTCTTACCTGTGCTATTATTTATCTGACAAAAGAGCTATTCTTAAAGGCCTACTGAAATGAATTTTTTTTATTTAAACGGGAATAGCAGATCCATTCTATGTGTCATACTTGATCATTTCGCGATATTGCCATATTTTTGCTGAAAGGATTTAGTAGAGAAAATCGACGATAAAGTTCGCAACTTTTGCTCGCTGATAAAAAAAGCCTTGCCTGTACCGGAAGTAGCGTGACGTCACAGGAGCTAGTATTCCTCACAATGCCCCGTTGTTTACAATGGAGCGAGAGATTCGGAGCGACAAAGCGACGATTACCCCATTAATTTGAGCGACGATGAAAGATTTGTCGATGAGGAACGTTACAGTGAATGACTAGAGAGGCAGTGATGGACATATCTTTTTTCGCTCTGACCGTAACTTAGGTACAAGCTGGCTCATTGGATTCCACACTCTCTCCTTTTTCTATTGTGGATCACGGATTTGTATTTTAAACCACCTCGGATACTATATCCTCTTGAAAATGAGAGTCGAGCACGCGAAATGGACATTTAAAGTGACTTTTATCTCCACGACAATACATCGGTGACACACTTAGCTACTGAGCTAACGTGATAGCATCGTTCTCAAATGAAGATAGAAACAAAAGAAATAAACCCCTGACTGGAAGGATAGACAGAAGATCAACAATACTATTAAACCATGTACATGTAACTACACGGTTAAAAATTCTCAGCCTGGTAAGGCTTAACAATGCTGTTGCTAACGACGCTAAGGCTAATTTAGCAACTTAGCAACCGGACCTCACAGAACTATGATAAAAACATTAGCGCTCCACCTACGCCAGCCAGCCCTCATCTTCCCATCAACAGCCGTGCTCACCTGCGTTCCAGCGATCGACGGCGCGACGAAGGACTTCATCCGTGGGTTTGGCGGCAAGCATCGGCTAGGCGTAGTAAGTAGTCCTTGTTGTGTTGCTGTAAGTATTGTACTTAGCCGCTAATACACCGATCGATCCCACCTACAACGTTCTTCTTTGCAGCCTCCATTGTTCATTAAACAAATTGCAAAAGATTCACCAACACAGATGTCCAGAATACTGTGGAATTTTGTCGAAGAAAACAAGAGGTTTTTGTATCGGGTCGGTGGGGTACAACCACTTCCGTGGATTTTGTGACGTCACGCGCATAAATTATATCCAAAGGAGTTTTTCAACCGGAAGTGTGGCGGGAATTTTAAAATTGCACTTCATAAGTTAACCCGGCCGTATTGGCATGTGTTGCAATGTTAAGATTTCATCATTGATATATAAACTATCAGACTGCGTGGTCGGTAGTAGTGGGTTTCAGTAGGCCTTTAAACCCCTAAAGCTAGACACCCATAAGACGGATGGACAGAAAATGTATCAAACAGCTTTAAAAAACGGCTTGTGTAACTTTAGTGTGTTTCACCAAATCACCACTAAGTTTAGTACACACATTTAGGGGCCTGACAAGCACATATCTGTATAATTTTAGCAAGGTTGGGTGACAAGACACGGCAGCCATGAAGCAAACAGTCTTTTGCACAAACACGGGCAGAGACTTAGCAATGCGTTAACCATAAGTCATTGACGATTTATCGAATGGTTATAAAACTATGAGGAAAATATGACTGATAGCATACTCTATATGGCATATATAGAGAGTGCCGCAAATATAATTCACAGGGATTTTCTAATTTTCAACTGTTCATTCACGTATTCTACAAAACATCTTCCAAAAATTGCTAATTTTAACAATTTCCTCAAAAACCTTTTACTGTGAATGGCTTTGTGGATCACATCCAACCACCACATTACTTGTTTACCTTGTGTGTTTTCAATAATTCATTTTTTAGCGTTGTGTTGTGTTGTGCCATCTATAGTCTGCGTTCTTAGGTAATGTTGGAAGTGATCGGCTCTCCCTTGGGGTTGATTCGTCCTGGCCCGTGTAACATTCTCTTAATAGGATTTGACCCCTAGAGCCCCCCTGACAACAAGCGGCCCACCATTCCTGCCACATTCCACCTTCAGCTCTCAGACACGGCCTGTAGCTGCTGTTTAGCTTAAAACCAGGCTGCCAGCCATTAAATATGCTCTGGCCAATGTATTTTCTGTAAAACGTGTCGCAATTGGTTCCCAGCAGCCTACTTGCAGGGCCAATAAGTAGGTGGCTCTTAAAAAGCCTGCTGATGATTACACAATGCAATACAGAGACGATGGTTCTGTCTTGGAAGGTACACGGCAAAAAATCTTGGTTGTAGTTCCCATTTTAATATTTGGAAGTTACCAATAAAAAAAACGATGTTCCACATTTACCAATATGTGTACAAATCTCGGTGACTGATCGGTACAATAACAAATAAGAATATGTTTTCATGATTGCGTACAGCAGAGTGTACATTAAATTTTGCCCTTGAGAATTAGTATAAAAATTGACACAAAAATAACTTTTTTTCCATTTTGGATAGAGAGTTCTTAAAATAAATAAAAAGTAATGATTTTTTTTTTTTTAACAAACTGAGCTTTTTTTAATACTTTCTATTACACAACTTTAGAATTAGGGCAGCACGGTGAAACAGGGGTTAGTGCGTGTGCCTCACAATACGAAGGTCCTCAGTTCGATCCTGGGCTTGGAATCTTTCTGTGTGGAGTTTGCATTTTCTCCCCGTGACTGCGTGGGTTCCCTCCGGGTACTCCGGCTTCCTCCCACCTCCAAAGACATGCACCTGGGGATAGGTTGATTGGCAACACTAAATTGGCCCGAGTGTGTAAATGTGAGTGTGAATGTTGTCTGTCTATCTGTGTTGGTGAGGTGGCGACTTGTCCAGGATATACCCTGCCTTCCGCCCGAATGCAGCTGAGATAGGCTTTTTAACAAACTGAGCTTTTTAAAAAAAAATACTTTCTATTAACAACTTTAAAATACACAATAGTCAAAAATGTAATACTGGGGGAAAAAAATTGTAAGAGTTTTTTGTATATGAGGCCCAATTTATACATCCATCCATCCATCCATTTTCTACCCCTTGTCCCTTTTGGGGTTGCGGAGGGTGCTGGATTCTATTTCAGCTGCATTCAGGCGGAAGGCGGGGTACAATATATGTTAAATATTTGTCTGATTATTTATAAACATTTCACTGACTTTTTATTACTTTCTGCACATTCTGTACTGTATTTAATTACCGTATTTTCCGCACTATAAGGCGCACCGGATTATAAGGCGCACCTTCAATGAATGGCATATTTCAAAACTTTGTTCATATATAAGGCGCACCGGATTGCATCCATTAGATGGAGCTGCGCTAAAGGGAATGTCAACAAAACAGTTAGATAGGTCAGTCAAACTTTATTAATAGATTACAAACCAGCGTTCTGACAACTCCGTTCACTCCCAAAATAAATAAACAGCTGATTTACTCGTGTTACGGTAAATCAAACGTTAGTGCAATCACAATATAGTAACACTCGAAATACTGCAGAGCAATAACAATATATCAATAACTCAACATTGCGCAAACATTAATGTCACACAACACACAAAATAAACATGTAAAGCTCACTTTATAAAGTTATTCCTCATCCACAAATCCCTCGAATTCTTCTTCTTCAGTGTCCGAATTAAACACCATTGATTCGTTTGTTAAATTCTCTCGCTGCTGCTCTATTCCCGTGTTCTACTGCGTGACTGATCGCCTTGAGTTTAAACTCTGCGTCGTAAGCGTGTCTCTTAATAGGAGCCATTTTTGGGTTAGAAGCGCTTCTTCTTCTACGGGGGAAAATGAAGTTGGCGGCTGCTTACCGTAGTTGCGAGACCTAAACTTTATGAAAATAAAGTTTAGGTTTGTTGTGGCTCAATATTGGTCCATATATAAGGCGCACCGGATTATAAGGCGCACTGTCAGCTTTTCAGAAAATTGGAGGTTTTTAAGTGCGCCTTATAGTGCGGAAAATACGGTAATTTGGCAGCATATAGCGGTTAATTTACACAGCATTTTTAGATAATATCGTAGAAAATAAAAAGGTTTTTTCTGATTACACAAACAGGCACATGTAAATAACAATGAAAAAGAGGAATTTTATTTAGAGCTGTCAAATGTAATGCTTTAATCACAAAAAAATGTATTAATCATGCAGATCAATCACCCAATTTATTTTGATTGCACCTTTTGAAACGCAGATGATTACCTCAAAACCGACGTGGGTTGTTATATGGTCAGCCTTCAGGTCGATGCCTATCCCAGCGCAAAGATGAGTGAGGAGACTCCGATTAGTGTGCTCTGTGACAAATTCACTTCAAAATACACCCCCTTTAGGCCAGGGTAAATCCCACCTAACCTTATCCTTGACCACACACGCACAATGGTCGTTTAAGACCCCCTCACACCCCTTCCGCCAGTGCAATGCGACCTAGTATGCATACGCGGAAAATGTGCACGTCATAGTCACCTCGAGTGTTGCTTTGTGTGCAAGTTCTTAAATTAAGCCCGCATTCTCGTTGTCTCCTCTTCGAAAAAAATGGACAAAGTTTTTCGGTAAGTAGAATCACAATCTGACCTGGACATTCGAAAGTTCTCTTGCCGTCTGAGATGTGTTGTATCCCAAATAGCTGCAATCGCTTTCTCTTAAGGTATTCATGTGTGATTTCCACAAGCGTCTGTACAGACGAAAGGAGAAACACGGGCATGTCTGGATGACTCGCCTCCATATTTCCAGTGGTTACCTCCGAGTTACGAAACCGCTTTATTATGAAGCTGGCTGTGGCGCGTTCTTTCTGACGTCACTTCATGTGTGGGGTGTGGTCTTTCTGGCGTCACTTCCTCTCCGAACTCAGTTTGTAAACGATCGATAAGTCCATAGAAGAGCCGGAGATTCAAGAAATACACGGCGCACTTGCCTGTGTAAAAAATTATTCATGGAGGGGAACCTTAAACGCTGGTTTAGTGTGGCTGAAACGGGGCTTAAGCTAAATAATTATTCGTTTAAGGAGTTATCCGGCTTAATGTAGACAGGGCCTTAGAAAATACTGTTACCAATTTCTGAGCAAATAAAGGAAGTGCATTCAAGTAAAACATTTTACATTTAACATATGACATTTTGACCATAAAATTGCATTTGTTTCACATTATTTTCATTACATGATTTACATTACCATGCAAGTAATTTACTGTGATTAATCACAATTAATGTGTGATTAATGTAATTAAAAAAAAGAAGTTTGATAGCATGAATTTAATGAATTATTCAGCTAAAGTACACATTAAATATATTAAATCAGTTGCAGGGTTTTGCTAAAGTAATCTTATATTTTAAGACATATGCTGTGTGGCTCAGTGAAACTATAGGAGTTTTTCTTTCTCTTTATTGTTCAGCTTTACATTTTAGTTAATATTTCAGTCATTGGAATGTGATGCAAACATTAACTGTTCCAACAAAAGTCATATCTTTGGATGTGTGTTCTTGGAAGATGTGCAACGAACCAGCACCAAGTTTGCAGTAATATTAAAGAAAACATATTTTTTCAGGTTTTCAGATGTCATAAACGGTCAACTCCACAGGCCAGTAACTGAATTAGCCGCATCCTTGTGGTAAAAACCTAATTTATACATCAGATATTTATTTCCCAAACGGTTGACTCGAAATGCGCCGCATTGGCGTGCAGATATTTTAAATAAACAGTGATGGTGACAAGAGCGAGAGAGCGCCATCGCTCTTGACGAGTGATGATCCACTGCCCACCATCCCCCACTTTGGCTATCTTTTCGTACCGAGGCCTAAACAGTGAAAGGTTGTGTTTGCAGTCATTTCCTCCTGCGTTCTTAAGCTGATGTACAGTTTGACAGACACAGAGGGAAACCAGAACATGGCGGGAAGATTGTTTTGACCTGATAAATCGAGATGGGGTACATTAGGGAGACTAATGGTGCACAACACTAAAACGCTAGGATTAGTCTTATATTTAGGCTAGAAAGTTCCACAGGCTACTGAATACTCCCAAGTAGTGTTGTCCCGATACCAATATTTTGTTACCGGTACCAAAATGTATTTTGATACTTTTCGGTACTTTTCTAAATAAAGGGGACCACAAAAAATTGCACTATTGGCTTTATTTTAACAAAAAATCTTATGGTACATTAAACATGTTTTTATTGCAATTTTGTCCTTAAATAAAATAGTGAACATACAAGACAACTTGTCTTTTAGTAGTAAGTAAACAAACAAAGACTCCTAATTAGTCTGCTGACGTATGCAGTAACATATTGCGTCATTTTCCATTCTATTATTTTGTCAAAATTATGAAGGACAAGTGGTAAAAATTTGATTATTAATCTACTTGTTCATTTACTGTTAATATCAGCTTACTTTCTCTTTTAACATGTTCTGTCTACACTTCTGTTAAAATATAATAATCACTTATTATTCTGTTTAAGGCTGCAGCTAACGATTATTTTTCTATCGATTAATCTATAGATTATTTTTTCCGATTAATCGGTTAATCTATAGATTATTTTTTCGATTCATCTATAGATTATTTTTCCTTTTACCGATTATTTTTTTAATTTAAAACGAAGATGAAAAAATAAATGTAGGCCTGTTTTTTCAAAAGGCATGGCTTTTATTTACAAAAAAAAGAAGTATGGCCACTCAGTCAACATTGACAACAACATGACAAAATATTCTGTAACAATGTAAACATTTAAAACTTTTAACATTTAACAAAATTAAAAGTAGCTTATTTGCTTTTTAATGTGCAAATATAAAAGTAAACATCCAGTGCAAATCTTAATATTCTGCAATAGTATAAGCATTTCAAAAGTAAAAGTATTGCTTATTTTGCTTTAAAATGTGAAAAAATAAAGATAAACATCCAATACAAAAAAGTGCAAAACGAAATATTCTGTAACAACAGTGTAAACATTTCAACAAAAGTGAAAGTATTGCTTATTTGCTAAAATGTGCAAAAATAAAGATAAACATCCAATACAAAAAAGTGCCAATCTAAATATTCTGGAGCACTGTAAACATTAAGTATTGCTTTTAAAATGTGCAAAATAAACATCCAGTCCAACACAGTACACAATAACCAATTCTACTCATTCCAGTGAGTGACTAACAGTTGTAATGAAGAAAGGTTAGCATGTCTACATGCTCTGCTTCTTTTCTTGTTTACAATATTCCCAGCAGCTGAAAATAGGCGCTCAGAAGGGGTCGATGTGGCTGGAACTGAGAGCTAATTACCGGTAGCCTTCACCTCAAGCCAGGACTGCGAGTGAGCTGAGCTCCAGTTTATATTCCTAGAAGGTCAACGGGCTCATAGTGATGTTACTAGTAGTTGACTGGGAGGTGTTTATTATCATTTGGGGAGAGTCCGCTGCCCGATGCTCACCTGCTAAACACCTATATTCTCCACACTGAAGCGCTGACTACATGCGCTCTGAATACGCACTGCTGATTGGCTGATAATGCTTTGTGTGTACCAATCAGATGGTTGTGTGGGTGGGACAATGCTGCGTGCTGAGACAGAGGCAGCCGCAGAAGGAGCGAAGCAGCTTGTTAACACTTTAGCAGCTAAAGTTAGCTTTAGCTTAGAAACTCGTTCGGTACACCCCCGTACCGAACCGAAAGCCCCGTACCGAAACGGTTCAATACAAAACACGTACCGTTACACCCCTTGCAGATACAAATGACACATTCATGTTTTTGTGTAATGATGACAACGTATGCTCACGCGGACGATTGACTAGTTGATGGTTGATGGTTTTCTTTTCAAATGTTCGTTCATAGCCGTTGTGCTGCTATGATAGGCCATTTCCGCTCGACACAGTGTGCATACAACAACATTATTAGGCCGTGTATTGAAATACTCCCACACTTTTGACCACTTTTGGCGTGATTTTTCCCCCTCGCTCGCACAGTCTGCTTTGCGCTCCGCCATGACGGTAGTGTGACGTAAATATGCGACGCGTCGACGCCGTTTTTGTGCGTCGTATTTACTGCGTCGTATTTACTGCGTCGTATTTACTACGTCGACGCGTCGTTTCAGCCTTAATTCTGTTGTTTGATACTTTACTTTAATTTTGGATGATACCACAAATTTAGGTATCAATCCGATACCAAGTAGTTACAGGATCTTACATTGGTCATATTCAAAGTCCTCATGTGTCCAGGGACATATTTCAATTAGTTAATAAACATAATATACATTTGAAAAAAACGAAAATAGATTTTGTGATGCTAAACATTATCGATGTAATCATAGTAGTGTTGCCTAGATACGCTCCTGTACTTGGTATCATTACAGTGGATGTTAGGTGTAGATCTACCCAAGGCATTTGTTTACATTCAGGAACGGCGTCATTAGCGGGAGCTACGGTGTGTAGTGAAGCATGTTTAGCTATTCCTCGTCCTGCAGGGATGATACTTGTAAGAAACATACTTTATTTGTCGCTATGTAGGCGAGGATTAGTGATTTAGAAGTACCGTATTTTCCGCACTATAAGGCGCACTGGATTATAAGACGCACCTTCAATGAATGGACTACTTTAAAACTTTGTTCATATATTGGTCCATATATAAGGCGCACCGGATTATAAGGTGCACTGTCAGCTTTTGAGAAAATTTGAGGATTTTAGGTGTGTCTTATAGTGCGGAAAATACGGTAGCTAAAACACTGCCGACTGCGGGTGGACTTTAGCCGCTAGCTAGTTAACCATGTCTTAAAGCACCTCTTCCTGAGGGTGTTTCAGTGTTATAACTTCACCTTTATCTTTAGTTAGTTATCGTTAGGGGGGCGGCAGGTTCGGGCACCGGTACGTTTTAGAAGCGATATAGTAACGAATATGATTTATTAGTATCGCGGTACTATACCAATACCGGTATACCCTACAACCCCTACTCCCAAGTGAAGCAATTTTAATTTAGTGTAGAGCTGCGAATGTGGTCCCGTTCAAAAATGTCCAAAAAAATATAATTGGTGCACACTTTAGATTATGTCCAAATATAAAATAGAATTTTACAGTGCGTCCCATCTGAACACTGGTCTGTGTTGCGTGCAAAATAGACGTTAGGTGGATTTGTACCCATCTCACAAGCGAGTCATACCAAAGACTATAAAAATGGGATCCATTACCTCCCTGCTGGGCACTCAGCATCAAGGGTTGGAAATGGGGGTTAAATCACCAAAAATGATTCCCGGGCGTGGCACCGCTGCTGCCCACTGCTCCCCTCACATCCCAGGGGGTGAACAAGGGGATGGGTCAAATGCAGAGGACACATTTCACCACACCTGGTGTGTGTGTGACAATCATTGGTAATTTAACTTTAACTTAACAAGCGGACTCGGCCTACTTGTTTGGTGCACAGGGTTCGGATGATCGCGTATTAATAACTAAACCAAACATGACAAACATCCGTTCACCCTTTGACCTCCTGGTAGCTAAAAGAGGCTAACAAAATAGGAAAAACACGGTCTAAGTGATTGATTATTTTAGCCACAATAATAAAACACATTGTGATCTTGGACAGTCTCTTCAAAACTGATTGGTATATCAGACTGGTTTGTTACAGTTACTAAGCAGTCTCGCAGAGGCTAACGTTGCCCCGTCTTGACGCCAACACATGATTGATAACTTCTCCCAAGTGTGCAGGATCCAAAGGATTAGCAGTGTTTACCCTGTAGTAGCATGCAGAGTACCTCTGCTTGTTAATGACAGAAATTAATAACCCGCTGACGCCCCGGGAGATAGCTGTGTTTATGCATGGGCCGAGACATGACAGTCCTTTGCCGTGAAAGCTTTGTGTTTATACGTCTCTTACAATGATGATAATCCTCTCTTCTAGTGGGAAATTATTCTGCCCCCAAAAGTAGTTTGAGTTCCATGGCTTGGCCGATTGGTGTTTCTAGGGTTGTGTGACGTGCTGAGATGTTAATATTAGTCAATAAAAGCAGTGTTTATGTTCTCCGGGACTATATATCTGTCTTTCTCGGTGCAGCTCTCAGGGCATGAGAACATAGTAAATCTTTGAGAGCCTCACACAAAGAATCCAACTCTGGAGGGGGTGGGGGGAGAAGAGAGAAACGCAACACCGTACAGTAGCCCAACCTCCTCCAGGTATCACAGCCGTGCATGCACCAGATACTGGGTGTGGTCACCTTAATGCACAAAAGCCAGAAATAAAGAACCAAGCTATTGCTTTTCAGCAGCGAGACCCCCAGGTGACCTTCCTCGGAGACCCCGGCATGACCCCACACAGAGGAAAAGGGAGAAGCAGAGCGACAGGAGTCGAATGCACAGGCAGCGCCAAGACAAAAGCTAAAAAGGAAGGCGTTGTCATTGTAGCCTCAGTAAATCAGCAACCAGGTGACAGTCCCATTTCTCGGACTGGTGTGCCCACCTTATCGCTCTCATTAGTCACAGGCCCTTCTGCATTTAGGCTGCTGCCTTCAACGACATACCCTTGTCCACTTATTGTTTCAAACCATCTCTGCCCCCGTCGGGTAAGTTAAGGTTCTTAGCTTCAGGGTGGAATGTGGCCCACTGTGGGCTTCAACAGCAGCTGGGGATGGATGCTTGAGGGCCCTGGCTTTATCATCTGCCAGTGAAATAAACCACAATCATGGGATACTGTTCAGGTTATTTGGCAACGGTAAACCCTGATCTGGGCTTGTGTCTACTGTGTGGCATCATACCTGCAGCCAGACACTGCTTATGAAAACAACATGTTTGTCTTTTTCTCTGGAGTGGGAATGGTAGGACGTAATGTAGTTGATTTGACAATTTCCCACCTTAGCTGAGCGTAACAGAGGCGGGAGTTACCTTTGTGTAAGATTATCTTGTCAGGACGTTACTGGGAATTGAGTTTAACAACTGATACTTTAGAAATTGGTGCTTTCTAAAAATTATTCATACACACTGTAAAAAAAAAAATCTACACAATTTACGGTAAAATACTGGCAGCGGTGGTTACCAGGAATTCACCGTAAAACGCATTAGGACCAATTTCAGTGTTGCCAATCAGCCTATCCCCAGGTGCATGTCTTTGGAGGTGGGAGAACCCACACAGTCTCAGGGAAAACATGCAAACTCCAAACAAAAAGACCCCTACCCCGGGAATCGAACCCGGGACCCTCTCACTGTAAGCCACTGTGCTGCCCTGTCACCAAAACTAGTATCTTGCGAAATGCCCGTGTTTCCGAGACATGTGAGCGGTTCGTGAGAATTTTAACTTGAAAGTATTTGTACAACCTTTCACCGGTCAACTCACAACACGGCCTTCCGCGACATGTTCCTTCAAGTGAGCTATCAAAAATGAGCCTTAAATGCTGCGTATCTGGTAAATAAATATCTGCTTACAAGCACTTCTAACACACTTAAACACACAGCGTTCATTTCCATGCAGTTTGCAATGAAGCACATAGACATAACCCCTCAATGTCTGAAACCACTTGCCACAAAAACACAAGAAAACATGTTGTTGGACAAAAGGTAACTAGGCTAATGCTTTAACGCAAACGCTGTAAATTTAAATGTACCCTCTGCAAAATCTTTAATTTTGACAGAATAATACTGTACATTTTAGTTGCATCATTGTGACATTATTTGCAAATGCATTGTACAATTTTTTCACAGTAAAGTCATGTGTTTTCTGCATTTACTAACTAGGCTAATGCTTTAACGCAAACGCTGTAAATTTAAATGTACCGTCTGCAAAATCTTTAATTTTGACAGAATAATACTGTACATTTTAGTTGCATGATTGTGACATTATTTGCAAATGCATTGAACAATTTTTTCACAGTAAAGTCATGTGTTTTCTGCACTTACTACTAAATTCATTTAAAATATTTTTGATTTTACAGTCTTTTACTGTTGCTATTTAACAATTGCTTGCCATTGTTTTTACTGTGATTTTTTTTTATTTTTACAGTGCAGGCATGTTAATCTAAATAATGTTTGGGGGTGCCCCTTATGGGTTTTGGTCAAAATGCTTTGGACGATATAGTAGTAGGGATGTAGCAAAAATGGGACCTATTACCTCCGTGCTTGACACTCAGCATCAAGGGTTGGAATTGGTGGTTAAATCACCAAAATGATTCCCGGGCGTGGCCACCGCTGCTGCTCACTGCTCTCCTCACCTCCCAGGAGGTGGAACAAGGGGATGGGTCAAATTCAGAGGGTAATTTCACCGCACCTCGTGTGTGTGTGTGGCTATCAGTGGTACTTTAACTTTAACTTTAATGGCATTGTAAATATTGCGGTATTTCGGTTTCAGAATGCTGTGGTATGTGACGGTATCAAAAGAGAACTTGGAGTACTCCTGTCAATATAGTTTTTTCCTGGCACTATTAAATGGGCTGGTCTGAGAAGTAAGCTACATTTCCCATGATTGGATTTACTATAAGCACAAAAACGATACAGGAGAAAACATGTTGTTGGAGTCACTCACCAATGCGATGAATGAGCAGACAAGCAGTTATTTCCTTTTATTGTAACTCCTCATGGGAGAGCATGGACAGGCAAAAAAAACCAAAACTGCACACTGCGACGTCTACAACAAGGAATACGAATAATAGGCCACTTGATGAACCATCACCCGGAAAATATTCTTGATGTGAAACCAAGAAGCCATTGAGGCCAAACATCAATTTGTGAGGTATTTACATTATTAAAAGTTAAATTAACCGCTTGCATATGGTATTGTTACATCCCTACATACTAGCATACATGTAATACAGAAATCCTTAAATGTTAGAATTAGGGATGTCCGATAATAGCTTTTTTGCCGATATTCCGATATTGTCCAACTCTTAATTACCAATACCGATATCAACCAATACCGATATATACAGTCATGGAATTAACACATTATTATGCCTAATTTGGACAACTAGTTATGGTGAAGATAAGGTCCTTTTTAAAAAAAATCATAAAATAAAATAAGATAAATAAATTAAAAACATTTTCTTGAATAAAAAAGAAAGTAAAACAATATAAAAACAGTTACATAGAAACTATTAATTAATGAAAATGAGTAAAATTAACTGTTAGTTAAAGGTTAGTACTATTAGTGGACCAGCAGCACGCACAATCATGTGTGCTTACGGACTGTATCCCTTGCAGACTGTATTGATATGTGAAGTGAAGTGAATTATATTTATATAGCGCTTTTTCTCTAGTGACTCAAAGCGCTTTACATGGTGAAATATATATACAGATACACTACCGTTCAAAAGTTTGGGGTCACATTGAAATGTCCTTATTTTTGAAGGAAAAGCACTGTACTTTTCAATGAAGATAACTTTAAACTAGTCTTAACTTTAAAGAAATACACTCTATACATTGCTAATGTGGTAAATGACTATTTTAGCTGCAAATGTCTGGTTTTTGGTGCAATATCTACATAGGTGTATAGAGGCCCATTTCCAGCAACTATCACTCCAGTGTTCTAATGGTACAATGTGTTTGCTCATTGGCTCAGAAGGCTAATTGATGATTAGAAAACCCTTGTGCAATCATGTTCACATATCTGAAAACAGTTTAGCTCGTTACAGAAGCTACAAAACTGACCTTCCTTTGAGCAGATTGAGTTTCTGGAGCATCACATTTGTGGGGTCAATTAAATGCTCAAAATGGCCAGAAAAAGAGAACTTTCATCTGAAACTCGACAGTCTATTCTTGTTCTTAGAAATGAAGGCTATTCCACAAAATTGTTTGGGTGACCCCAAACTTTTGAACGGTAGTGTATATATTGATATATAATGTAGGAACCAGAATATTAATAACAGAAAGAAACAACCCTTTTGTGTGAATGAGTGTGAATGATTGTAAATGGGGGAGGGAGTTTTTTTTGGGTTGGTGCACTAATTGTAAGTGTATCTTGTGTTTTTTATGTTGATTTAATAAAAAAACAAAAAAACAAAAACGATACCAATAATAAAAAAAAAACGATACCGATCATTTCCGATATTACATTTTAAAGCATTTATCGGCCGATAATATCGGACATCTCTAGTTAGAATCATTAGACAGATGGTCAATGAACCAAATAATTGCCAAGTCCAACCTGTGCTTTTGCAAAGATGTTTCCGCTTTATGGAAGCCGTATTGTTCAATCAATCGTGTTCAAATTTTACTGACATGTACTTGACTGTCCCCTTATATTGTGTACAAAATTTCATAGTGATACGGAGAAACGTCAAGTTACAAGTCTGTGTTTTCTAGCATTGAAATGTGTGAGTTAAAGTAGATTCAAGTTCGAACTGACGTGTTTGGAACTTGAAGGTTCAACAACGGAGCCAACATCTGGTGCATTTGTCCAAAAATAATAGCACAAGTAGCACGTTTTGACAAGTTTACACCCATTTGTGTCTGATATAACATGAATCTGTTATTTTGTAGCCTTCACTTATCCATTCATCCATCTATCCAACAATTGTAAAGTCTACACCTTGCCAAATAATCACTTTGGTAGTATTTGATCCCATGATTGCCGTATGAACATCAGCAATGTAAACCAATGGCAACACCTTTCTGTCAATAAAAATGCAATAAAACATGTGCTTTGGGGAAATGTGTCTTTAGAAACATCAAATTAGTGGCGGCTGTCTCTAAGTTTGACAGCGACATAACTATTGAGTTATGTTTTGTTGTCAGACTCCCTCCACCTCTCGCTTGTATAAACAGTCTTGTCTTCTGTTTATGTTCACATACGTGACAGTTAACCCTTTAAACGTGACAGCTTGTATTTTTTCGTCCCCAGTCGACCTGGAGCACATGAGGACGGTGAAGGCCGACAAACACCAGCGCTTTTGCCAAGAGAACGGCCTCGTCAGTCAGTTTGTGTCCGCCAAGACCGGAGACTCTGTGAGCTTCCATCGACAAGGAAAGTGACCATTTGGATCTAGTGGCTAATGTTTCACTCTCTCGCTCTTTAGGTGTATCTTTGTTTCCAGAAGGTTGCTGCTGAGATTCTGGGCGTGAAGCTCAACAAAGCTGAAATAGAACAGTCCCAGGTGAGTCATTCATGTCTCGGGTTTCACCAAGATGGTGCTCTCTAACAAGGTTATTTTTTCACTGCCTTCCTGGATTAATTGACTCGAGAACAAATGCGTTGTCCTGCCGTTGGACGCAACGCCAAGCTAGTTGTGGTGGAGGTCACAGGGAGTGTGTTAGGTCAGCAGAGGTCGCCACACACTGTAAATGACCCTCTGTTGCATAAACACTGGTTTGTTACGTCTGCCTCCAGTGGCGCTTTACCTGCCCATCTGTGAATGAGGACCCACATTGACCACATTAATGCGTGAAGTCAAGAGGTTAAAGGTATGCAGTTAGGTGAGGAGGTTAGTTTGGCTGGTTGATTTATTTGGTGTATCTCCCCAACCCTCCGTGTTGGAGTAAAAAGAGGACACGGCCTACCAGCGAGACCCGGGTGCCCGAATATGGCAGCTGTTGGATTTACGGGGTCGCCTCCTCCAGAAGCATTAATCCTGGCCCTGATGCGAGCCGTTGGAGCCACCCTGGCTGCGTAACGGTCTATGAGCGAGGGGCTGCAGAGAGGTCATGTGGGAGAGCATGTAAGGGAAGGACAAGCCTGGTTCTCAAGCCCCACCACCAGTTACTGCTGACTACGAAGTCCATCTTTGTTCTTACCCCTCCTCCCTTGATAGTGCTGTCAAATGAACAAAGTGCTTTAATCCGGGTGTATCAACTCAAGGTTAAAATGACTGACCCATGTTGTAAGTAGGGAAGACAGACCACGGAAATTATTTTGTCTCGGGGGCCACATTGAAAGAAAATAAATGTGTCTGTGGGCCGATGAGTATGCGTTATTTATTTTTTTTAATCGCATTTTGTCCATATAGTTAACTCAAAATTAATCGCGATAATCGCAGAAAGATATAATTTTTCGTCATTAATAAGTCCACTCTAGACAAATACTTTTTAAAGTTTTTAATACCATGACTGGACAATTAATTCAGAATCAGAATCAGAAATACTTTAATAATCCCCGAGGGGGGAATCAAGATTTTCAGCACAATCCCATTCAAGAGCAGACAAACATTACAGGGAGACAGAACAGGATCGCTGACGGGTCTGCCAACTTCCGGCACCCCTTTATAAAAAATGTGAGAAACAGGTAAACGCTGGGGAGTGGGGTTGAGAAAAAAACAAATTCAGTCTAAATCTGGGCCCCTGGAGAGGGGGTCCAGACTGAGGCCAAGGAATAACAACAACAAAACAAAAAAAACATATACACTGTGGTAGCCTCGGCGGTGTTCTACGCCATTTTACCATGAATTGATTACGTGGACCCCGACTTAAACAAGTTCAAAAGCTTATTTGGGTGTTACCATTTAGTGGTCAATTGTACGGAATATGTACTGAACTGTGCATTCTACTAATAAAAGTTTCAATCAATCAAATCAATCAATCGTCTGCTGGGGTGGAGGGAGCATAGCCAGAGATAGGAGCAGACCCAACAAAGCAATGTGTTTGGTTAATTTGCCTTAATGAAATGTTTTTTTAAACATGCTTTTTGAAACAGCTCAACACGAGAAGGATATGAACACGTTTTTTTGAGAAAAAAAAAATACTTGCAGTAAGTTGGTGTCTTGCCAGACTTTCTATTTTGTAGGAATACAGAATTTGTGTTCTTGCTTTACAGTAGGAGCACTTGCATTTAGAGGAGAGGAGCTACACTTCCATGTTTGGATAGCAGTTTCACCATATTTGCCAACCCTCACGATTTTTCCGGGAGACTCCCGAATTTCAGTGCCCCTCCCGAAAATCTCCCGGGGCAACCATTCTCCTTAATTTCTCCCGATTTCCACCCGGACAACAATATCGGGGGCGTGCCTTAAAGGCACTGCCTTTAGCGTCCTCTACAACCTGTAGTCACGTCCGCTTTTCCTCCATACAAATAGCGTGCCGGACTAGTCACATAATATATACGGCTTTTACACATACATAAGTGAATGCAAGGCATACTTGATCAACAGCCATACAGGTCACACTGAGGGTGACCGTATAAACAACTTTAACACTGTTACAAATATGCGCCACACTGTGAACCCACACCAAACAAGAATGACAAACACATTTCGGGAGAACATCCGCACCGTAACACAACATAAACACAACAGAACAAATACCCAGAATCCCTTGCAGCACTAACTCTTCCGGGACACTACAATATACACCCCCGCTACCACCAAACCCAGCCCATCTCAACCCCCCCACCTCAACCCACGCATTAATAACACAAAATGTGGATTATTATGATCATGCTTTGCTTGTTAAAGATATTTTTTCCTACATGATTAAATGTTTCTGATATTCTGTACTTTACATGTTGTACAAGTTAGTAGTCGTAGTTTATTTTGGACATGTTAAAGCAAAAGAAAAAATTGTGGGGAAAAAAATAAATAATCTTGATAACATTAAAGTACAGAAATAGAAACAAATATTTCACAATGAAAACACATAACAAATTAAATCAATACTTAATGGTTAGGTTTTTTTTCTTATCCAAAAAGGAGTGGGAAGAAGTGAAACATATTTACTCCCAACACTTATTTGTAAATCAAATAACTAGCGTTCTTATCATCATTATTATTATTATGTACAATGATAAATTTACCGGTATTAATGAAATATATTTTTAATAATCTTTTACGCACTTTACACTTTATTTTGCTTTATATGTAATTTGTACAGTCTGTAGTTCCACAAGAGTTTTGAATGCAAGAAAAATGTATAAGTGTGATCCCTATATCCTGCCGTATGAATGACCCTTATTGCTTTCTTCTGCATGGTGATGAGTGTATATAATCTTATGTAATTATTGCCCCAAACTTCTGCACAGTAGTGCAAATTGATGGCATTCATATCTCTGCATGACAATGTTTTACCCTTCTCTACCTATATGTTAATACAATGTAATATTCCGCCTGTTAAACATTCTGCAATTGTGGGCTATCAATCAGAACAGGTTATAAAATAATATACCTCAGCGGTGTTAATATTGTGTAGTCAACTGTAATTACCCGATGTGGGCTGCAGAGGGCAGTGGCAGGCATGCCTGCAGTAATAAACCTAGCCTCAGTGGTAGTGAAGAAGAAAAGTTTGTTTTAAAGAGTCTATTTGTTTAAAATACACTGAATTTCAGTCTGCCAAAAAATATTTATTTAGGTAGAAATATCAAATAACATAATCTATTGTTAGACGATTGTTCGTTGTTTCGTTGGTTGGACGCTGTATCGATCCGTTGTGGTGAATAAGGAGCTGAGCCGGAAGGCAAAGCTCTCAATTTACCGGTCGATCTACGTTCCCATCCTCACCTATGGTCATGAGCTTTGGGTTATGACCGAAAGGACAAGATCACGGGTACAAGCGGCCGAAATGAGTTTCCTCCGTCGGGTGACGGGGCTCTCCCTTAGAGATAGGGTGAGAAGCTCTGCCATCCGGGGGGAGCTCAAAGTAAAGCCGCTGCTCCTCCACATGGAGAGGAGCTAGATGAGGTGGTTCGGGCATCTGGTCAGGATGCCACCCGAATGCCTCCCTAGGGAGGTGTTTAGGGCACGTCCGACCGGTAGAAGGCCACAGGGAAGACCCAGGACATGTTGGGAAGACTTTGTCTCCCGGCTGGCCTGGGAACGCCTCGGGATTCCCTGGGAGGAGCTGGACAAAATGGCTAGGGAGAGGGAAGTCTGGGCTTCCTGCTTAGGCTGCTGCCCCCGCGACCTGACCTCGGCTAAGCGGAAGAAGATGTATGGATGGATGGATGAATGGATGAGCAACACAGTTACATTATAAAGAAATATTTATAAATGAATTAGACACCACATAACTGCATATTGTGACTGTGTTCATCGGTAGGTGCTGCTGTTTTACTTTGAAAAGCCGTGAGCAAAAAGTCATGCTGGGCTCAACAGTGTAGGCCTCCACTTGACCCAATTCTTCAGTTAGAACGACTCCATACCGTTTAGCAACGTTTCTCCAGAGTGCGCGCCAAGGGCCTCAGCTCCAGGTCTAGCCACAGGCCCAGTCAAGCCTCATTATCAGCTGTCAGGTTGAGCGAGCTGAACATGAAGGTCACGACCCCTGACAGAGTTATATCTGCCAGGCAGCCCCCTTTCCATCTTGCTCCTCTGTCTTCAAGATCAGATAGCGAGTCCTCGGATAGCGAGTCACCGACGTTGACACAAGGCTTCAGCAGCTCGTTCATCAGTTGGTCGGACTCAGACGCTGCGTTTCTGTCACCAATGATATCATCTTTTTTGTCATCTTTCTCTTTTGCCTACCTATCATCCCCCATGTCCTCTCTCTCTTTGCCTCCAGTTTACATTTCACTCACATTTTTGTTTCTTTTTCTCTCATCCTTTACTCCTTCTCTTTTTCTTCTTCCATCTCCCCGCTGACTCCAACCTGCTCAGAGGATTGTGAAGGCCGAGCTGGTCAACTACCCTCAGGATGAAGGCCTCATTAGACAAGACAACTGCCAGCAAAGCAAAATATGTTTGCTTCAATAGTTGGAAGTATGTTTTCAGTTTGCTGTAGAATAGTTGGGTGTACCCTAGCTGACAGCAAGTCAGAACTTCCAGCCCCTGTTAGTCCAGTAATATGGCTTGTGTTGTGCCATACCACCCGCTTCGTGATAACTAGTTATGTGTTCAGAGCCCCTGTTAGTCCAGTAATATGGCTTGTGTTGTGCCAAACCACCCGCTTTGTGATAACTAGTTATGTGTTCAGAGCCCCTGTTAGTCCAGTAATATGGCTTGTGTTGTGCCAAACCACCCGCTTCGTGATAACTAGTTATGTGTTCAGAGCCCCTGTTAGTCCAGTAATATGGCTTGTGTTGTGCCAAACCACCCGCTTTGTGATAACTAGTTATGTGTTCAGAGCCCCTGTTAGTCCAGTAATATGGCTTGTGTTGTGCCAAACCACCCGCTTCGTGATAACTAGTTATGTGTTCAATAACAAACACTGCTACACTTTCACAATTTAGTTGAACCAAACATATTTATGCTATGATAACCATGAACGTGACCAATAAAAACACAATGCATTGATTTCAATAGGCAGGATCAGGCCGTGCTTCTCAATTATTTTCTGTTAGAATTAGAATAAAATGAATCCATCTAGAAGGCAGGGGTCTCAAACTTGTTTTCATCGAGGTCATGGCGGTAATAGCACTTGTAACAGTGAATATATATGAATAATATTGTTTATTTGCCTCATGCCTTTTTCCTCCAAACATATTGCTGGGTATTGTGGCCAAACAGCTACATTTTTGTTTCATCTGACCACAGAACTTTCCTCCAGAAGGTCTTATCTTTGTCCATGTGATGTCAAATGAAACAAAAATGTAGCTGTTTGGCCACAATATGCAGCAATATGTTTGGAGGAGAAAATGTGTGGCCCTTAATCCCAGGAACACCAAGCCTACCGTCAAGCATGGTGGTGGTAGTATTATGCTCTGGGCCTGTTTTGCTGCCAATGGAACTGGTGCTTTACAGAGAGTAAATGGCACAATGAAAAAGGAGGATTACCTCCAAATTCTTCAGGACAACCTAAAATCATCAGCCCGGAGGTTGGGTCTTGGCCGCAGTTGGGTGTTCCAACAGGATAATGACCCCAAATACACGTCAAAAGTGGTAAAGGAATGGCTAAATCAGGCTACAATTAAGGTTTTAGAATGGCCTTCCCAGAGTCCTGACTTAAACGTGTGGACAATGCTGAAGAAACAAGTCCGTGTCAGAAAACCAACACATTTAGCTGAACTGCACCAATTTTGTCAAGAGGAGTGGTCAAAACTTCAAGCAGAAGCTTGTGGATGGCTACCAAAAGCACCTTATTGCAGTGAAACTTGCCAAGGGACATGTAAGCAAATATTAACATTGCTGTATGTATACTTTTGACACAACAGATTTGGTCACATTTTCAGTAGACCCATAATAAATTCATAAAAGAACCAAACTTCATGAATGTTTTTTGTGACCAACAAGTATGTGCTCCAATCACTCTATCACAAAAAAACAAGAGTTGTAGAAATGATCGGAAACTCAAGACAGCCATGACATTATGTTCTTTACAAGTGTATGTAAACTTTTGACCACGACTGTATGTACAAATTGATGTATAACTTGCTTTGAAATCATAAGTCCGGGTGACAAGCAGATATTTAAGTATTTATTTACACTACCGTTCAAAAGTTTGGGGTCACCCAAACAATTTAGTGGAATAGCCTTCATTTCTAAGAACAAGAATAGACTGTCGAGTTTCAGATGAAAGTTCTCTTTTTCTGGCCATTTTGAGCATTTAATTGACCCCACAAATGTGATGCTCCAGAAACTCAATCTGCTCAAAGGAAGGTCAGTTTTGTAGCTTCTGTAACGAGCTAAACTGTTTTCAGATGTGTGAACATGATTGCACAAGGGTTTTCTAATCATCAATTAGCCTTCTGAGCCAATGAGCAAACGCATTGTACCATTAGAACACTGGAGTGATAGTTCCTGGAAATGGGCCTCTATACACCTATGTAGATATTGCACCAAAAACCAGACATTTGCAGCTAAAATAGTCATTTACCACATTAGCAATGTATAGAGTGTATTTCTTTAAAGTTAAGACTAGTTTAAAGTTATCTTCATTGAAAAGTACAGTGCTTTTCCTTCAAAAATAAGGACATTTCAATGTGACCCCAAACTTTTGAACGGTAGTGTAGATTTTAACAAAACAAATGTTTGGAATATATGTTAATCTAATGTTCGGTGCATGATCAGATAATATTGAAAGTTAAAATGCACTGCATGCAATTACATGCAGTATATGCAATTTTTCTGTCAAAATTGATAGATTGAATGCATTTAGTGAAAACGATTAAGTGTTTTATTGACGCACATAGTGTTGTCCCATACCAATTTTTTGGTACCGGTACCAAAATGTATTTCGATACTTTTCTAAATAAGGGGCACCACAAAAAATGGCATTATTGGCTTTATTTTAACAAAAAATCTTAGGGTACATTAAACATATGTTTCTTATTGCAATTTTGTCCTTAAATAAAATAGTGAACATACGAGACAACTTGTCTTTTATTAGTAAGTAAACAAACAAACGCTACTAATTTTGCTGCTGACATATGCAGTAACATATTGTGTCATTTTCCATTCTATTATTTTGTCAACATTATAAAGGACAAGTGGTAGAAAATGAATTAATAATCTACTTGTTCATTTACTGTTAATATCTGCTTACTTTCTCTTTTAACATGTTCTATCTACACTTCTGTTAAAATGTAATAATCACTTATTCGTCTGTTGTTTGATACGTTACATTAGTTTTGGATGATACCACAAATTTGGGTATCAATCCGATACCAAGTAGTTCCAGGATCATATTCAAAGTCCTCATGTGTCCAGGGACATATGTCCTGATTTTATGAACATACAATACATTTTAAGAAAACGAAAGAAGATTTGGTGATGCTAAAAAATATCGATGTAATCATAGTAGTATTGACTTGATACGCTATTGTACTTGGTATCAATACAGTGGATGTTAGGTGTAGATCCACTCATGGCATTTGTTATAACTTCACCTTTATCTTTAGTTTTTAAGCCAAAATGCGTCCGTTCTCCCTTTTCTGTCTACACACTGTGTCTGCTTGCAAGTACTCTGTGATTGTGCGCTGCCGAACATGCTCGTCTGCTCGTAAACCAGCAATGACACGAGGGGAGTGTGGGAGACCGGTACTTTTTAGAGGCGGTATAGTACCGAATATTATTCATTAGTATCGCGGTACTATACTAATACCGGTATACCGCACATTATGTTCATTCCTTTGCGGGTCACACAAAACGATGTGGTGTGCCGGATCTGGCTGTTATTTGAGGAAATATAGTAGTCAGTAATCATAACAGGTTTGTTACTACTACTTACACACAAACATATAATGCCAAACAGTCATTGTTTTTACCCAATCATGTCAGGATGTTCCTAAGCTTGTCTTTTTCTATGTGCGTCCCCGCAGCGTGTGGTCAAGGCGGACATCGTAAACTACAGTCAAGACACGGTGGCCCGGACGGTCAACACCCCTCGCAGTTCCATGTGTGCGGTGCAGTGAGTCCACTCAATAAAACCCACCGAGATGCCATCTTGTCTGTCAATCAGCCAGTAAGTCAGTATTGTTTCTCCTTGTGGGCTGTGCCACCTGTACTCGTGTGTCGTTGCTCGTACGGCTGTGGCGAAGGACGGACACCCGTTCAATTCAATTTCCGTAATTGATCTGTGCGTCATGACGTGAGTAAATTTACTTTGGTATCCTTCTCTGTCACGATCGCAGCAGAGAAAAGAGAAACCCAATGACATGTTTGCATGTGATGTCCTAAATTAATGTTCCACAGATGAATATTGTGCATAATCTGTAAACTACATTACCAATTTCAACCTATCATTTTTAATTACAAGTATTGCCTCTCTCTACATCGCTAAACTCCCATCATTTCTGGTTTCCATGTGTGTACTGTAAGTAACCAGTGACAATTGTCAGTAGATTTTACACTGTATGTACGGTAAATGTTGAATTGAAACATCCATCCTACCAATCATCAACATACACCCCCAATCCATTCTGTGTAAATACAAGTATGATGACCTGCTCACAGTATGTACAGTTGAGTTGGTTTCTGTTTTTAAATAAAAGCTTTATGTTGAATATGACAATTTGTATGTGAATATGGTTGAAATTATGTAACAGGGGCAGTGGTAGAGTAGCTTTTGCGATCCTTGTCACATAGGGCTGGGCGATATATCGAGTATACTCGATATATCGCGGGTTTGTCTCTGTGCGATGTAGAAAATGACTATTTCGTGAGTATTCGAGTACCGTATTTTTCGGACTATAAGTCACAGTTTTTTTCATAGTTTGGCCGGGGGTGCGACTTATACCCAGGAGCGACTTATGTGTGAAATTATTAACACATTACCGTAAAATATCAAATAATATTATTTAGCTCATTCACGTAAGAGACTAGACCAGTGGTTCTTAACCTGGGTTCGATCGAACCCTAGGGGTTCGGTGAGTCGGCCTCAGGGGTTCGGCGGAGCCTCCGCCACGGAGGTAAAGACACATCCGACTTATCGTATAAATAAAAACTTCTCCCTATCGGCGTATTATAGATACCCCCAAACAATGTTCCCTCTAATTTTCCATCTGATTTGCAGGTTGTTTGATTGATCGATTTAAACTTTTACTAGTAGAAGAGAATACATTATATGAAACAGTACAGTTTACACAGTTCAGTACATATTCCGTACAATTGACCACTAAATGGTAACACCCGAATACGTTTTTCAACTTGTTTTAGTCGGGGTCCACGTTAATCAATTCATGGTAATGTGTGTGAGGTGTGTAATTTGTTGTGAGTTTATGCACTGTGTTGGTTTTGTTCTTTGAACAAGGTGATGTTCATGCTCAGTTCATTTTGTGCAGCAGTAAAAAAACATAACTTTTTCTTGAATTTGAAAAAAAAAAAACATTTTATTTTTTACTAAAGAAGGGTTCGGTGAATGCGCATATGAAACTGGTGGGGTTCGGTACCTCCAATAAGGTTAAGAACCACTGACTTAGAATATGTTCCCCATACTAAAGTGTTACCAAAAACATAACTGTCTTGAATTTGAATATATATATATTTTTTTTCACTAAAGAAGGGTTCAGTGAATGTGCATATGAAACTAATGGGGTTCGGTACCTCCAACAAGGTTAAGAACCACTGGACTAGACGTATAAGATTTCATGGGATTTAGCGATTAGGAGTGACAGATTGTTTGGTAAACGTATAGCATGTTCTATATGTTATGGTTATTTGAATGACTCTTACCATAATATGTTACGTTAACATACCAGGCACGTTCTCAGTTGGTTATTTATGCCTCATATAACGTACACTTATTCAGCCTGTTGTTCACTATTCTTTATTTATTTTAAATTGCCTTTCAAATGTCTATTCTTGGTGTTGGGTTTTATCAAATAAATTTCCCCAAAAAATGCGACATATACTCCAGTGCGACTTATATATGTTTTGTCCTTCTTTATTATGCATTTTCGGCCAGTGCGATTTATACTCCGGAACGACTTATACTACAAAAAATACGGAATACGTTCTCACGCAGTTGATTTTAGCTGCGGGCATTACACTGCAGGCTTTTCTCACTCTTTCTTGTCTCTCCTTCTCACAGAGACATAAAACAAGCGCACCTTCTTACATACGTCACATGCTACGTCATACACCCTCGCCTAGCAGCTAGGTAGCGTAACGTTAGTCTAACATAGGTAACGTTAGCTGTGGCAGGTGGTGCAAGCGGAGCGGTGCGGGTGGTAATACGAGAGAGAGAGAGAAGGTGCAAATCTGGTAAAAAATGGTGGAAGAATAATTAATTCCCAAGAAAAACAGCAGGGGGTCCATCGTCTGGCGGTGGTTTGGCTTCAAGCGGGAAGATGTTGAACAGACAACCGTTATATGTCAAGTATGCGGCAAAAGCGTTGCTACAAAAAGTAGCGGCATTACTAATTTGTAGCATCATTTGAAAAGTCACCCGCTAGAGCAGTGTTTTTCAACCACTGTGCCGCGGCACACTAGTGTGCCGTGAGATACAGTCTGGTGTGTCGTGGGAGATGATCTAATTTCACCTATTTGGGTTAAAAATATTTTTTGCAAACCAGTAATTATAGTCTGCAAATTGTGTTGTAGTTGAGTGTCGGTGCTGTCTAGAGCTCGGCAGAGTAACCGTGTAATACTCTTCCATATCAGTAGGTGGCAGCCGGTAGCTAATTGCTTTGTAGATGTCGAAAACAGCATTAGGCAGTGTGCAGGTAAAAAGGTGTCTAATGCTTAAACCAAAAATAAACAAAAGGTGAGGGCCCCTAAGACAAGGCATTGAAGCTCAGGGATGGCTATGCAGAACGAAACTAAAACTGAACTGGCTACAAAGTAAACAAAAACAGAATGCTGGACGACAGCAAAGACTTACTGTGGAGCAAAGACGGCATCCAAAATGTGCATCCGAACATGACATGACAATCAACAATGTCCCCACAAAGAAGGATAAAAACAACTGAAATATTCTTGATTGCTAAAACAAAGTAGATGCGGGAAATATCGCTCAAAGGAAGATATAAAACTGCTACAAAAAATACCAAAAAAAGAGAAAAAGCCACCAAAATAGGAGCGCAAGACAAGAACTAAAACACTACAGACAGGAAAACTCAAAATAAGTCACGGTGTGATGTGACAGGTGGTGACAGTACACCTACTTTGAGACAAGAGCTATATTGATGCATGCTTGGTTATGCTTTAAAGTCAAATCCAACACTTGCGACAACGACTTTTTACTGTCAACTGAGTTTCGTTTTTTTAATGATTTCTGCTGGTGGTGTGCCTCCGCATTTTTTCAACGCCAAAAATGTGCCTTGGCTCAAAAAAGGTTGAAAAACACTGCGCTAGAGAATGAAGAGTCCTTGAAACTCCGCATGTCAACATCTCCGGCCGGTGCCACGCCTAACAAAATGCCCAAACAACCAGCACTGACCCAATTCAGCCTGGCGTCTTCCATTTCCAGACCAACACCGTATGAAAAAAATTGTCAAAAGCAGGAGATGACGTCCGCAGGAACCTACCACATAGCGAAGGACATACACTATTTGATTTCCTATTATGCAGCTCATTTTTATGTGACGCTTATTGAAATATCTTGTGTGACATCATGCACAAAAGTGCACTTTATTTGTTTTAAACTACTGTAGTGGCGTTCTGTACAAAAAGTGCACTTTAATTTAGTGTTATTTTGATATGTCATCTTAGTGACATCATGCACAAAAGTGCACTAATAGCTTGTTTTAAAATGTCTCTGACTTAGTTGTGATTTCCCTCTGCATGAAAGTTTAAAATGAGCATATATTAATGCAGTATGAACAAGAATGTTTTAATGTAGACACATAGAATCATCATACTGCTATGATTATATGCATCAAGTGTTCATTCAAGGCTAATGCAAAATATGGAGATATATATCGTGTATCGTGACATGGCCTAAAAATATTGAGATATTAATAAAAGGCCATATCGTACCTGCAACCGCTCGTCATGTCTTTGCGTTAACGACTCTGCTGGCTCGGCGTACAATTCTTTTTAAATGGAAGCTTGCGTCTCCGCCGAGCCATAACAGTTGGATACAAGATGTCTTGCGGTGTCTGCGATTAGAGAAGCTTCGGTTCTCGCAGAAAGGATCTGTGTCATCTTTCCATAAAACTTGGGGCCCCCTCTTAGACCTTATTAGGGACAAGCTTGACATCGCCCCAAGCGATTCGAGTAACACAACTTTGACATAGCTGACCGCTGAAGCCCCCAACCCCCCCGACCTCCATTCCTTGTGTTTATTTACTTTTACGTTGTATTTTATTGTATATCTTATGTATTATTTATTTATTTATTTATTTTACCTTATCTATTATTTTAATATATTTTGTTAGATTGAATCTATGTTTGCATATATTCATGTGTGTCTATATTTGTTGTGGGCACTAGGGGGACAATTATCTTGGGAATTGAGTGGGTGGGTATTGTAAGGGGTGGGGTTTATTATGGTACATATTGTAAAATGTGCATAAACCGTATTTTTCGGAGTATAAGTGGCCGAAAATGCATAATAAAGAAGGAAAAAAACATATATATGTCACACTGGAGTTAAGTCGCATTTTTGGGGGAAATTTATTTGATAAAAGCCAACACCAAGAATAGACTTTTGAAAGGCAATTTAAAATAAATAAAGAATAGTGAACAACAGGCTGAATAAGTGTACGTTATATGAGGCATTAATAACCAACTGAGAACGTGCCTGGTATGTTAACGTAACATATTATTAGGGTTGAGTATCGTTTGAATTCGAACGATTCCGATTCCTTGTTTCGATTCCGATTCCTGACGATTCTCGATTCCGGTTCTTCTTGTACCATGCCGGGATCAATGTGTTTGACAGGTAGTCCCTGGAAGGTGGTATGTATTTTGGGTTGAGAGTTTTCACCATATCCCTGCAAACATAAACAAACGTGTAATGTTGCTGTTACTGTTTAGCCCAGTATCAATTAGCTTAGCTCTAACGTTATTGCTTAACTAACCTAAATGTTGGAGATTCCACCTCTGAGAAGGGATGCAGTCTTTTGACTATGTGTGCAGTGACCTTTCTGTGGCACTCTTCCGTCTGTGGCACCGACATCTTCCCCATTGCCGCTACGGTGAACGGAGTACGCTGAGCACATCGCGGAGCCTGGCTAGCAGGTTGTAAATTGTCTATGAAAAAATATGCGGGCTAATTTGTTAGCTGCCTCAACGTTGGCGCAAAACACATTATTTATTGCATATATATTGTTTTACTTACCGGATTCGGACTGCAGTGCAGTCACCGAGGTGCCAGGCTGGGCGTCGAAGCCAGAGGAAGAGGCAAAGGAGGACGGTCGGCGCAGCGCATCGAAGACGGGACACGCATTTATTTGTACTCCATGAACTCGGAGGTGCTTCATCATGTTCGACGTGCACCCTCCTAAGCACGTAACAGTCCTGTCGCATGTGTTACATTTCGCCGATATTTCATTTTTTTTAGTAAAATAAAGCCACACTTTCGACCGCCGACGCCCGCTATCCATGCTTGACTGACTCGCTCGGCTACATAGGCTCGGCTATGCTAACACTTCCGGCGGTGGGCGCTTCTTCGTTGGTGTTCAGCGGCTTCTTCTTCCGGTCGGCGGACTTATTCTTTTTTTCCGGTCGGCGGACTGGGTATCGAAACTAGGAATCGAAATTTAAACTTTTGAACGATTCCGGGAGAATCGGAAAGTTAGTCCCGGTTCCAATCGATACTCGATACTCGATACCCAACCCAGGGCCGGCCCGTGGCATAGGCCGTATAGGCAAATGCTAAGGGCGCCGTCCATCAGGGGGCGCCACGCCAGTGCCACAAATGTTGGAGAAAAAAAAAAGAAAAAAAAAAAGTTGGTACTATTATTTCTAAATACAAAAAATAATCCCAGTTAATTAAAATGCAAAGTAAAGCCTATTTAATAGAAATATTATTTGTTACAACATTTACCCCCCCCCCCCCCCCCCTCCCTTCCCGTATCATGACTCTTTTTGGACGTCACCTCATCAAAAAAACAACACAAGATGTCAAAACGGCCAAAACTGTCAGGTGCCCAGGGAAGAAAAAAGAGAAAAGAAGAGGAGGAGAAACGAGAAAAAGACAGAGGTAGCAGGTATGTAACGTTAGCCTACATGAAATTATTTGTCTGTTACAGAATGTGATAGTAACCTGGCTTTTTAGCATTAAGCTAATGTTACATGATTCGGCAATTGCTAATCAATAAATAGCTAGTTCTGTTTTAACGTCGGGTTAATATTGTGGAGGGGGCTAAATTGTTATGGAAAATAATAATGTAACGTTAGGTAATTACAGTATTCCCACCTTACATTCCTCAGAGACATTTGTATTAGATCTTTTAAGCAGGTGTTTTTGTTTACATTGTTATTGCCTTCTGGTTAGCTAATGTTTGCCCTGCAGGTAATAGTCACTTTTCCACCCCTTTATATATTAGGTATAGTTGTAAGTCTAGTTGTTAAAGTGCACATCATTAATGTTAATTAAGCAATATTACATGAGAGGGAATGCTGTTTTTTAATTTGAGCACTGCTGTGATTCGGTTAAAGATAATCATAACATAACATTCTCATATAATATATTATACTGTTACTTTGCATTCTGCTATTCAGCATTTCACTGTAATGATGACAATACATTGATTGTTAGATATTCATTTTTTATTTTTTGTATTCATTTATTTATTCTTTTTTTTTTTTATCTTGTTAACTATTCTGATTGTTAATTTGCTTTCTTTAAGTAAAAAAACAAAGACAAAGCTATTCGTTTTTTTGTGAGTATATACACTTCACTGCCGATGTGGGGGGGCGCCACCTAAAATCTTGCCTAGGGCGCCAGATTGGTTAGGGCCGGGCCTGACCCAACCCTACATATTATGGTAAGAGTCATTCAAATAACTATAACATATAGAACATGCTATACGTTTACCAAACAATCTGTCACTCCTAATCGCTAAATCCCATGAAATCTTATACGTCTAGTCTCTTACGTGAATGAGCTAAATAATATGATTTGATATTTTACGGTAATGTGCTAATAATTTCACACATAAGTCGCTCTTGAGTATAAGTCGCACCCCCGGCCAAACTATGAAAAAAACTGCGACTTATAGTCCAAAAAATACGGTACCTCAACTTGCTGTTACCATGATCCATCATACTGTACTGTCTGCAAAATTCAATAAAAATATTTGGGGGAAAAAAAAAAAAAAAAAAAGGCCATATCGCCCAGCCCTACCGTCACATGACAATGACAGAAGGTGCATGATGATTAAGTGTTGAACCAGCCATGTGCTGAAATTGAAGCCTAAGGCCTGAAATCTGACCTAAACAGACTTTGCCAAGTCGCTGCTAGCTAATGATCCACCTGGTCTTTGTTGTGTAAATCTCCACTAAAATAGCTTCTAAATCCACCCTGGATAGATGATCCAAACACCTTAATAAATGCTTGTAAGCTGTATTAATTCATGACTCAAAGAGTGCGACCTTTTGTTGTGAGAGAGGTCTGACTTCCAGACTTCCTTTGGCCTCATCAGTGTCACTGAAACCAGCGGTGGATTAAGTGCATTGAAAGCACACACATCAACAAAACAAAGACAGTATCTCTCCAGCCAGGTGTCAGACCCCTAATAAAAACTACAAACAGGGTAGAAGCCGGCAGCCCAGCTGGGGTCATTCCAGCAGCCCAAGTGCATTGTTTCGCTCCAGTGGACGTCTTAGAAATCTTCTCGGCTGATTTTTCTTTTCCTTTTTTTTTTTTGTTGAGGCCTGTCACCAGTGTTGACAGGCAAGACTTGCCCTTGGCTTTGCCGCTGTTTGGACAGGTGTTTTTTGCAAAGAAAACAACCGCAGCCGCAATTCCAAAGCTCAGACGCGCAACCATATTGTCGTGGATCTACAGACGGAAGCAAAGAAGAACATCAGTGCGAGAATAATGCCGGGGATGGGCGAGGCTTTAATACCCTGGTAATGGTTGGCTGGCTTGAAACTTTAGTGGTTTTCCTGTTTGATTTTGTGTTTAAGTTGAATACAAGCACAGGGAAACAGACACAATATCAAACATCCAATTTACGAGTTTCATTGGTTCTTGAACAGGGTTCCTAAATAGTGTTTTTCAACCACTCGTGTACTGTGAGATATTGTCTGGTGCGCCGTGGGAGATTATGTAATTTCCCCTAATTTGAGTTGAAAATATTTTTTGCAAACCACTAATTATATTATATTATATATTATATTCTAGTTGGCAAAAAGGAACTAAAATAAATAGAAAAATATATAATTCTTATTTAATAAAGAAATCTTTGAAGTCTGTCCCATACAACACATTTGGAAAATGGGAGGACTTTTTTGACTGCCCGTTGCCGTGGGATGCCATATTCAAACTAATCTCCAAAACTACTATCGATGTGCAAAATCGTTATTTTCAAATTAAAATTATATATAATTTCTTACCCACGGGGAAAATGTTAAAACTATGGAATATGACAGAGTCAGATGATTGCAGATTTTGTCGTCGGGAATCTGAATCCACCCTGCATTTGTTTTGGTATTGTGTCCTCCTTTTGGGTGGAAGTTGAAAAACTGTGTTTAAGGATTGGTTTGTTTATGAAGCTTGATGTGGTTTCTGTTATTTTAGGAGAGTTCATTGACAGTCATGATTTAGTCAATTTAATTATAGTACTCGGTAAAAGGTTTATTTTTAAGGCCAAAAACAGATATTCACTTAGTATTACTTTCTTTAAAAAATGTATTCAGTATTTTTTAACTTTAGAAAGCTGTATGGTTGAAAACGATAATGATGCCAAAAAACAGATGGGAAGTCCTCAAAGGCTTATTTTGAAAATGTAATTATGTTTATAGATATGCAACAACAACAACATATATGCTATCTGTTGTTGTGTTCCCTAATTTGAGTGTACAAAAATGAAGGTGTGTGTTACTGAGTCTGACCTGGACATAATCTGGACTGTACATAAATGATTATTTTGAAAATGTAATTTTGTTTATAAATTATAGGCAATCTGTTGTGTTCCCTAATTTTTCAATGTACATGGATGAAGGTGTGTGTTGCTGAGCCCGACTTGGACATTATCTGGACTGGATCTGGTTTTAAAAACCCTTCAAACAAATCCAATTTCATTGACAACCTGGTCTGGTGAAGAAAAGGTCCTTTTAAAAATAAAAAAAAATAAGATAAATAAATAAAAAACATTTTCTTGGATAAAAAAGAAAGTAAAACAATATAAAAACAATTACATAAAAAATAGTAATTAATGAAAATGTTAGTCGACCAGCGGCACACACAATCAGGTGTGCTTCAGGGACTGTGTTGTCTATGTTGTGGGAACCAGAATATTGGTAGCAGAAAGAAACAACCCTTTTTGTGTGAGTGGGTGTGGATGAGTGTGAATGGGGGAGGGAGGTTTTTTGGGTTGATGCACTAATTGAGTTTGTGTTTTTTTATGTTGATTTAATTTATAACAAAAAAAACCAGTAATTATAATCCGCAAATGCGCCGTTGTTGAGTGTCGGTGCTGTCTAGAGCTCGGCAGCGAAACCGTGTAATACTCTTCCATATCAGTAGGTGGCAACAGGTAGCTGATTGCTTTGTAGATGTTGGGAACATGGTTCGTCGTGATCACAATATACAGACAGCGGGAGGCAGTGTGCAGGTAAAAGGGAATTAAATGCTTAAACCAAAAATAAACAAAAGGCAAGTGCCGCTAAGAAAAGGCATTGAAGCTTAGGGATGGCTATGCAAAATTAAGCTAAAACTGAACTGGCTGCAAAGTAAACAAAAACAGAATGCTGGACAACAGCAAAGACTTACAGTGTGTGGAGTAGCAGACGGCGTCCACAAAGTACATCCGTACATGACATGACAATCAACAACAAAATAGGAGCTAAGACAAGAATAAAACACTACGCACAGGAAAACACCAAAAAACCCTAAATAAGTCACGGCGTGATGTGACAGGTCGTGACAGTACACCTACTTTGAGACAAGAGCTATAGTGATGCATGATTGGTTATGGTTTGAATTCATATCCAACAATTGCGAGAACGACTTTTTCATTTTATAATGTTTTCTGCTGGTGGCGTGCCTCGAGATTTTTTCAATGAAAAAAATGTGCCTTGGCTCCAAAACGTTGGAAAAACACTGCCTTAATAGAAAAGTTTGTATATTGACATGTTTTCATAAGAAACAATGTAAACATGAATAAGGTTCTAGCCTCAACAACAGTCCACACTTCAATACAAAGTCAAAACAACAACAGCTATCTGACCTGTCCTCATTTGCAGCAACCCACACTATTGTCACTAGCACTGTGGTGCACTCACTGTTTCAAGCCTTAACTCCAACAGCTACGTCGCTACAATGATTTTTTTTTTAAAAAACCCAAAAAAACCTTTATCTTGTCAGTTAATCTTCTTTGTGTGCAGCAGAAGGGTGTGGGAGACAGTGTCGACAACACTGTTGTGACTTCCTGAATGTTTCACACCACACATTGCTTTCTTTGGACTTACAAAACTAGAAATGTTCGTACAATGAGGGGTTAGTAAAGTGTGGTACCACTCTATATCATGTTTTGAAATAACATTTTCGCCAACACCAAACAGTAAGAGAAACAAATGCAACATTACACGATGAATTATGCAAAAAACGCTCTTACACTCCCCTGCAACAAACAGTGATAATCAACATTGTAAAACTCTTTAAAATAAACATTGGCAACGCGAATGCCTAGAGGGCGCTAACGTTCCGAAGTGTTGTAAGCATTATATCCCGCCCTCTTTTGTCTTTGAGCAGGAAAACCACACCCCATAATTGTTAGCTAAAGGTAGCGTTTAGGCAATGTTTTGCGACTAACTTTGCCAATTTTTGACTGTATGGTCTGTCATAACGACAACGTGACTGCAAATTGTTAGTTGCTTCTGCGGGGCTGCTTCTGTGCGTGCACACACCCTCCGGACGTGTGAATGTTTACGAGACAGACTACTAATTCCTTGTGCTGACGAGCAGTTTTTATTCCATATGATTAACCAGTGTGAAAAAATATATTCTGTAAGACCACTAATGGTCTTGGACTAGCACATAACTTTCCTTCAGAAGGTCTTATCTTGGTCCATGTGATGTCAGATGAAACAAAAATTGAGCTGTTTGGCCACAATACCCAGCAATATGTTTGGAAGAGAAAAGGTGAGGCCTTCAATCCCAGGAACACCAATCCTACCGTCAAGCATGGTGGTGGTAGTATTATGCTCTGGGCCTGTTTTGCTGCCAATGGAACTGGTGCTTTACAGAGCGTAAATGGGACAATGAAAAAGGAGGATTACCTCCAAATTCTTCAGGACAACCTAAAGTCATCAGCCTTGAGGTTGAGTCTTGGGCACAGTTGGGTGTTCCAACAGGACAATGACCCCAAACTAGAGATAATATCGGCAGGCCGATATTATCGGCCGATAAATGCTTTAAAATGTAATATCGGAAATTATTGGTATGGTTTTTTTAAATTATCGGTATCGTTTTTTTTTGTTTTTCTTTTGTTTTTGTTTTTATTAAATCAACATAAAAAACACAAGATACACTTACAATTAGTGCACCAACCCAAAAAACCTCCCTCCCCCATTTACACTCATTCACACAAAAGGGTTGTTTCTTTCTGTTATTAGTATTCTGGTTCCTACATTATATATCAATATATATCAATACAGTCTGCAAGGGATACAGTCCGTAAGCACACATGATTGTGCGTCCTGCTGGTCCACTAATAGTACTAACCTTTAACAGTTAATTTTACTCATTTTCATTAATTACTAGTTTCTGTGTAACTGTTTTTATATTGTTTTACTTTCTTTTTTATTCAAGAAAATGCTTTTAATTTATTTATCTTATTTTATTTTATTAATATTTTTAAAAAGGACCTTATCTTCACCATACCTGGTTGTCCAAATTAGGTATAATAATGTGTTAATTCCACGACTGTATATATCAGTATCGGTTGATATCGGTATCGGTAATTAAAGAGTTGGACAATATCGGAATATCGGATATCGGCAAAAAGCCATTATCGGACATCCCTACCCCAAACACACGTCAAAAGTGGTAAAGGAATGGCTAAATCATGCTAGAATGAAGGTTTTAGAATGGCCTTCCCAAAGTCCTGACTTAAACGTGTGGACAATGCTGAAGAAACAAGTCCATGTCGGAAAACCAACACATTTAGCTGAACTGCACCAATTTTGTCAAGAGGAGTGGTCAAAAATTCAAGCAGAAGCTTGTGGATGGCTACCAAAAGCGCCTTATTGCAGTGAAACTTGCCAAGGGACATGTAAGCAAATATTAACATTGCTGTATGTATACTTTTGACCCAGCAGATTTGCTCACATTTTCAGTAGACCCATAATAAATTCATAAAAGAAACAAAACTTCATGAATGTTTTTTGTGACCAACAAGTATGTGCTCCAATCACTCTATCACAAAAAAATAAGAGTTATAGAAATGATTGGAAACCCAAGACAGCCATGACATTATGTTCTTTACAAGTGTATGTCAACTTTTGACCACAACTGTATTTTTGCTTTGGAAACTGTTAGCAAGTTTGCAAAGGGCCCCTGTAAATATGCAAAAAAGTCAAACAGCCTAAGCGCCAATGCTAGCACCAACATTTCGCTATTCATTGCATTATGCAAAAATGTTTGAATAAATTAATATCAATATATAATATTATTCCCTATGAGGTAAACTATAGGGTTTATTAGCATTATCCAATGCCTAAAATGTATTTTAAAAGTGTGGCACATTTGGGGCCCGCTATTGCCAACTAAAAATATAGTCATTTTTCCTTTGACATTATTAAAGTTTGCGTGACAGATGTGAAAAAGATGTCTTTCTTTGGTTTCAAGCCAAAGTCTTCTGTTGCCTCCCGCTTTAGTTTGCTAATCTGTATTATTCCCAACGCAAACAACACAACTTCGGTAGGTATCAACACATTCCAATCATCATGCCTTGTTCTCTAAAGCAGTGGTCCCCAACCACAGGTCCGTGGACCGATTGGTACCGGGCCGCACAAGAAATAAAAAATAAAAAAAATTAAAATTAAATAATTTTTTCTTTTCTTTTTTTTTTCACTAAATAAACATAAACAATACAATATACCGTATTTCCTTGAATTGGCGCCGGGAATATAGTATTCGCCTGCCTAGAATTACAGCCGGGTCAAACTCGTTTCGCAAAATAATTAGCGCATGCTTGGCACTTCCGCCGGGTCAAATATGAGTCATTAAATGACTCCCGCCTCCAGGTGGTAGAGGGCGCTAGTGATCCTTCTTGCGACTACCAGTACTGCAGGAGACAGGTACTGCAGAAGAAGACAACAAGCAGCAAGCATGCAGCAATTGTTTGCTTGCACTTTTAACATGGAGGATTACATATCTAAAATAAAACCGTTTTCTAAACTGGACTTTCAATCGAAGCAGGAGGTAATAATTAAAGGAATATCTCCAGAGACTTTTAAAATTGAAGAAAGATGAGAAAGACTGCCTTTGATCAGAAGCAGCTGCACATGGACCCATCTACAAGTAAAGGTAAGATCATAATAACGTTTTTTTTATTAAATGTGTTTTTAATGATAAGGTATGCGCCGGAGTGAGAAGAGGTTTTAAAATAATTAGAGCATGCTTGCTCATTCCGCATGGTTTTGGTAACCGCAGGAGTGAGAAGAGGTTTTAAATTAATTAGCGCCCCTGCGGCTATTCAAGGAAATACGGTATACATTATATATCAATATATATCATATATATATACACATGATTGTATTTCTGTATGACAAAAAAAATAATAAAAAAAATACCAACATCCGACCCCCCTCTCGTTGACTCTCCTTCGACAAATTGACAACTTTTTTCGGTAAGTAGAATCACAGCTGACCTGGACATTCGAAAGTTCTCTTGCCGTCTGAGAAGTGTTGTATCTCAAATAGCTGCAATCGCTTTCTCTTAAGGTATTCATGTATGATTTCCACAAGCGTCTGTACATGTAGAACAGGGGTGGGCAATTAATTTTTACCGGGGGCCGCATGAGCAACCCGAGCACTGCTGGAGGGCCACATCGACAATATTTCAATTAAATTTTGCTCAATATTATTTTTGATATATACCGTAAGATAAATAATAATAATAATATTAATAATAATAATAATAATACTTTCATTTAACCTAACTTAACTTTATACCAAAAGCACTGCTTTGGAAATAATGTTTACCCCTTTCAGAGATCACATTTAGTTCCCCTTAAACATCCTCATGTTGCACAATGAAATGTAAGCATAGAATGAAGTGTGCATTCCTGTAACTTTCTCTAGTAACAGCATTCCATGATTAATATCAATAAATTAACATTAATAATAAATGACAGTAGAATAAGCACACGTATGACTGAGGAGTCATAGTGTAACTTTGTGTGGTGTTTGAGTTGTCCGACTTTTTGTGTGGCCATAAACGCACCAGTGGCTTAGTGTTGCGTGTTGGTGACAGATAACAAGTTGGTTTTGGCTTGGTTTGTACGGCATAAAATGACTACCGGTAGTTTTTCGAGATAGGAGTGTTTTACTCATGTTTTGGTGTGGTTATGGCCGAATATAAACAGTTTTGCTCAATAAAGTGATCGATATAATTCCTGGCCTCGAAGCATCTCGATAGACGTTACAATAATTGAACGGTGTTCAATTGAACGGTGTTGACGAACACCGTTAGGGCCGCTTGTTGTCACTGTCACTCAAAGTTGCATTGCAAAATTACACAGAATAAATGTGTTTATTTTGTTTAGAATTCAGATGGGATTTGATTTGGTGCGCGGTATATATTTGCTGTGCGCAGAGGACGCTTGAGCAGTGTGCAATTGCGCAGGCGCCCACCTTAGAGGGAACGTTGCTTGGCAGTCCATGTCTTGTTGGAAACACGCCATTCGTCATCAAATTTTCTCTTTTTAGCGTCTCGGGTGTAAACCGTGCATAACTTGTCGCTGTGCACCTTCACTCACAGGTTACACACGGACATACGCCCATAAATAACACTTTTCAAAATAAAAGCAGCACATTTGTATTGTGCGCACGACATAGATGTTTTTTCAACTTTATTTTGTAATTTGTGATTGCAGCTGTTCACATTCACTCACAATCACGCACGCGCATACGTCCACACGGAAGTAATACAAATAACGCTTTTCAAAACAAAAGCAGCACCGTTGTATTGCACACTCGACATAGATACTTTTTAAAATGTATTTTGTAATTTATGATTGGCCTTACGCGGGCCGGACAGGGACGCACAAAGGGCCGGATGTGGCCCTCGGGCCGCAGAATGTCCAGGTCTGATGTAGAAGAATTAGAAACACGGGCATGTCTGGATGACTCGCCTCCATATTTCCGGTGGTTATTTCCGAGTTACGAAAGCGCTTTATTATGAAGCTGGCTGTGGCATGTTCTTTCTGACGTCACTTCCTGTGTGGGGCTCTGTCTTTCTGGCGTCCCTTCCTCTCCAAACTCAGTTTGTAAACGATCTATGAGTCCATACAAAGCTAAGAGACGGAGATTCAAGAAACACACGGCGCACTTACCCGTGTAAAAAATTGTCCAAGGAGGGGAACCTTAAACGCTGGTTTAGTGTGGCTGAAACGGGGCTTAAGATAAATAATTATTCGTTTAAGGCAGGAGTGTCAAACTCAAATACAGAGTGGGCCAAAATTTCAAACTGAACAAAGCCGTGGGCCAAGGTTGAACAAATGTGTGTGGGGCGGTATAGCTCGGTTGGTAGAGCAGCCGTGCCAGCAACTTGAGGGTTGCAGGTTCGATCCCCGCTTCCGCCATCCTAGTCACTGCCGTTGTGTCCTTGGGCAAGACACTTTACCCACCTGCTCTCAGTGCCACCCACACTGGTTTAAATGTAACTTAGATATTGGGTTTCTCAATGTAAAGCGCTTTGAGTCACTTGAGAAAAAGCGCTATATAAATGTAATTCACTTCACTTTTAATAGGGACCCAAACAAGTTTTGCATTGAATATTGAACAAGCAAGGCTTATATAACTTTATAGTGACATGCAAAATCGAGTTTCAAATAATAATAATAATAATTAAAAAATATCAATGGCATATCAAATAAAATTTTAATAAAATTTTAATGCCTCTTTTCTATTTGCAGCCTTCTGAGGTAAATATCAACATTAACTTTTTCCACAGGCTAATTAATTTGAAAATAAAATAACAATGAATAAACCAACCATTCAGGACTTTAAACTGCTCAGTTTGCAACACACTTATCTAATCTGATGTGCCTAAGCCAGATACCTGCCATCTTTTCTTGGATGCTAGTTCATTAATGTCAGGGCTCAGGCTTTGAGCTGAGGCAACCTTCATTATCCAACCAAGGTGTTCATCAGTCATTATATCTCGTAGTCCACCCGGACCACAGTCTTGGGGGCGTGCCTTAAAGGAACTGCCTTTAACGTCCTCTACGAGCTATCGTCACGTCCGCTTTTCATCCATTCTAACAACGTGCCGGCCCAGTCACAAGATATGTGCAGCTTCTGTATGCACACACATGTGAATGCACGCACACTTGATCAACAGCGATACACGTTACGCTGAGGGTAGCCGTATAAACAACTTTAACACTGTTAGAAATATACGCCACACTGTGAATCCACACCAAACAAGAATGACACACACACACACCTTGTAGCGTCCCAGAAGAGTTAGTGCTGCAAAGGATTTTGGGTATTTGTTCTGTTGTGTTTATGTTGTGTTACGGTGCGGATGTTCTCCCGAAATGTGTTTGTCATTCTTGTTTGGTGTGGATTCACAGTGTGGCGTATATTTCCAACAGTGTTAAAGTTGTTTATACGGCCACCCTCAGTGTAAGCAAATTTGGCCCGCCGGCCAGAGTTTGACACCCATGGTTTAAGGGGTTAGCCGGCTTAGTGTAGACACAGCCTAAAACTGCAGGCTATGAAACACTGTTAGGCCCGAAGTATTATAACTATAGTACCATTTTGTTGTTTTGTTTTGTTTTTGCTTTGACAATGAAGTGTTTTGCCTAGGAATATGACAAACAAACCACCTCATCTCTTGTCCTGCTCTTTGATCTTCTCCTTCTGTATTTATGTGTCCCGCTTACTCTCATCCTTTCAGTCTTTGTGACGTCAGTGCAAAAACAAAGTCCTACATGACATTCTGGTACGGTGCCCGTAGTTGTGGTCTATGCATTTTTCTTGTGGGTAAAAACCGAGCCAACACCCTTGTGATTACCCTCTTCCATTTCCCACCTGTGCCAGTCTCTTATTCTCCGTCAGGAGCCAGGCCGGTGTCACATTTTGGACGCCAGAGCCTGTCAAGACCGTTGAGTTGAGCCAGCAACTTGAGTTTCTAGTTCCCGAGAATCCCCAAGGGTTTCTCAGTGGGTCTTCTATCCCCCGCGTTTGCTCGACCGGTCAATTGGGACCTCTGGTCGTCCCGAAGGTGCTGCCTGTCTACCACCGCAGCCGAAAGCCCATGATTTATTTTCGGGGTGAGGATGTGGGCATTCGGAAGGGTCGTATTTATAGTGTGCCGGTCTTGTGGGAGGACCCTGCCAGTAAAAACATGCAGATTCCCAAAAAGGAGACTTGGGGACAGAAAAGTGAAAAGTCTTTCTGGCATGGATGGGCGCTATTTTCAGTGGGCTGATGAATGAATAGCACTTAAACTCAACAGCCCCTGGATCTCATTCTAGAAGTAGGAGGACAAGGACAACCCCTCCACTCAGTGTGTGATTTAGAAGGCAGCATTGTTAGGTTTGCTTTGCTATTCAGTTGATTAAAACTTCTAGTAAAACCATCATTTAAAAAAAAAAAAATCTATTTTTTTCTTTGGTTAACAATTTTAACCAAGTGTACGGTTGATTTTAGAGTTAGTCAAGGTAGCTGGCAGATTAGCACTTAAAGTTTGAACTCCATTTCGTTACTTCAAGCCCGCCAGATTCACAACATGATTTTAATCAGATTAATTATGCTAACGTTACTGCAAGCTTGAATTGCACCTTAAACAGTAAAGACAGATACATGGAACTACAGATGTCCGATAATGGCTTTTTTGCAGATATCTGATATTCCGATATTGTCCAACTCTTAATTACCGATTCCGATATCAACCGATACCGATATATACAGTTGTGGAATTAACACATTATTATGCCTAATTTTGTTGTGATGCCCCGCTGGATGCATTAAACAATGTAACTTTACCATGAATTGTTTAACGTGGGCCCCGACTTAAACAAGTTGAAAAACGTATTCGGGTGTTACCATTTAGTGGTCAATTGTACGGAATATTGGTGGTAGCGGGGCTGTATATTGTAGCGTCCCAGAAGAGTTAGTGCTGCAAGGGGTTCTGGGTATTAGTTCTGTTGTGTTTATGTTGCGTTACGGTGCGGATGTTCTCCCGAAATGTGTTCGTCATTCTTGTTTGGTGTGGGTTCACAGTGTGGCGCATATTTGTAACAGTGTTAAAGTTGTTTACACGGACACCCTCAGTGTGACCTGTATGGCTGTTGATCAAGTATGCCTTGCATTCACTTGTGTGTGTGTAAAAGCTGCATATATTATGTGACTGGGCCGGCACGCAAAGGCAGTGCCTTTAAGGTTTATTGGCGCTCTGTACTTCTCCCTACATCCGTGTCAAAGCGGCGTTTTAAAAAGTCATAAATTGTACTTTTTGAAACCGATATCGATAATTTAGATACCGAAACCGATAATTTCCGATATTACATTTTAAAGCAATTATCGGCCGATAATATCTCTACATTGAACAATATAAAATCACATAGTTGATACATTAAGTCCATCCTTCCAGCGCTGATTTCATGTACTGCATTTTCCGGACCATAAAGCGCAACGGATTATAAGGTACACTGCCGATGAACGGTCTATTTTCATTCTTTTTTCATATATGGGGCGCATTAGAGGAGTGATATTATTATTATTATTATTTTCTAAATTGAAAACACTTCCTTGTGGTCTACATAACATGCAATGGTGGTTCTTTGGTCAAAATGTTGTTTCTGACAGTCGCTTCCTGATGCGCCGTTTTGTGGGCGGTCTTATTTACGTGGCTCACCTTTCGGCCGCGTCTTCTCCCCGTCATCTTTGTTGTAGCGGTGTAGCGTGCAAGGACGGGAGTGGAAGAAGTGTCAAAAGATGGAACTAACTGTTTTAATGACATTTTAGACTTTACTTCAATCAATAACGGAGCAGCATCTCCTCATCCGGAAACAACAACACCCGTGAAAAAACGTCCGACCGGTACTCTCTAATAACTAAAGTTCCTTGGGTGTATAATGTAAAGTCACTACACCGGTATGTTTTAGCGCTTTCATGGCGAGTTTACTGACAGATATAAGTAAGAACTTTACACTACTTTATATTAGAAATGGCAACAGCAGAGGATGAATGTCCCATAACAAGAAGATAGAGAAAAAGAAGAAGCTTATCTACTATGGGGTCGGCACGGACTACAAAGGCGGACACGCACAATTTTTCAGGATTTTTGCAGATCCCAAATACAGATCAGCAGGTACAAGAAGGTAAGAAAAGTTGCTTTTGCATAATATTGCGAAACAAAACACCAGATAATATGTCTTACCTTATACACACACCATAATTATACTCGTATGTTGAAGCACATCAAACCTTCTTACATTGTTTAATGCATCCAGCGGGGCATCACAACAAAATTAGGCATAATAATGTGTTAATTCCACGACTGTATCGGTTGATATCGGAATCGGTAATTAAGAGTTGGACAATATCGGAATATCGGATATCGGCAAAAAAGCCATTATCGGACATCTCTAGTTTGAATGTAGAAGAGTTTGAATTTCCAGGAAAACTGGAGCTTGGGAAAGTGCTAGTTTGAACGTCCAGGATGAGTGGAATGTGTTGATGTTGGAATGGTATGAATCGGTAAAAATTTTTGGAAATGGTGGAAGTTTGAAAAATGGCAAATTCAGTTTGAATGGGGAAAATGTCCCTAAAAACTAGGAAATTCAGGATTTTTTTTTTAGAATTGTTGAAGGAGAATAAATATAAAATATTCAGCCTGAACAGGCTGACCATTTTGAAGTTGAAACGGTTTAAATTAGATAAACAATTTAGGAGTTGTGGAATTTTGGAAAAAAAGTACCCATTCATTTTAATAGGAATTTCATAAAAATTTGGGAATTTGTTGTCAAGACGTGGTTTATGGGATGTTCGTTTTCCCGAGTTGCAAGGAAGGTTGGAGTGGACATGGCGTGAAGGTAAGAAAATCATTTTATTTTAACACTAACTACAAAAAGGGTACAAACAAAAAGCGCGCTCAAGGCGGAGATAAACTTGGCTAAGAAACAAAAACTACCACAAAGGCAAAACTATGGACAATAAACAAAAACTTACTTGGAACATGAAAATAGACAAAACTCACTTGGCATGGAACTATGGTAACATGGGTAGCAGAAGTCAAACAGAGTTAATGTCGCCAGACAGACTGCCTGGCAACTGAAAGCTTAAATAATACCGACATGATTAGTGACAGGTGCGCGAGTGCAAAACGTGAGACAGGTGAAACTAATGAGTAGTCATGGTGACAAGGCAGGGGAGTGAAAGCAGGAACTAAAAAGTGTCCAAAAACCAAGCAGAACATAACTAAAAAAAAACATGATCAACAGACATGACATTTGGGAAAAGAGGGAATTTTTTTGAAAATGGTAAAAAAAAACAAAAAAAACTTGAATGTTGTGAATGAGCATGATTGGTGTTAGATTTTTTTTTAATCGGTCAAGAAATGTTGTAGTAACATTTTAAAATGAGAAATGTTTTTTAGGAGAGATGTCCGATAATATCGTACTGCCGATAAATGCATTTTTTTCCATAACTTGAGTTGATTTATTTTGGAAAGCCTTGTTACATTGTTTAATGCATCCAGCGGGGCATCACAACAAAATTAGGCATAATAATTAGAGATGTCCGATAATTTATCGACCTATAAATGTTTTAAAATGTAATATCGGAAATTATCGGTATCGGTTTTTTTTAGTTTTTTTTAATCAAATCAACATAAAAAACACAACATACACTTACAATTAGTGCACCAACCCAAAAATACCTCCCTCCCCCATTTACACTCATTCACACAAAAGGGTTGTTTCTTTCTGTTATTAATATTCTGGTTCCTACATTATATATCAATATATATCAATACAGTCTGCAAGGGATACAGTCCGTAAGCACACATGGTTGTGCGTGCTGCTGGTCCACTAATAATACTAACCTTTAACAGTTAATTTTACTCATTTTCATTCATTACTAGTTTCTATGTAACTGTTTTTATATTGTTTTACTTTTTTTTTTTATTATTCAAGAAAATGCTTTTAATTTATTTATCTTATTTTATTAATTTTTTTTAAAAACGACCTTATCTTCACCATACCTGGTTGTCCAAATTAGGCATAATAATGTGTTAATTCCACGACTGTATCTCACGACTCGGTATCGGTTGATATCGGAATCAGTAATTAAGAGTTGTACAATATCGGAATATCGGATATCGGCAAAAAAGCCATTATCGGACATCTCTAGGCCCGACCCAAAAATAATTTGAGCCTGTACAGCAAACTACACCTTAAAGTCTGTAGAAAACATCAATTTTGAACTTTCTGTGGTCCGACTCAAACTCGATGTCAAATATGGCAAAACTGCACTCTGATTTTTTTAAACGTATGACGCACTCCGACACTCCTGATATCATGTTGTGTGATCTCAAAGCTGCCTTTGACGGCGAGGGGAGGGGGTGGGCTTATATTATTGCCCCAGGTGCCGCTCAGACTATGAAACAGGATCTGGCGAGGACAGTTTATGTAACTGAATCATTGCGTTTGAAGGCTGATTGGGTGGACCGCGCCACGCAGTGTCGGAAAGACCCACGTTTTACGGCTCAAAGTCGTCCCGAGTGGAAGGAGCGCAAACGCCGATGCTCGCTCCTCGCCTGGCGAACGCGTTACCTTTGCACTCAAAGCTTCATTTCCCACCTAACAGCATCCCAGCAGGGGGTTTGGCATGTCAGAGTGAATTCAAGACACCCATTGAGTCCCTTAGCAATACACAGTACGGATATGTGTCTGGCACTGAAAGGTTTATTAAATCAATGATTTTTTCTTGAATGTAGTGAGACTCGGTCATTTCCTGGTGTAAACAGACGGGACAAAACGTGTCAGCCTCCTATTCTGCATCCGTATAATGCGAGGTGATGTTAGGAATTCCTTCTCCGGGAAACACAATGTGGCCAGTGTGCCAAAGTCCTACAGAAAGGTGTGCTTTCTCTCAGGGTATCCGTCAGGGCGACGCACACCCTGCTGGTGGCACTTTTGATGCTTTTAGTCTGGCTAACCAGAACCAGGCCGGTCCAAAGGGCTCGGAGGTCATCAACCAGAGAAAAGAGGAACTTATTGATGGAAACGAGGAACGCTAGATATAGTCGTGGTCAAAAGTTGACATACACTTGTAAAGAACATAATGTCATGGCTGTCTTGAGTTTCTAATCATTTCTACAACTCTTATTTTCTTGTGATAGAGTGATTGGAGCACATACTTGTTGGTCACAAACAGCTCAATTTTTGTTTCATTTGACACCACATGGACAAAGATAAGACCTTCTGGAGGAAAGTTCTGTGGTCAGATGAAACAAAAATTGAGCTGTTTGGCCACAATACCCAGCAATATGTTTGGAGGAGAAAAGGTGAGGCCTTTAATCCCAGGAACACCAAGCCTACCGTCAAACATGGTGGTGGTAGTGTTATGCTCTGGGCCTGTTTTGCTACACGTTGTGTAAATGGTAAATAAAAACAGAATACAATGATTTGCTAATCCTTTTCAACCTATATTCAATTGAATAGACTGCAAAGGCAAGATATTTAATGTTCCATCTGGAAAACTTTGTTATTTTTTGCTAATATTAGCTCATTTGGAATTTGATGCCTGCAACATGTTTCAAAAAAGCTGGCACAAGGGGCAAAAAAGACTGAGCAAGTTGAGGAAGGTGAACAGGCTAATTGGGAACAGGTGGGTGCCATGATTGGGTATAAAAAGCAGCTTCCATGAAATGCTCAGTCATTCACAAACAAGGACGGGGGCGAGGGTCACCACTTTGTCAACAAATGCGTGAGCAAATTGTTTAAGAACAACATTTCTCAACCAGCCATTGCAAGGAATTTAGGGATTTCCCCATCTACGGTCCGTAATATCATCAAAAGGTTCAGAGAATCTGGAGAAATTACTGCACGTAACATTGAATGCATCAAAAAGCGACATCAGTGTGTAAAGGATATCACCACGTGGGCTCAGGAACACTTCAGAAAACCACTGTCAGTAACTACAGTCTGTCGCTACATCTGTAAGTGCAAGTTAAAACTCTACTATGCAAAGTGAAAGCCATTTATCAACAACACCCAGAAACGCAACCAGCTTTGCTGGGCCCGAACTCTTCTAAGATGGACTGAGGCAAAGTGTAAAAGTGTTCTGTGGTCTGACGAGTCCACATTTCGAATTGTTTTTGGAAACTGTGGACGTCGTGTCCTCCGGACCAAAGAGGAAAAGAACCATCCGGATTGTTATAGGCGCAAAGTTGAAAAGCCAGCATCTGTGATGGTATGGGGGTGTATTAGTGCCCAAGGCATGGGTAACTTACACATCTGTGAAGGCACCATTAATGCTGAAAGGTACATACAGGTTTTGGAGCAACATATGTTGCCATCCGAGCAACATTATGGACGCCCCTGCTTATTTTAGCAAGACAATGCCAAGCCACGTGTTACAACAGCGTGGCTTCATAGTAAAGGAGTGTGGGTACTAGACTGGCCTGTCTGTAGTCCAGACCTGTCTCCCATTGATAATGTGTGGCGCATTATGAAGCCAACGACTTAAGCTGTACATCAAGCAAGAATGGGAAAGAATTCCACCTGAAAAGCTTCAAAAATTGGTCTCCTCAGTTCCCAAACGTTTACTGAGTGTTGTTAAAAGGAAAGGCCATGTAACACAGTGGTGAACATGCCCTTTCCCAACTACTTTGGCACGTGTGTTGCAGCCATGAAATTCTAAGTTAATTATTATTAAGTTTATGAGTTTGAACATCAAATATCTTGTCTTTGTAGTGCATTCAATTGAATATGGGTTGAAAAGCATTTGCAAATCATTGTATTCCGTTTATATTTACGTCTAACACAATTTCCCAACTCATATGGAAACGGGGTTTGTAATAACGTACAGTGAGCACACTTGACCGGGCATATGTGAAGAACCGCGAGAGGAACCGACAATTGTTCCGTGCAAGCCAGGCATGTAGGGGAGTAGAATCCCAATACAGAGGCGGCTCGGGTTCCGGTGTGTCGCTTGTTGGGGGAAGTGTCTGCTGATTGTCTGCATGCTGCCAGGTGAGAGGCAGCCAGGTGAGAGGCAGCTTCATTACTCCACTGAAGAGGCAAGCGTGAGATGCTTTACACGGCCATTGTGGCCCGGAGGCTTGGGTTTCCTGCGCTTCAGGGTGTTCTCCAACACGGCAGCGGAGTGCGATGGCTGGCATGCACACGCTCGGTCACCGCCCACATAACGCCGGGCTATATTTCAAGCTGTGTAGCGAAGCATTCGTTTCATTAATTTTTTTTGTTCAATCTGCAATGTGAAATGGCGACTCATCAGCGAGGCGTGTCCATGCAGGATGTTTACCTGCATGGTATCCACCAGGGCCTTCACCAAGGAAGTTATGTCTTTAGCAGAGTTGTTTGCATGTCTTTTGGGCTTACACGACAATGGAGCCAAATGTGTGACCCTCCCGGGAGGTCATGCGGGGAGCTTTGTCAGATTCTATTTGCAGAAGATCACATCCGTCCTCTCGAAACAATTTGCCCCCCACCCCTTCCCCCAAAAAAACCTCAAAGCAGATCTTCACAATTCGTCTGTTTTGTCTTTGACAAATGGACCTTTTTTTTTTTTTTGGCCAGCACACACAGAAATGTCATTAAGGCTCCTCTCATGTGGATATTTACTTTATTCGCACAAGCATATGACTATGACTTTCCAGGCGACCTCAGAAAAACATTTGTTTTTTGTGTTACACGCATGAATGAAAAAAATGTCTTTTTCCACTGAGGGCCGCACACTGAAAAATCAAAGCAAGTTTATTTAAGAAAACAATACAATATATGTATAAAAGGCCTCCACTCAGGCTTGATCCCGGGGACCCCGAAGGGTTTTGGTCAAAAAAATATAAAAAATGTGTCATTATTTAGTAGTATTAGCACCCCCCGCGACACCGAACGGGACAAGCGGTGGAAAAATGGATGGATGGTTTATTATTATTATTACTATATCTAGATCAGGGGTGCTCATTACGTCGATCGCGATCTACCGGTCGATCGTCGTTCGCCAGCCAGGCATTAAAAAAATAGTCTAAATCTTCACTATGACGTCACTTTCGTCACTTGATTGACATTCACGGCACCCGAGGGTCTTCTGAGATGACGCTGGCTGCTGCCGGCTCATTGTTAAGAAAAAATTACAGACAGGAAGGCGAGAAACACTTTGGCGCCGTACCTGTCGTCAAAACTCCAAAGACCGACTGCACAGTTCCTGCCTTCACAATAAAAGCTCTGCTCCATCCTGCCTGCGCTAAGAGTCTCAGAAAGCTGGCGTGCACAAGCTAGCGAGCTACGGAGTTTGCCGCCAATGTATTTCTTGTAAAGTGTATACAAAGGAGTATGGAAGCTAGACAAATAAGATGCCAAAAACCAACCACTTTTATGTGGTATTGGACAGAAAGGATGACTTTTTTTCTCCTCCATTTGAAAATGCGGACGTTACCAGCACCACTGTCTGATTCCTATCAATGCAAGTCATCACAATCAGGTAGTACACCAACTTATATTCTTGTCTTCATGAAAGAAAGGAATCTATATGTGTTAAACATGCTTGCATTATCTTTAAACACCTTTAACTTGTTAACAATATTAACTATATGTGTTAAACATGCTTGCATTATCTTTAAACACCTTTAACTTATTAACAATAGTAACTATATGTGTTAAACAAGCTTGTATTATCATTAAACACCTTTAACTTGTTAACAATATTAACTATATGTGTTAAACATGCTTGTATTATCTTTAAACACCTTTAACTTGTTAACAATATTAACGATATGTGTTAAACATGCTTGCATTATCTTTAAACACCTTTAACTTATTAACAATAGTAACTATATGTGTTAAACATGCTTGTATTATCATTAAACACCTTTAACTTGTTAACAATAGTAACTATATGTGTTAAACATGCTTGTATTATCTTTAAACACCTTTAACTTATTAACAATAGTAACTATATGTGTTAAACATGCTTGTATTATCTTTAAACACCTTTAACTTGTTAATAATATTAACTATATGTGTTAAACATGCTTGTATTATCATTAAACACCTTTAACTTGTTAACAATATTAACTATATGTGTTAAACATGCTTGTATTATCTTTAAACACCTTTAACTTGTTAACAATATTAACTATATGTGTTAAACATGCTTGCATTATCTTTAAACACCTTTAACTTGTTAACAATATTAACTATATGTGTTAAACATGCTTGTATTATCATTAAACACCTTTAACTTGTTAACAATATTAACTATATGTGTTAAACATGCTTGTATTATCTTTAAACACCTTTAACTTGTTAATAATATTAACTATATGTGTTAAACATGCTTGTATTATCATTAAACACCTTTAACTTGTTAACAATATTAAGTATATGTGTTAAACATGCTTGCATTATCTTTAAACACCTTTAACATGTTAACAATATTAACTATATGTATTAAACATTCTGGTATTATCATTAAACACCTTTAATTTATTAACAATCTTAACTATTTGTGTTAAACATGCTTGCGTTATCATCAAACACCTTTAACTTGTTAACAAAACATATATTTCATAAATAAGTAAATATAAATTATATATATGAATGAGGTAGATCCCCACGACTTGATCCATTGAAAAGTAGCTCGCCTGCAGAAAAAGTGTGAGCACCCCTGATCTAGATCAACATTAGGTCTATCTGTCAATATAAAGTTGTTAAATATTTAAGTTGTATGCCCTTTTTGTTAAAGAAAACCCTGTTTTTTCATGGAAAAAACACAAAATATGCAATATTTTCACCCAATAACATTTTAAGTGGAATATTTGAGATTATATTAATATTATATTATACATCCTTAAAAATGTCAATAACTCATAACATTGATTCATTATTATTTTTTGAGCAATGACACTTAAAAAAAAAAAAAAAAAGTCTCACTAAAATTATTGGGGATCCAAAAGGGTCCTGCTCAGTAAAGTTTTTAAAAATAAATCATCATTTTTTTTTTTACTTTTAACACAATAGTCTCAAGATCAACTTCAGATCTATCCGTCAATAATAGGTTTTATTGTTGTTTGTTTGTTCGATTCAGGCCCTTCTTTAAAAAAACAAAAAACAAAGCTTTGTTTTTTAAATGGCAAACACAAAATATGCAACATTTTCCCAAAAAAATATCTCAAAGTGGAATATTTAATGCGATGTAATTGGAGCCTTGAATAGGTCAATAATTCATAATAACATTGATTTTTGATTCATTATTATTTTTTAAAGAAAGAAACAGCCTGCATGGCAGCTTTGTGTTATTAGAGTAAATAATGCAACATTTTCTTGTTACATTTCACCTGTTTGCTCTTTTATACCACTTTGTATGTTTTTTTAATCTTATTTTTAGAATGTGCCGTGGGGCCGTTAAAAAAATTACCTGCGGGCCGCAAATGGCCCCCGGGCCGCACTTTGGACACCCCTGCTGTATGGTTAGCACTTAAGTAAACGTTAAAGGTGGCAAAACCTCATTGTGGTTCACTTACCACTAGGGTTGTACGCGTAGTATGGTACCGCGATACTAATGAATCATATTCGGTACTGTACCACCAAGCAGACACAGTGTGTAGACAAAAGAAAGACAACAGACACATTTTGTCTTAAAAACTAAAGATAAAGGTGAAGTTATAACACTGAAACGCCCTCAGGAAGCCCAAGCTGTTTGTTTACATGCTTTTTGTCATGTCTGTTGATCATGTTTTGTTTAAGTCATGTTCTGTTTGGTTTTTGGACACTTAGTTCCTGCTTTTTCACTCTTGTTTTGTCACCATAGCAACCATTAGTTTTCACCTGTCCTCATGTCACGCACCTGTCTCACGCTTTGCACTCGCACACCTGTCACTAATCATGTCACTGCTATTTAAGCCTGTCTGTTTCTGTTGATCGTCCTGGTGACATTATCCTACCATACCTCTGCTCACTTCATGCCATGCTACTTCTGACACCCCTGCTAACTCTGTTCGACTTCATGCTACCATAGTTCCATGCCAAGTAAGTTTTTGTTTATTGTTCATAGTTTCTGCCTTTGTGCAAGTTTTGTTTCATTAGCCAAGTTTTTGTACTTCCACCTTGTGCGCGCCTTTGGTTCTTTTTGTTGGTGTAAAAATAAATATGTACACACATTCACGCCTTGCCCGCGCCAACTTTCCTTTGCATTCCGGGAAAACAAACCCCAAGGTCCACGTACTGACACTTTTTTTTATTTCTCTTCGCTATTTAGGCTTACTGGACCCTAGTTAGAATAAAAACTAAAAATCATATTTTAATATGATGTACTTAGTCCATAAGTGCACAAACGTGTACTTCACATGCAAATTTTTATTTTTACACTTTTTTTTCCCAAATTCCATTGTATGTTATACTCTTCTGACACCACCGGATGGCAGTATAAGTGTCCATATGTCGGCATAAGACCCCAATTCAGTAGTGTACACAATTTTGGAAATAAGAGCTAAAAGGTGCTGTCCACGCATGTGGCCACTAAGGCCTTTAGAGGTTAAGACACGGCTTGCTAGCGAGCGACTAAAGTTCATCCGCAGCTACTTCTAAATCACAAATCCTCGTCTCCATGGCGACAAATAAAGTCAGTTTCTTACAAGTATCATCCCTGCAGGACGAGGAATAGCTAAACATGCTTCACTACACACCGTAGCTCACCGGCGTCACAATGTAAACCAACGCCATTGGTGAATCTACACCTAACGTCCACTGTAATGATACCAAGTACAGGAGCGTTTCTAGTCGATACTACTATCTATATTTTTTAGCGTCACAACATCTTCTTTCGTTGTTTTTAAATGTATAAAATGTTTAGCTATTTTCTTTGTTTATTTAATCGATGTATTTGTAGATATTACTTTGTTTTTTTTGTTGTTTCTTTCTTTTTTTGGGGGGTGGCATGGGTGGGATATAAACACAAATATTTTGACATTTAGGGCAGACAATAGATATGATTTATGTGAATATGATGTAATGGATAGGAATGTCTGATGCTGGATGTCAATAAAAATAAAATGAAAAAAATGAAAATAAAAATGATGTTTATAAACTCAGGAAATATGTACCTGGACACATGAGGACTTTGAATATGACCAATGTATGATCCTGTAACTACTTGGTATCGCATCGATACCCAAATGTGTGGTATCATCCAAAACTAATGTAAAGCGTTCAAACAACTAAGAATAAGTGATTATTACATTTTAACAGAAGTGTAGATAGAACATGTTAAAAGAGAAAGTAAGCAGATATTAACAGTAAATGAACAAGTAGATTAATAATTCATTTTCTACCACTTGTCCTTAATAATGTTGACAAAATGATAGAATGGAAAATGACACAATATGTTACTGCATATGTCAGCAGACTAAATTAGGAGCCTTTGTTTGTTTACTTCCTAATAAAAGACAAGTTGTCTTGTATGTTCACTATTTTATTTAAGGACAAACTTGCAATAAGAAACATATGTTTAATGTACCCTAAGATTTTTTGTTAAAATAAAGCCAATAATGCCATTTTTTGTGGTCCCCTTTATTTAGAAAAGTACCGAATTGGTATTGGTATCGGGACAACACTACTTACCATCATGTCAATGCATTGCGGATTTTAACATTGAAAATACTCATTTTTAGATCATGTATTATAACATCTGTTAGATATATTACCGATGTTACATATTAAGTTGCTTTACCCACTTGGCCCATTATTGGCACTGTGTTCTCTATCATGGCAGAAATGGCATTTATGGCTCTTTGTATGTTGGAAAGCCGTTACTTTCAAAGAACCGTTCAAAAGACTGGATTGTTATTGTAGTTATTTTCTTTTTTTAACTGTTTTTTCATCAAAGAAACCATCACTGGGAGCAGTTATGAAATAAGGTATGGATAAACATGATTGAACTCTATACAAATGTTACTCTACTGGTTGGAATTTTTCTGAAATACTGACTATACTCTGTATTTTTGTTGTGTTTTTATTGTAAACATTCCATAAGGTGGTGCCATAGCCACACTATGACTACAAAGGCGGACGCGCTCAATTTTTCAGGATGTATGCAGATCCCAAATACAGATCAGCAGGTACCAGAAGGTAAGAAAAGGTGCTTTATTGCGAAACAAATTGCCAGTTAATATGTCTTACCTTATACACACACCATAATAATACTCCTATGTTGAAGCACATCAAGCGGTGTGGCTTCATAGCTTACCAAAGTCGCACTAAAACATTTTGATAGATTTTTGAGCGCCGTGTGTAATGTTCTATATTTCCAATGGAACATATAAAATGTTGGTGTTGTTTACTTGAGTCATATTGCCATAATAGTGCAGTCTACACATATCTCTTATGTTTGACTGCCATCTACTGGTCACACTTATCATGACACTATGTACCAAATAAAATTGCTTCGAGGCTGCTAAGCAAAACCAGAATCATTCCGTACATTAGGCGCACCGGGCTATAAGGCGCACTGTCGAGTTTTGAGGGAAAAAAATGATTTTAAGTGCGCCTTATAGTCCGGAAATACGGTACATTTACTTTTCACCAGTTATTCATGAGTCCCTTCTTATGCAGTATATTCGCTTACTATTTGTTTTTCTAATCAGCCTGTTAATGTAACGATCGGGTCGCATGTTTATGCGGGGGTCGTTCTCCCAGGATGCAGACGGACTCTGGACACAACGTGCAGGTAGGAAATTATTTATTCTCATAAATCATGCATGAAAAAAACAGGAAACACAAAAGCGAAGAAGAGCCTATAGCGTGGAAGCTAGCATACAAAACAGGAATCAAACTAACAGTCGTTAACCATTGTGTGATGCAAACTAGGATTTGCATCACACAAATCCTAGTTTGTGTGATGTGATGTAACTTCAAATTACGTGTGAATGAATGAATTTATTTATTTATTCCGGCAGACATATACTGTATAGCAGGGGTGTCCAAACTTTTTCCACTGAGGGCCGCACACGGAAAAATTAAAGCATGTGGGGGCCATTTTGATATTTTTCATTTTCAAACCATAACAAAATATATGCATTTTTTATTTATTTTACCTTTAGGGGTCCCGGGGACCATAAAGGGTCTCAGTCATTAAAATGTTAAAAATAAGTCAGATTATTATTATTTTTTTATTATTTAACGCTTACAGTAAATCTCTATATCAACTTCAAGTCGATATAAAGTAATACAATGGGTTCCCTCCGGGTACTCCGGCTTCCTCCCACCTCCAAAGACATGCACCTGGGGATAGGTTGATTGGCAACACTAAATTGGCCCTAGTGTGTGAATGTGAATGTTGTCTGTCTATCTGTGTTGGCCCTGCGATGAGGTGGCGACTTGTCCAGGGTGTACTCCGCCTTCCGCCCGATTGTAGCTGAGATAGGCTCCAGCGCCCCCCGTGACCCCGAAGGGAATAAGCGGTAGAAAATGAATGAATGAATGAAATTTAAAAAAATGTTTTATGGCTTTTCTGTCAAAAAAAACTTAGTTTTTTTATAGTAAAACTGAAATATGCAGTATTTAGTAATTAAAGCCCTAAAAGATCAATAATGCAGGACACTATTGATTTTAATTATTTCATATTTTTGAGTAATCACAGTGAAAAGATAAATAAAAAATCACTAAATATATTTGGGATCCAAAAGGTGCCCCACTCATAAAGTGATACATTTTTATTAGGTTTTTCTTTTACTTTCAACTCTTACTGTATATCTGTCGATTTTATGCTGGAACTATTATTTTGTTTGTTTTATGCACTTTTGTCAAAGAAAACTTTGATGTTTTTATATGGCTACTACACAATATATGCAATATTTACCACATAAAACATTTTAAAGTGAAATATTTGAAGTCATTGGAGCCCTGAAAATAAATCATTATAACATGGATTTTTTGTCATTATTTTTTTTTTTTTGAGCAATGGCAAAAAAAGAAAAATGAAGAAAGACAAAAGAAAAAGAAAAAAACAGCCTGCATGGCAGCTTTTGTGTCAACATTGCAACTTTTTCTCGTTAGATTTCACCTCATTCCACTTTTTTTAATGTTCTTTTTTATTTTTACAACAGTATTTCCAGAATGTGTGGCGGGCCGGTAAACAATTAGCTGCAGGCCGCAAATGGCCGCACTTTGGACACCCCTGCTGTATAGCAACACTTCATCCCTCTTTGTAGTTTGACAAACATGCAACGGCACCCACCGAAAAGGGATACAGGAATGCTTATCCATGTCCTGCCCCTAATTTACAATCAACTTGTATGTTGGTTATATAGTCCAAGTTTCAACAGCAGATTTGTTGGATACATGACAATTTCAGAACAAGAATAACATATGCTGGAAAACACTTTGCCAATAGCATTGAGTGACCATGAGATTAGCTCCATCTTGCTTGGGTATCTTTCGTCTTCTGAAGCCTTGTCTGGTGTGGTATGTCCCTTATTCCACAGTGAGTTCTTTTGCACCTGTGTCCCACAGTTGAGATAGTCCAAACAACTAGTCGTGTTTTTGATACTTTCCCAACAACAACACATTTATTACCGCAAGGTTGAACACTCTTAGGCTAGAAGACCGTTTAATTTCTCCGCTCACATTGTCCCACAGTTTCACCCCACGCTCTAGATAACGTTTGAGCCTGAGTGTGTGGCGAGCAACGTGAATAAATAGCTCCCTGATTAGTGCCTGGCAGCAGGTGAGCATCCCGGACACTAATCAGAGGCAGCTGAAACCAATCAGCACTAGAGATGTCCGATAATATCGGCCGATAAATGCTTTAAAATGTAATATCGGAAATGATCGGTATCGGTTTTTATATTATCGTATCGTTTTTTCTAAATTATATCAACATAAAAAACACAAGATACACTTACAATTAGTGCACCAACCCAAAAAACCTCCTCCCCCCATTTACACTCATTCACACAAAAGGGTTGATTCTTTCTGTTATTAATATTCTGGTTCCTACATTATATATCAATATATATCAATACAGTCTGCAAGGGATACAGTCCGTAAGCACACATGATTGTGCGTGCTGCTGGTCCACTAATAGTACTAACCTTTAACAGTTAATTTTACTCATTTTCATTAATTACTAGTTTCTATGTAACTGTTTTTATATTGTTTTACTTTCTTTTTTATTCAAGAAAATGTTTTTAATTTATTTATCTTATTTTATTTTTTTTATTTTTTTTTAAAAGGACCTTATCTTCACCATACCTGGTTGTCCAAATTAGGCATAATAATGTGTTAATTCCACAACTGTATATATCGGTATCGGTTGATATCGGTATCGGTAATTAAGAGTTGGACAATATCGGAATATGGGATATCGGCAAAAAGCCATTATCGGACATCCCTAATCAGCACCCATGGTCACTGAAACACAAACCCAAGGGTGCAGAAAACAGAACTGAGTTAGTCAAAACATGATCCGGGCAACGGATCATAACAGTTAATGTGTTAATAAATAGATTTAATTATTGAACACGATTAAAATCAAGTGTAAGATTTCGGTAACACTTTAGTATGGGGAACATATTCACCATGAATTAGTTGCTTATTAACATGCCAATTAGTAACATATTGGCTCTTAATTTGTCATTATTAAGTACTTATTAATGTCTTATTTTGCATTGCCTTATTATTATACTAACACTAACCCTCTAACCCAGACCTGGGCATTCGGCGGCCCCAGCCACATGCGGCCCTTTGTGCATCCCTGTCCGGCCCGCGTGAGGCCAATCATAAATGACAAAATACATTTAAAAAAGTATCTATGTCGAGTGTGCAATACAACGGTGCTGCTTTTGTTTTGAAAAGCGTTATTTGTATTACTTCCGTGTGGACGTATGCTCGTGCACGATTGTGAGTGAATGTGAACAGCGACAATTACAAATTACTAAATACATTTAAAAAAACATCTATGTTGTGTGTGCAATACAACTGTGCTGCTTTTATTTTGAAAAGTGTTATTTATGTGCGTATGCCCGGGTGTAACCTGTGAGTGAATGTGAACAGCGGCAATCACAAATTACTAAATACATTTAAAAAAACATCTATGTCGTGCGTGCAATACAACTGTGCTGCTTTTATTTTGAAAAGTGTTATTTATGGGCGTATGTCCATGTGTAACCTGTGAGTGAAGGTGCACAGCGACAAGTGATGCCCGGTTATCCCAGAGACGCTAAAAAGAGAAAAGTTGATGAGGAATGGCGTGTTTTCAACAAGACATGGACTGCCAAGTATTTCTTTACAGAAATTAAAGGTAAAGCCGTGTGCTTAATTTGTGGTACACAGGTTGCTGTGTTTAAAGAATATCATTTGAATCGCCACTACACGACGAAACACGAGGAAAAATACCGGAATCTGTCTGATGAAGCGCGCAAGGGAGGCTGATGCGTTGATGGTAAAACTGCAAACCCAACAAGGACTTTTTGCCAAATTTCACACCCCCAGAGATGCAGCCATCAGGACAAGTTTTGTCATTTCTCACAAAATCGCCAGAAAAAGTAAGGCGTTTTCTGACGGAGAATTTATTAAGGAGTGCTTATTGGACTCTGTTGTGCTGATTTGAGAACGTGTCACTCTCCCGACGCACTGTAACGAGGCGGGTTGAGACCATCGCTGGAAACTTGGAGCTTCAGCTGGAGAACAGAACGGCCGACTTTGACTGTTTTTCGCTGGCTTTGGATGAGAGCTGCGATGTACGTGACACCGCCCAGCTGCTCATCTCCTTACGTGGGATAACTACAGACTTTCAAATCACGGAGGAGCTGGCAGCCATGCAGTCAATTAAAAGGGACAACCACGGGTAATGACTTGTTCACGGAGGTAAATGCGTGTTTGGACATGTTAGGACTGAAATGGGACAAGCTGGCAGGTGTGACAACAGATGGTTGTCCAAATCTGACGGGGAAAAAATGTTGGACTTTTAAAGAGGATGCAGGATAAAGTGACAGAATTTGACATTTTTGCATTGTATTATATATCAGGAAGTGTTGTGTAAGACAGTGTTAAAAATAAAACCATCAAAAGCAATCTGCTTTTGATGGTTTTATAATACCATTAGGTTAAATTTCATTTAACCTAATGGTTAATTTAGGTTAAATGAAATTATTATTATTATTATTATTATTATTATTTATCATACGGTATATCAAAAATAATTTGAGCAAAATTTAATTGAAATATTGTCGGTGTGGCCCTCCAGCAGTGCTTAGGTTGCTGATGCGGCCCCCGGTAAAAATTAATTGCCCACCCCTGCTCTAACCCTAACCCTAACCCCATAACCCTAACCCTAACCCTAATTAAATAACTATATGTTCCCCATACTAAAGTGTTACCAAGATTTCTAATTCAGAGTTAATATTTGAAAGACCCTATGTAGTGATGCCACAAATAATTAGTTTGCAAAAGTACTCAATCCGTGTGATTTAGCTCAACATCCAAGGCAGCTAAAACTTTGCCGAGCGTCCGCAGCGCTCAATAATTCACCGCGCCAGAAAAAGAGAAACGATGTAGCGCTCCGACTCGCAAAAACCCGACCGGGCACAAGAGGCGAGCGTGGATGCGACAAAAGGCGCGGCATGTGACACCAAGGCCCGACAAGC
>NC_084758.1:18802034-18827034 GCF_033978785.1 Entelurus aequoreus
TTGGCAAGTATGCCCCGCCCCTAGCCGATGGTGCTCCGCCCTCAACACCATTGACAGAGGCGGTGACCTTTGCTCCTGCAAGCGCGCTGATCACACTCTCCCTCCACAATATGTTTTAAACGCTGATGCGGGTTCATTGGTTTTGAAATGTGCGGAAATATAGCCGGTTTTGTACACTGTTGAGGTGGTTCAATGCCCAAGTGTGCTTCTGTATAGCAGGGGTCACCAACCTTTTTGAAACCAAGAGCTACTTCTTGGGTACTGATTAATGCGAAGGGCTAACAGTTTGATACACACTTAAATAAATTGCCAGAAATAGCCAATTTGCTCATTTGACCTTTAACTCTATGTTATTATTAATAATTAATAATATTTACACTTAATTGAACGGTTTAAAAGAGGAGAAAACACGAAAAAAATGACAATACAATTTTGAAACATAGTTTATCTTCAATTTCGACTCTTTAAAAATCTAAATTCAACCAAAAAAAAGAAGAGAAAAACTAGCTAATTCGAATCTTTTTGAAAAAAATAAAAAAAATAATTTATGGAACATCATTAGTAATTTTTCCTAATTAAGATTAATTTTAGAATTTTGATGACATGTTTTAAATAGGTTAAAATCCAATCTGCACTTTGTTAGAATATATAACAAATTGGACCAAGCTATATTTCTAACAAAGACAAATCATTATTTCTTCTAGATTTTCCAGAACAAAACTTTTAAAAGAAATTCAAAAGACTTTGAAATAAGATTTACATTTGATTCTACAGATTTTTCTAGATTTGCCAGAATAATTTTTTTTGAATTTGAATCATAATAAGTTTGAAGAAATATTTCACAAATATTCTTCGTCGAAAAAACAGAAGCTAAAATGACGAATTAAATTAAAATGTATTTATTATTCTTTACAATAAAAAAAATACATTTACTTGAACATTGATTTAAATTGTCAGGAAAGGTATATGTGTTTAAAAATCCTAAAATCATTTTTAAGGTTGTATTTTTTCTCTAAGATTGTCTTTCTGAAAGTTATAAGAAGCAAAGTAAAAAAATGAATGAATTTATTTCAACAAGTGAAGACCAAGTCTTTAAAATATTTTCTTGGATTTTCAAATTCTATTTGAGTTTTGTCTCTCTTAGAATTAAAAATGTCGGGCAAAGCGAGACCAGCTCGCTAGTAAATAAATACAATTTCAAAAATAGAGGCAGCTCACTGGTAAGTGCTGCTATTTGAGCTATTTTTAGAACAGGCCAGCGGGCTACTCATCTGGTCCTTACGGGCGACCTGGTGCCCGTGGGCACCGCGTTGGTGACCCCTGCTGTATAGCATTTCTCCAGCCGTGGTCATGTGGTGACATCATTTATGGTATTTTGAGGGCTATTTATTAAAGTAGGACATCACTGAAGGCCTAGGTGGGAAACGCACAGCTGTGACTCCCCTGGCGGAGGTTGCACAGTGATGTAGAACTATACAGTATCACGTATCCTGCAGGTGTCTGCCTCTGGCCGCGGGGCCGTGTGTGGGATTTAGCACCGGGCTTAAAGGTGCACTCCTGTCTCTCCTGACTGACAGCACGACCATGAGGGAATTTGGGCAGCTTGGAAAGAAACACTGAAACTGATCCTCCTTTTTCCTTTCTTCTCCACTCTTAATCCATACACCATCTCTGAATGTGGCCCATCTGGCTCAGGGCCTCCTCGTCCACTCTCTCTCACCTGTGCATTTACTCTCTTCCTTTTACCTTTCACACATTTTTGTACACACGTTACATTTGTATCCAGATCCACACCGCCGTATCTAAAAAACCCAAAACCAGTGAAGTCGGCACGTTGTGTAAATGGTAAATAAAAACAGAATACAATGATTTGCAAAGACAAGATTTTGGCGCGCTGTACCTTCCACATTTTTCACCCGGTTCAAACCGTTCCAACTTCAAACTGTTCAGCCTATTCAGGAATCGCGGGATTTGCTTTCCCTTGACAAATTCCGAAAATTCTCAGATTTCCCAGAATTCCCAGTTTTTTCCGGGACATTTTTCCCCATTCAAAATGAATTGGCCATTTTTCAAACTTCCACCATTTCCGCATTTTTTAACCTATTCAAACCATTCCACCTTCAACACATTCCACCATCCTGGAAATTTAAACTTGCTTTTTTCCAAGTTAAAAAAATTGCATTTTCCGGAATTACCGATTTTCCAAAGCCCTATTTCCACCCTTTTTTCTGGCGACTACTCCTCCCACATTTTTTCAACCCACTTCAACCGATCCTCCGTCAAAACATTCCTCTTATATACTAATCACGACAAAAAAAAAATTAAAAAAAATTTTAAACTGGAAAAATTCCCCGTTCTCCCTAAATTCCAGGAATTCCGTAATACCATTTCTCAATTCAACATGTTACTACTTTAACATTTCTCGACCGATTTCAAAAACTCCAACACCAAACATTTCAACTCATTCAGGCCATTGAAGTTTCTTACCATTTTCAAAAAAAAATCCCGCTTTTCCCGAAAATCCCCAATTGTTTGGAAATGTCCCATTGAAATCAATTGGACATTTTTCAAAGTTCCGCAATTCCCAAATTTTTCATCCGATTCAAACTGTTCCAACTTTCAAAATGTTCAGCCTGTTTGGGAATGGTGTGCTCTACTTCAACAATTCTATTTTTTTTTTTTTACAGGATTTCAGTTCAATTACAGCATTTTCCAGAATTCCTGGTTTTCCAAAGCCCTATTTCCACCCTTTTTTCTGGCGACTACTCCTCCCACATTTTTTCAAACCACTTCGACCGATCCTCCGTCAAAACATTCCTCTTATATACTAATCACTACAAAAAATAAAAATAAAAAAAATTTTTAAACTGGAAAAATTCTCCGTTTTCCCTAAATTCCAGGAATTCCGTAATACCATTTCTCAATTCAACATGTTACTGCTTCAACATTTCTCGACCAATTTGAAAAATTCCAACACCAACCATTTCAACTCATTCAGGCCATTCAAGTTTCTTACCATTTTCAAAAAAATTCCCGCTTTTCCCGAAATTGTTTGGAAATTCCCATTGAAATCAATGGGACATTTTTCAAGGTTCCACAATTCCCACATTTTTCATCCGATTCAAACTGTTCCAACTTTCAAAATGTTCAGCCTGTTTGGGAATGGTGTGCTCTACTTCAACAATTCAATTTTTTTTTTTACAGGATTTCAGTTCAATTACAGCATTTTCCAGAATTCCTGGTTTTCCAACGCCCTATTTCCACCCTTTTTTCTGGCGACTACTCCTCCCACATTTTTTCAAACCACTTCAACCGATCCTCCGTCAAAACATGCCTCTTAATCACGACAGAAAATGTTTTTAATTTTTTTTTAAGCTGGAAAAATTCCCGGTTTTCCCTAAATTCCTTCAACACATTCCACAATCCTGGAAATTTAAACTTGCTTTTTTCCAAGTTAAAAAAATTGCAGGATTTTCCAGAATTACCGGTTTTCCGAAGCCCTATTTCCACCCTTTCTTCTGGCGACTACTACTCCCACATTTTTTCAAACCACTTCAACCGATCCTCCGTCAAAACATTCCTCTTATATACTAATCAAGACAAAAAAAAAAAATAAAAAAAATTTAAACTGGAAAAATTCCCCGTTTTCCCTAAATTCCAGGAATTCCGTAATACCATTTCTCAATTCAACATGTTACTGCTTCAACATTTCTCGACCAATTTGAAAAATTCCAACACCAACCATTTCAACTCATTCAGGCCATTCAAGTTTCTTACCATTTTCAAAAAAATTCCCGCTTTTCCCGAAATTGTTTGGAAATTCCCATTGAAATCAATGGGACATTTTTCAAGGTTCCACAATTCCCACATTTTTCATCCGATTCAAACTGTTCCAACTTTCAAAATGTTCAGCCTGTTTGGGAATGGTGTGCTCTACTTCAACAATTCTAATTTTTTTTTTACAGGATTTCAGTTCAATTCCAGCATTTTCCAGAATTCCTGGTTTTCCAAAGCCCTATTTCCACCCTTTTTTCTGGCGACTACTCCTCCCACATTTTTTCAAACCACTTCAACCGATCCTCCGTCAAAACATGCCTCTTAATCACGACAAAAAATGTTTTTAATTTTTTTTTAAGCTGGAAAAATTCCCGGTTTTCCCTAAATTCCTTCAACACATTCCACAATCCTGGAAATTTAAACTTGCTTTTTTCCAAGTTAAAGAAATTGCATGATTTTCCGGAATTACCGGTTTTCCAAAGCCCTATTTCCACCCTTTTTTCTGGCGACTATTCCTCCCACATTTTTTCAACCCACTTCAACCGATCCTCCGTCAAAACATTCCTCTTATATACTAATCACGACAAAAAAAACAAAAAAAAAATTTAAACTGGAAAAATTCCCCGTTTTCCCTAAATTCCAGGAATTCCGTAATACCATTTCTCAATTCAACATGTTACTGCTTCAACATTTCTCGACCAATTTGAAAAATTCCAACACCAACCATTTCAACTCATTCAGGCCATTCAAGTTTCTTACCATTTTCAAAAAAATTCCCACTTTTCCCGAAATTGTTTGGAAATTCCCATTGAATGGGACATTTTTCAAAGTTCCACAATTCCCACATTTTTCATCCGATTCAAACTGTTCCAACTTTCAAAATGTTCAGCCTGTTTGGGAATGGTGTGCTCTACTTCAACAATTCTAATTTTTTTTTACAGGATTTCAGTTCAATTCCAGCATTTTCCGGAATTACCGGTTTTCCAAAGCCCTATTTCCACCCTTTTTTCTGGCGACTACTCCTCCCACATTTTTTCAAACCACTTCAACCGATCCTCCGTCAAAACATGCCTCTTAATCACGACAAAAAATGTTTTTAATTTTTTTCTAAGCTGGAAAAATTCCAGGTTTTCCCTAAATTCCTTCAACACATTCCACAATCCTGGAAATTTAAACTTGCTTTTTTCCAAGTTAAAAAAATTGCATGATTTTCCGGAATTACCGGTTTTCCAAAGCCCTATTTCCACCCTTTTTTCTGGCGACTACTCCTCCCACATTTTTTCAACCCACTTCAACCGATCCTCCGTCAAAACATTCCTCTTATATACTAATCACGACAAAAAAAAAAAAAAAAATTTTAACTGGAAAAATTCCCCGTTTTCCCTAAATTCCAGGAATTCCGTAATACCATTTCTCAATTCAACATGTTACTGCTTCAACATTTCTCGACCAATTTGAAAAATTCCAACACCAACCATTTCAACTCATTCAGGCCATTCAAGTTTCTTACCATTTTCAAAAAAATTCCCACTTTTCCCGAAATTGTTTGGAAATTCCCATTGAAATCAATGGGACATTTTTCAAAGTTCCACAATTCCCACATTTTTCATCCGATTCAAACTGTTCCAACTTTCAAAATGTTCAGCCTGTTTGGGAATGGTGTGCTCTACTTCAACAATTCTATTTTTTTTTTTTTACAGGATTTCAGTTCAATTCCAGCATTTTCCAGAATTCCTGGTTTTCCAAAGCCCTATTTCCACCCTTTTTTCTGGCGACTACTCCTCCCACATTTTTTCAAACCACTTCAACCGATCCTCCGTCAAAACATGCCTCTTAATCACGACAAAAAATGTTTTTAATTTTTTTTAAGCTGGAAAAATTCCCGGTTTTCCCTAAATTCCTTCAACACATTCCACAATCCTGGAAATGTAAACTTGCTTTTTTCCAAGTTAAAAAAATTGCATGATTTTCCAGAACTACCGGTTTTCCGAAGCCCTATTTCCACCCTTTCTTCTGGCGACTATTCCTCCCACATTTTTTCAACCCACTTCAACCGATCCTCCGTCAAAACATTCCTCTTATATACTAATCACGACAAAAAAAAAAAAAAAAAAAAAATATTTAAACTGGAAAAATTCCCCGTTTTCCCTAAATTCCAGGAATTCCGTAATACCATTTCTCAATTCAAAATGTTACTGCTTCAACATTTCTCGACCAATTTGAAAAATTCCAACACCAACCATTTCAACTCATTCAGGCCATTCAAGTTTCTTACCATTTTCAAAAAAATTCCCGCTTTTCCCGAAATTGTTTGGAAATTCCCATTGAAATCAATGGGACATTTTTCAAAGTTCCACAATTCCCACATTTTTCATCCGATTCAAACTGTTCCAACTTTCAAAATGTTCAGCCTGTTTGGGAATGGTGTGTTCTTCTTCAACAATTCTATTTTTTTTTTTACAGGATTTCAGTTCAATTCCAGCATTTTCCAGAATTCCTGGTTTTCCAACGCCCTATTTCCACCCTTTTTTCTGGCGACTACTCCTCCCACATTTTTTCAAACCACTTCAACCGATCCTCCGTCAAAACATGCCTCTTAATCACGACAGAAAATGTTTTTAATTTTTTTTTAAGCTGGAAAAATTCCCGGTTTTCCCTAAATTCCTTCAACACATTCCACAATCCTGGAAATTTAAACTTGCTCTTTTCCAAGTTAAAAAAATTGCATGATTTTCCGGAATTACCGGTTTTCCAAAGCCCTATTTCCACCCTTTTTTCTGGCGACTACTCCTCCCACATTTTTTCAACCCACTTCAACCGATCCTCCGTCAAAACATTCCTCTTATATACTAATCACGACAAAAAAAATAAAAAATAAAAAATTTTAAACTGGAAAAATTCCCCGTTTTCCCTAAATTCCAGGAATTCCGTAATACCATTTCTCAATTCAAAATGTTACTGCTTCAACATTTCTCGACCAATTTGAAAAATTCCAACACCAACCATTTCAACTCATTCAGGCCATTCAAGTTTCTTACCATTTTCCAAAAAAATTCCTGCTTTTCGCGAAATTGTTTGGAAATTCCCATTGAAATCAATGGGACATTTTTCAAAGTTCCACAATTCCCACATTTTTCATCCGATTCAAACTGTTCCAACTTTCAAAATGTTCAGCCTGTTTGGGAATGGTGTGCTCTACTTCAACAATTCTAATTTTTTTTTACAGGATTTCAGTTCAATTCCAGCATTTTCCAGAATTCCTGGTTTTCCAACGCCCTATTTCCACCCTTTTTTCTGGCGACTACTCCTCCCACATTTTTTCAAACCACTTCAACCGATCCCCCGTCAAAACATGCCTCTTAATCACGACAAAACATGTTTTTAATTTTTTTTTAAGCTGGAAAAATTCCCGGTTTTCCCTAAATTCCTTCAACACATTCCACCATCCTGGAAATTTAAACTTGTTTTTTTCCAAGTTCAAAAAATTCCAGCATTTTCCAGAATTCCTGGTTTTCCAAAGCCCTATTTCCACCCTTTTTTCTGGCGACTACTCCTCCCACATTTTTTCAAACCACTTCAACCGATCCACCGTCAAAACATTCCTCTTAATCACGACAAAAAAAATAGATTTTTTTTTTAACTGGAAAAATTCCCGGTTTTTCCTAAATTCCAGGAATTCCGTAATACCATTTCTCAATTCAACATGTTACAACTTCAACATTTCTCGACCGATTTGAAAAATTCCCACACCAACCATTTCAACTAATTCAGACCATTCAAGTTTTTTACCATTTTCAAAAAAAATTCCCTCTTTTCCCGAACTTCCCAAATTGTTTGGAAATTCCCATTGAAATCAATGGGACATTTTTCAAAGTTCCACAATTCCCACATTTTTCATCCGATTCAAACTGTTCCAACTTTCAAAATGTTCAGCCTGTTTGGGAATGGTGTGCTCTACTTCAACAATTATCTTTTTTTTTTTTACAGGATTTCAGTTCAATTCCAGCATTTTCCAGAATTCCTGGTTTTCCAACGCCCTATTTCCACCCTTTTTTCTGGCCACTACTCCTCCCACATTTTTTCAAACCACTTCAACCGATCCTCCGTCAAAACATGCCTTTTAATCACGACAAAAAATGTTTTTAATTTTTTTTTAAGCTGGAAAAATTCCCGGTTTTCCCTAAATTCCTTCAACACATTCCACAATCCTGGAAATTTAAACTTGCTTTTTTCCAAGTTAAAAAAATTGCATGATTTTCCGGAATTACCGGTTTTCCAAAGCCCTATTTCCACCCTTTTTTCTGGCGACTACTCCTCCCACATTTTTTCAACCCACTTCAACCGATCTTCCATCAAAACATTCCTCTTATATACTAATCAAGACAAAAAAAAAAAATAAAAAAAATTTAAACTGGAAAAATTCCCCGTTTTCCCTAAATTCCAGGAATTCCGTAATACCATTTCTCAATTCAACATGTTACTACTTCAACATTTCTCGACCAATTTGAAAAATTCCAACACCAAACATTTCAACTCAGTCAGGCCATTCAAGTTTCTTACCATTTTCAAAAAAAATCCCGCTTTTCCCGAAAATCCCCAATTGTTTGGAAATGTCCCATTGAAATCAATGGGACATTTTTCAAAGTTCCACAATTCCCACATTTTTCATCCGATTCAAACTGTTCCAACTTTCAAAATGTTCAGCCTGTTTGGGAATGGTGTGCTCTACTTCAACAATTATCTTTTTTTTTTTACAGGATTTCAGTTCAATTCCAGCATTTTCCAGAATTCCTGGTTTTCCAACGCCCTATTTCCACCCTTTTTTCTGGCCACTACTCCTCCCACATTTTTTCAAACCACTTCAACCGATCCTCCGTCAAAACATGCCTTTTAATCACGACAAAAAATGTTTTTAATTTTTTTTTAAGCTGGAAAAATTCCCGGTTTTCCCTAAATTCCTTCAACACATTCCACAATCCTGGAAATTTAAACTAGTTTTTTTCCAAGTTCAAAAAATTCCAGCATTTTCCAGAATTCCTGGTTTTCCAAAGCCCTATTTCCACCCTTTTTTCTGGCGACTACTACTCCCACATTTTTTCAAACCACTTCAACCGATCCTCCGTCAAAACATTCCTCTTAATCACGACAAAAAAAATAGATTTATTTTTTTTACCTGGAAAAATTCCCGGTTTTTCCTAAATTCCAGGAATTCCGTAATACCATTTCTCAATTAGACATGTTACAACTTCAACATTTCTCGACCGATTTGAAAAATTCCAACACCAACCATTTCAACTCATTCAGACCATTCAAGTTTTTTACCATTTTCAAAAAAAATTCCCTCTTTTCCCGAACTTCCCAAATTGTTTGGAAATTCCCATTGAAATCAATGGGACATTTTTCAAAGTTCCACAATTCCCACATTTTTCATCCGATTCAAATGGTTCCAACTTCAAAATGTTCAGCCTGTTTGGGAATGGTGTGCTCTACTTCAACAATTCTAAAAAAAAAATTCCAGGGATTCAGTTCAACTCCAGAATTGGAGCATTCACACAAATGGTTTTCTATACCAAAATTAATCTTTTTATTATTTAACTTCAACTTCTTCTTCTTCTCCAGATTTTGGCGCGCTTTAAAAATTCCCAGATTTCCCAGAATTCCCGGTTTTCTGGGACATTTTTCCCCATTCAAAATGAATTGGCCATTTTTCAAACTTCCACTATTTCCACATTTTTCAACCTATTCAAACCATTCCACCTTCAACCATCCTGGAAATTCAAGCTAACCTTTTTCCAAGTTAAAAAAAATTCCAGCATTTTCCAGAATTCCTGGTTTTCCAAAGCCCTTTTTCCACCCTTTTTTCTGGCGACTACTCCTCCCACATTTTTTCAAACCACTTCAACCGATCCTCCGTCAAAACATTCCTCTTAATCACGACCAAAATTTTTATTTTTATTATTTTATTTTTTTTTAAACTGGAAAAATTCCCGGTTTTCCCTAAATTCCAGGAAACTTTCACCATTTCCACATTTTTCAACGTATTCAAACCATTCCACCTTCAACACATTTCACCATCCTGGAAATTCAAGCTAACCTTTTTCCAAGTTAAAAAAAATTCCAGCATTTTCCAGAATTTCTGGTTTTCCAAAGCCCTATTTCCACCCTTTTTTCTGGCGACTACTCCTTCCACATTTTTCAACCCACTTCAACCGTTCCACCGTCAAAACATTCCTCTTAATCACGACAAAAAATTATTATTTTTTTTTTTGAACTGGAAAAATTCCCGGTTTTCCCTAAATTCCAGGAATTCCGTAATACCATTTCTCAATTCAACATGTTACAACTTCAACATTTCTCGACCGATTTCAAAAATTCCAACACCAACCATTTCAACTCATTCAGACCATTCAAGTTTTTTACCATTTTCAAAAAAAATTCCCTCTTTTCCCGAACTTCCCAAATTGTTTGGAAATTCCCATTGAAATCAATGGGACATTTTTCAAAGTTCCACAATTCCCACATTTTTCATCCGATTCAAATGGTTCCAACTTCAAAATGTTCAGCCTGTTTGGGAATGGTGTGCTCTACTTCAACAATTCTAAAAAAAAAATTCCAGGGATTCAGTTCAACTCCAGAATTGGAGCATTCACACAAATGGTTTTCTATACCAAAATTAATCTATTTATTATTTAACTTCAACTTCTTCTTCTTCTCCAGATTTTGGCGCGCTCTAAAAATTCCCAGATTTCCCCGAATTCCCGGTTTTCTGGGACATTTTTCCCCATTCAAAATGAATTGGCCATTTTTCAAACTTCCACCATTTCCACATTTTTCAACCTATTCAAACCATTCCACCTTCAACACATTTCACCATCCTGGAAATTCAAGCTAACCTTTTTCCAAGTTAAAAAAAATTCCAGCATTTTCCAGAATTCCTGGTTTTCCGAAGCCCTTTTTCCACCCTTTTTTCTGGCGACTACTCCTCCCACATTTTTTCAAACCACTTCAACCGATCCTCCGTCAAAACATTCCTCTTAATCACGACCAAAAATTTTTTTATTTTTTTTTTAAACTGGAAAAATTCCCGGTTTTCCCTAAATTCCAGGAAACTTTCACAATTTCCACATTTTTCAACGTATTAAAACCATTCCACCTTCAACACATTTCACCATCCTGGAAATTCAAGCTAACCTTTTTCCATGTTAAAAAAAATTCCAGCATTTTCCAGAATTTCTGGTTTTCCAAAGCCCTATTTCCACCCTTTTTTCTGGCGACTACTCCTTCCACATTTTTCAACCCACTTCAACCGTTCCACCGTCAAAACATTCCTCTTAATCACGACAAAAAAAAAAAGATTTTTTTTTTTTAAACTGGAAAAATTCCCGGTTTTCCCTAAATTCCAGGAATTCCGTAATACCATTTCTCAATTCAACATGTTACAACTTCAACATTTCTCGACCGATTTGAAAAATTCCAACACCAACCATTTCAACTCATTCAGACCATTCAAGTTTCTTACCATTTTCACAAAAATTCCAGCTTTTCCCGAAATTGTTTGAAAATTCCCATTGAAATCAATTGGCCATTTTTCAAAGTTCCACAATTCCCACATTTTTCATCCGATTCAAAGTGTTCCAAATTCAAAATATTCAGCCTGTTTGGGAATGGCGTGCTCTACTTCAACAATTCAAAAAAAATAAAAAATTCCAGGATTTCAGTTCGACTCCAGCATTGGAGCATTCACACGCAATTCCTTCAGGATTTGCCTCATCTAGTATATTTTAATCAATCAATCAATCAATCAATGTTTATTTATATAGCCCTAAATCACAAGTGTCTCAAAGGGCTGTACAAGCCACAACGACATCCTCGGTACAGAGCCCACATACGGGCAAGGAAAAACTCACCCCAGTGGGACGTCGGTGAATGACTATGAGAAACCTTGGAGAGGACCGCATATGTGGGTAACCCCCCCCCCCCCCCCCCTCTAGGGGAGACCGAAAGCAATGGATGTCGAGTGGGTCTGACATAACATTGTGAAAGTCCAGTCCACAGTGGATCCAACACATCAGCGGGAGTCCAGTCCACAGCGGGGCCAACAGGAAACCATCCCGAGCGGAGACATTATTAATATTACTGTACTACACCCCCCAAAAAAACTCAAAATATTGCATTTAAAAAAAAATCTTGCACCTTTTAATGATGAATTTTAGCACTAAGCTGCTACGTGTTATCTTCAAACATGATACGGATGATGATTGTTACACAATCTGTGTATTGTCACACTGTTGGTATTGTTGGTATCGTGTTAAGAAGAGTCAAGTTGTATTTTACTTTCCTTTCCCTTCCTCGCCTTCTCCGCTCCAGTCCCGCCGTGTTTGCTCCTGGTCGTCCATGCCGCAAACGGCGTCCGCCATGTTGGGCCCGCCGCTGCCGACACGTCGGCTCGGCGGCGTGTATTTTTATAATCCCGCCGGCGGTCTTGCAGAGTCCCCCCCACCCCCCGCACGACCGGGGGCCTCACGTCTTGTTTAGAGAATCCATTCACACCTGCGCATTAAATTACTGACACGAACGTTACGAGTATTGCTTGGACCCGCGCCCGAGTTTGAAGCTGTGAAACATTGGAGACCTTGTGCAGGTGCAGACGTGAAGGGCTGACGGAGACACGGGCTGACACCTCGTCTGTCTCCGAGATAAAAATGACTTCGCATTTCAAGCTTTTTCTTTGGCTTTTGAGGAGTTTTTCTGGCTACTGCAGATAAAGTGTGATGATAACCATAGACTGCTTAACACAGTTTGTGTTCATTCCAGTCATGTACGTGGAAAAAGACTATAGCTGGTAGTAGTAGTATTGTTGTCGTCTTTAGTTCTGTTGTCGTCTTTCAGGAAATTGTAACTTGGAGGCGATACTTTGATTTTTACCTCAACTGTTTTACAACTTTATCATTAGGCATTGTATAAAATATCCAAATTAAATTACATTATTGTTTCAAAATAACATCAACCATTACAAAAAAAGGTTACAAATTAAATTACTAGATAATTGTTATAAATGACCTATAGGTATATCAAGCATTGGCAAAAAAAAATACAGAAAAGGTAAACAATTTGCATTATTAGATAATTGGTATGAAATGACCATAAGGACCCATTGAGAATTAGAAAAAACATATGAAAAAAGTGGTGAAAATTATTTTATTGGACTATTTTATTATTACTAATGCTTGATGGTAACTTTTGCTTATTTTATAACAATAATAATAATATAACAATAATAATAGTTATAAAGATAATAATATTAGTAATAATAATTTAATTAAATTTTTACTACTTTTTATATTTTCAAAATTATATTTTCAAAATTATATTATTGGACTATTTTATTATTACTAATATTATTATATAACTAATAATTTTATACAGTAACCATAAGTTACCATCAAGAATTAAAAAAAAAAAAAGTAATTCTTGATGGTAACTTATGGTTACTGTACAACATTATTAATTATATAATAATATTAATAATAGTAAATTAGTCCAATAATATAATTTTGAAAATATAATTTGGAAAATATAAAAAGTAGTAAAAATGTAATTAAATTATTATTACTAATATTATTATCTTTATAACTATTATTATTGTTATATTATTATTATTGTTATAAAATAAGCAAAAGTTACCATCAAGCATTACAGAAAATATAGGAAAGTGGTACAAAATTATATTAGGTTATTATTATTGTGAAATAACCTTTAACCTAAAAGGTTTACAAAAAATTGTTTTTTAAATGGGTTGAAATTACATTGTAAGATTGTTATGAAAAAAAAAATCCCCAAATTCCCTCAAAATATTAAAAGAACAAAAAAGTGGTAAACATGATATTAATTTACCTTAAAGTATTACAAAAATATTTTTAAAATGTAAAAAAAATGTGTATATTTTATATGTGTATATATACTTATATATATATATATATATATATACATATATATGTATATATACGTATATATATATGTATATATATATATATATATATATATATATGTACACTGTATAAATATATATACACAAACATACATTTACACATTTATATACATATATACACGCATATATATGTGTATATATACGTATATATGCATACATATACATATATTTAAAAAAATAATTATATATATATATATATATATATATATATATATATATATATATATATATATATATATATATATATATATATATATATATATATATATATATTATTGTTATAAAATAAGCAAAAGTTACCATCAAGCCATACATAAAATACAGGAAAGTGGTGCAAAATTATATTAGATTATTATTATTATTATTATAAAATAACCAGAAATTACCTAAAAGCTTTACAAAAAAATATTTTTAAAAATGGGTGAAAATTACATTGTAAGATTATTGTTATGAAAAAAAATCACAAGTTACCTCAAAATATTAAAAGAACAAAAAAGTGGTAAACATGATATTAGTTTACCATTAAGCATTACAAAAATATTTTGAAAATGTAAAAAAAAAGTTGTTCAAAATATATATATTAGATTTACCATCCAGCATTAAAAAAGTGCTAAAAATGATATCAGGTTATTGCTATTAAATACAGGAAAAACACGCACTCTCCAAAAAACGTATTAATTAAAAAAAAAAAAAATTATTTTATTTTTTTTATAAAAAAATACAAGCATGTGTGCTTACGGACTATATCCCTGCAGACTGTATTGATCTATTTTGATATATAATGTATATATTGTGTTTTTTATGTTGATTTAATTTAAAAAAAAAAAAATTTTTTATTTTTTTTTTATTTTTTATTTCTTGTGCGGCTCGGTACCAATTGGTCCGCGGATCCCGGTGGTTGGGGACCACTGTTTTAACAGATGATTTATTTACCTGAAATGTGCGATTAGTGCCAAGTCTGTGTACTTAGTTTTGGTTTATTGCTCTATAAGCAGAATAACAAACCTGCTAAATAAAGGCCTCTGTCAATTAAAAAAAATAGAATTAGACTTTTCCTCCTGTTGTGGTGCAGGTGTACCTAATGTTGAGGCCCAAGAAGAACGTCCTGGCACTTGTGTGACTGTCACCTGGTGGCTAACGAGCGTTTGAACTTGAGGGGGTGCTCAGGCATGAACACCTGCGTGTGCACCCCCGCCACTCCTTCCTGCTACCTGTCAGCTTCTGCACTCAGCCAGGGGCCCCCCGAACAGAAAAGAAAAGAAAAGAAAGTATCTGTGAGACGTCTTCCCGGGTTGTCAAGTCGTGGGTCAGGGGTGAGAGGTCGGCGGGGGAGGGGGGTGTGTCAGGTGTTAAGTGGAGCAGACAAGTCGATGAAGGGCTCGTTCAGTGTTGCTCACCTGCAGCCAGGTGGGCTGATTTTCTCTCCGATATATGTGAAAGTAACTAACAGTACACTATAATACCTCATTAAGTACTTAACACTACACCATAATACCTCATTAAGTACTTCACACTACACTATAATACCTCATTAAGTACTTAACACTACACTATATTACCTCATATAGTACTTAACACTACACTATAATACCTCATTAAGTACTTAACACTACACCATAATACCTCATTAAGTACTTAACACTACACCATAATACCTCATTAAGTACTTCACACTACACTATAATACCTCATTAAGTACTTAACACTACACTATAATACCTCATTAAGTACTTAACACTACACTATAATACCTCATTAAGTACTTCACACTACACTATAATACCTCATTAAGTACTTAACACTACACTATAACACCTCATTAAGTACTTAACACTCCACTATAATACCTCATTAAGTACTTAACACTACACTATAATACCTCATTAAGTACTTAACACTACACTATAATACCTCATTAAGTACTTAACACTACACTATAATACCTCATTAAGTACTTAACACTACACTATAATACCTCATTAAGTACTTAACACTCCACTATAATACCTCATTAAGTACTTAACACTACACTATAATACTTAATTAAGTACTTAACACTACACTATAATACCTCATTAAGTACTTAACACTACACTATATTACCTCATATAGTACTTAACACTCCACTATAATACCTCATTAAGTACTTAACACTACACTATAATACTTAATTAAGTACTTAACACTCCACTATAATACCTCATTAAGAACTTAACACTACACTATAATACCTCATTAAGAACTTAACACTACACTATAATACCTCATTAAGTACTTAACATTACACTATAATACCTCATTAAGTACTTCACACTACACTATAATACCTCATTAAGTACTTAACACTACACTATATTACCTCATATAGTACTTAACACTACACTATAATACCTCATTAAGTACTTAACACTACACCATAATACCTCATTAAGTACTTAACACTACACCATAATACCTCATTAAGTACTTCACACTACACTATAATACCTCATTAAGTACTTAACACTACACTATAATACCTCATTAAGTACTTAACACTACACTATAATACCTCATTAAGTACTTCACACTACACTATAATACCTCATTAAGTACTTAACACTACACTATAACACCTCATTAAGTACTTAACACTCCACTATAATACCTCATTAAGTACTTAACACTACACTATAATACCTCATTAAGTACTTAACACTACACTATAATACCTCATTAAGTACTTAACACTACACTATAATACCTCATTAAGTACTTAACACTCCACTATAATACCTCATTAAGTACTTAACACTCCACTATAATACCTCATTAAGTACTTAACACTACACTATAATACTTAATTAAGTACTTAACACTACACTATAATACCTCATTAAGTACTTAACACTACACTATATTACCTCATATAGTACTTAACACTCCACTATAATACCTCATTAAGTACTTAACACTACACTATAATACTTAATTAAGTACTTAACACTCCACTATAATACCTCATTAAGAACTTAACACTACACTATAATACCTCATTAAGAACTTAACACTACACTATAATACCTCATTAAGTACTTAACATTACACTATAATACCTCATTAAGTACTTAACACTACACTATAATACCTCATTAAGTACTTAACACTACACTATAATACATCATTAAGTACTTGAGCACAGTTAATTATGATAATATAATATATATACGAATGTATAAATATATAGAAATATAGAAATATATATACGTATGTGTATATATATATATATATATATACGTATATATATATATATATATATATATATATATATATATGTGTATATAAGTATGTATATATGTGTATATATGTATATATACGTATGTATATACTGTATGTATATATACGTATGTATATATATACGTATGTATATACATACACATATATATATATATATATATATATATATATATATATATACATATTTATATACATATATATGTATATATACAGTATATATAAATATATACAGTACATACACACATTTATATACATATATACACGTATATATACACTTATATATGTATGTATACGTATATATACGTATAAATGTATGTATACATGTGTATAGAAAATGGATGGATGGATGTATACATGTATATATATATGTATGTACATATATATGTATATTTGTGTATGTATGTATTTAGGTATATATATATATATGTATATATATATATATATATATATATATATATATATATATATATATATATATATAATTGTGTATATATATATATATATATATATATATATATATATATATATATATATATATATATATATATATATATATATATATAATGTGTGTATATATATTTATGCATAGCAACTCTTCGAGTCGGAGCTTTCCTAGTCACTGCACGACATGACGTGGATTTGAAACCAATCCCCTTTGAGTGAGAGATAGCTCCCTTAACCACTCAGCTACCATTGGTCTGCTGGAGCCAAGATTTCGGGCCCCAATGACATATTTAATTGAGAAACTGTCTCAGTAAACTATGATACAAAAAAGTAACTCCTCCAGTGAGTTTACCCAGTCACCGTTCAGCCACGACTGGGATTTGAAACCAGTCCTCTTTGATTGGAAGCTAGCTGCTTTAACCCCTCAGCTACCCTTTGTTGGCTGAATAACAGATTTTCGTGCCCCAATGACATATTTAAATGAGAACCTGTCTCAGTTAACTACAAATGGACGAGTAAAAAAAATGACTCTTTTGGCTGGAGCCTTGTAACCTGACCGGGATTCGTACCCAGTAACCCTTGGTTCACAGTTACCAGTGTTAACCACTCAGCTACATATATATACTGTACATACTGTATATGTATATATACATATACAAATTACATATACATTTATACCATATATCTAAGGGCTGTCAAGTGATTAATTTGTTTTAATCAGATTAATCACACTCTAGATCTGTGATTAATCCTCATTAATCACAGATTATTTTTCTAGCATTTTTTAAATTTATTTTATATATTTATATATATTAGGGGTGTGGGGAAAAATCCATTTGAATTCAATTTGCGATTCTCACGTTGTGCGATTCAGAATCGATTCTCTTTTTTTTTTTTAAATCTATTTTTTTAAAATTTATTTTAATTATTTTTTAATTTTTTTTGATTAATCAATCCAACAAAACAATACACAGCAATACCATAACAATGCAATCCAATTCCAAAACCAAACCCGACCCAGCAACACTCAGAACTGCAATAAACAGAGCAATTGAGAGGAGACACAAACACCACACAGAACAAACCAAAAGTAGTGAAACAAAAATGAATATTATCAACAACAGTATCAATATTAGTTACAATTTCAACATAGCAGTGATTAAAAATCCCTCATTGACATTATCATTAGACATTTATAAAAAAAAATAAAAAATAACAATAGTGTCACAGTGGCTTACACTTGCATCGCATCTCATAAGCTTGACAACACACTGTGTCCAATATTTTCACAAAGATAAAATAAGTCATATTTTTGGTTCATTTAATAGTTAAAACAAATGTACATTATTGCAATCAGTTGATAAAACATTGTCCTTTACAATTATAAAAGCTTTTTACAAAAATCTACTACTCTGCTTGCATGTCAGCAGACTGGGCTAGATCCTGTTGAAATCCTATGTATTGAATGAATAGAGAATTGTTTTGAATCGGGAAAAAAATCGTTTTTGAATCGAGAATCGTGTTGAATTGAAAAAATTTTGATTTTGAATCGAATTGTGACCCCAAGAATCAATATTGAATCGAATCGTGGGACACCCAAAGATTCACAACCCTAATATATATATATATATATACAGTATATACTATAGTTATATATAACTGTAAATTACCTCCATGCATTATGAAAAGTACCCTTAAAATGTCCATAAATGGTAAGACATTTTATTTGATTATTTTTTTCATAAATAAATAAATAATGAATTATCAACAACTACTAGTATGTAAATACATTAAGTACTATATTTTATGATTGTATTCTCCTATATTTCTGCCAGTTGAGCGAGTGTGACAGTGTGTGATTTTGTGTCACCCTCTCTGCTGGTCCCGTACACGCTGCACCCTGAGCGCGCTGCGTTTAGGTGACAAAGGAAGCGACATTGAAAGGTTAAACATGGCACGGCGGGGCTAATCCGCCGGGTCGGTGACACCCGATCGGCCGTGTAAGTCAAGAGCGAGGGGTCATATTTAATTAGACTGTAATTAGAATAGCCCCGTTCACACAATGTGAAAACCAAAGATATTGTTTGCGTTTATTTGCTATTTTGGTCACGATCTCCTCTTCCAGCTGCGGGCTGTTGACTGATGCGTGCGCACAATGTTTGTTGTGTGGAAGACCCACTGGTGAAAGACACCAGGGAGGTGACAACACTTCATTTGAAGACGTGATGAGGCTGGAAGTGGGATAAAACAATAAAATGTGTGCATTATTCAGGCAAGGCAATGATCAAATGAAAACATGCATACTGTACGTAAAGTGCAATTCAAGTATACAACAACAGTTGGTGAAGTGACTTTATTTGCCTTTTGAATTGGCAAACACTTTATTGTGATGTCTTTTAACACCCTGAGGCACCAACATTGTCTGCACAACAATGCCTTTTATTCTCATCTCTACCTATTGTCAACTCAAACAGCACCTTTCTCTGCAGCATGTGCATTATAATCATTCATGCAGCATGTACATTATAATCATTCATGCAGCTTGTCCATAATAATCATTCATGCAGCATGTACATTATAATCATTCATGCAGCTTGTCCATAATAATCATTCATGCAGCTTGTCCATAATAATCATTCATGCAGCATGTACATTATAATCATTCATGCAGCGTGTACATTATAATAATTTTCTGCAGCATGTACATTATAATCATTCATGCAGCATGTACATTATAATCATTCATGCAGCATGTACATTATAATCATTCATGCAGCTTGTCCATAATAATCATTCATGCAGCATGTACATTATAATCATTCATGCAGCATTTACATTATAATCATTCATGCAGCCTGTACATTATAATCATTCATGCAGCATGTACATTATAATCATTAATGCAGCCTGTACATTATAATCATTTTCTGCAGCATGTACATTATTATCATTCATGTAGCGTGTACATAATAATCATTCATGCAGCGTGTACGTGTTTGCCACTTCTGACACTGGCTTACTTTAAAAACTATAATTGACAAAAAAAATTAAAAAAATGGGCCTCCTCAGTCCTCATGACAGTCGGGGTATGTGACTGCATGATTTTTAAGGCCTGCGTACGAATCCAAAGAATGCGGAAACCTTACACGTGAATTAAATGGCTAATTATTGCTTTTTATTTCATCATTTAATATACATGTTTCATACTAAAAAGAATCGACTGTGTGATTTTTTTTTTAAGGTTATGTGTCTTTTCTGCTCGTAAACGAAAAGTGCTCCCAGCATGGCTTGCGGCACTTCATTTTCGACATCTTCACATGCAACCATAACCAATATAATTTGTTGTATGTGTGTGTGTGTGTGTGTGTGTATATATATATATATATATATATATATATATATATATATATATATATATATATATATATATATATATATATATATATATATATATATATATATATATATATATATATATATATATATATATATGTATATATATATATATATATGTATATATATATATATATATATATATATGTGTATATATATATATATATATATATATATATATATATATATATATATATATATATATATATATATATATATATATATATATATATATATATATATATATATGTATCTTATGTAAATCTATACATACGTATATAGCGTTATTTATTGCTGAAAGTGTCCTTCAATGTGTTAGTGTTAAGAATTCTCCATGTTTACATACGTTTCCAGGGGCTTTTATTTGAAGCGTTTCTTGACAGTGTCACTTCCGCTTCCTTCCTGTTGGTGTCACTTCCGCTTCCTTTTTGACTTGTGTTAAGGTGTGGTAACTTGTTGTCTCTGCTACCTTCAATCAGTGCTCCAGTCTTCGACCATGTGAGTATGTTGTTGATTGTATAAGACTCATTTAGACTGTTAATAGACATTAATGTGTGTTTTTCAATGTTTAGTGGTGTTTTAAGAACATTATTTGTGCTGTGTTGTTAAGAAGCTGCCGGCTAACATATCACAGTTAAGGCTTGCATTGCGGCTGCTAATGTGGCTAACTCACACATGCTAATGTGAAACTGAAATATAACATAACAATAATATATATTGTTATATATATAACAAATATAACAGCTTGTTTGTGCATGTATCTTTTCTGTTCTTTATATTATGCCTCTAGTACATATATACTTTAAACATATTTATAGGCATAGGACACATTGTTGTTTAATTAAATAACATACATATTAATAAGTATTTTACTTGTGTATTACCGAAAGTACCACTGTGTATACTCCAATATGCACCATTACAGTTGACGAGTCCAACTGATGACCTTGTGTTCTCTGACCGGAACACCAACGTGGTAAATATCCTAATTAACCAAAATGTACATTTTCCACACTTATTGGTTTACGTACATTACGTGCATTTATTGATTTGGAGTACGTCTCGCTAGAGCACCGTTACCGTAAGTTAGCGTTACCTTTGACAGCCCTAGTTAAAATATTTAATTAAATACCTAATTAGACTTAGACTTGGACTTCCTTTTTATTGTCATTCAAATTTGAAGTTTACAGTACAGATAAGGACGAAATTTCGTTACATTAGCTCATGGTAGTACAGGATAAAAAAGCACTAAGGTGCATATATAAATAAATAAATAAATAGGTTACTGGTAACAATGGTTAATTGTAACAAGCCATTGTTTTCATCATGTTACCATAGTTTTTTGTGTGAATTGTTAGGATTAGAGATGTCCGATAATATCGGCAGTCCGATATTATCGGCCGATAAATGCTTTAAAATGTAATATCGGAAATTATTGGTATCGGTTTCAAAAAGTAAAATTTCTGACTTTTTAAAACACCGCTGTACGGAGTGGTACACGGACGTAGGGAGAAGTACAGAGCGCCAATAAACCTTAAAGCACTGCCTTTGCGCGCCGGCCCAATCACAAAATTTCTACGGCTTTTCACACACACAAGTGAATGCAAGGCATACTTGGTCAACAGCCGTACAGGTCACACTGAGGGTGTCCGTATAAACAATTTTAACACTGTTACAAATATGCGCCACACTGTGAACCCACACCAAACAAGAATGACAAACACATTTCGGGAGAACATCCGCACCGTAACACAACAGAACAAATACCCAGAACCCCTTGCAGCACTAACTCTACCGGGACGCTACAATATAAACCCCCCGCTCCCCCCCCACCTCAACCTCCTCATGCTCTCTCAGGGAGAGCATGTCCCAAATTCCTGCTGTTTTGAGGCATGTTAAAAAAAATTAATGCACTTTGTGACTTCAATAATAAATATGGCAGTGCCATGTTGGCATTTTTTTCCATAATTTGAGTTGATTTATTTTGGAAAACTTTGTTACAATGTTTAATGCATCCGGCGGGGCATCACAACAAAATTAGGCATAATGTGTTAATTCCACGACTGTATATATCGGTATCGGTTGATATCGGAATCGGTAATTAAGAGTTGGACAATATCGGATATCGGCAAAAAAGCCATTATCGGACATCTCTAGTTAGGATTCAACAATGACATATTTTTATTGTCTATTGCGATTCTTGGACGGACTAACTTGTAATGTTCGTAAAAAGAATGTTGACCGTAAAGTTTTGCTGTTTGTTTTTATGATGCAAGATTGTTTCCACTCCTCTGGTGGAGGTGGTTTCATTCTAAGTGAGCCACTATTGTGGCCCCGCTCTTTAAGTTCTTCAAACCAGGAAATGCTTAAACGCCTCTAATTAGTGGATATTCCCTGCAGGATGTGTCTCTGGCACTCCTTCTGCCACGTTGATCTGACAGGAGTCGCGGCCCCTGGGGGTCCCGCCCATCAATTACGGGGCCGTCCGTCGTAGTTGAAGAGTTAGACTCACTCAATCCCCCCCGTTTGGCCTTCGACACTTTCTGCTTGACTTTGACTTTGAAATCAGCTCGACGGCTGTCTGTCTTTACGGCGAATTAACTTAGCACAGAAGGTCAACAAGAAACACACACACACACACACACACACACACACACACACACACACACACACACACACACACACACACACACACACACACACACACACACACACACACACACACACACACACACTGATTTCCCCTTAAAAACACAGCTCTCCCGAGCTGTTCTTTACTCCAAAGTAGACGGTAACACACTTTGAAGTCGCTCCAATCTTCATTCATTAATATTTTTTTCCTTTTTTTTTTGGACTAATGAAGTCGAATTTGATTTAACACTCAAATGGTTTAAAGTAACAAATACAATAATGAAATACAATATTAGATGCAAAGAGTATAGAAGTGGTAATAATGATAATCAACACAATAAATTAAATATTTTTAAAAGTCGTTAAATAAGTATTTTATTAATTTATTTATAATAATATAATTTATTTATATTTATTAATTTTTATTAATTAACTATAATAATACAAATCATCAAAACAATTAAATATTTTTTTATCCAGTGGGGGAAAACAATGATACATGTTTGTGTTATTTTAGGCAAATCAATAAATTGTATTTTATATTATTTACGATTGTTTCAAAATAAATAATATGAAATTTTACATGTATTTATCATTTAGACATGCAAAATGTACAATACAAATTATATGTATAAAAGTAAAACATTTTATCTCATTGTTTATTTTCATTATTATAATAAAAATGTGTAAACAATTATTTCATTTCACTGTTATTTTTATTATTCTTATTACTACAAAAATAAAAAGAATCAAAACCTTTTTATATTTTTAAATATATAAATATATTACATCTTATTTTCATTATTATATGACATATTACTTTTATTTGCGCGTCTAAATATCAAATATGTGTAATTTATTTTAAAACAATTGTCAGTAATACAAATATAATTTATTGATTCGCCCAAAATAACACAAAAATAAATGACTGTTTTCCCCACCAGCTCAGACATTTTCAATATCTAAATTTTTTTTTAAAAAGAGCAAAATGATCTTGATGTATGAAATTAATGAACTACTACTGTTTCCCCTACCTCAGTAGGTTTTACAATTTAAAAAAAAAAAAAAAAAAAAAAAAATATATATATATATATATATATATATATATATATATATATATATATATATATATATATATATATATATATATATATATATATATATATATATATATGTAAAGCTGTTTAGAAAACAATCTTGAATTTAAATGTAAAACCTACTGAGGTAGGGGAAACCGTAGTAGTTCATTAATTTCATATATATATTAGGGCTGCAACTAACGATTAATTTGATAATCGATTAATCTGTCGATTATTACTTCGATTAATCGATTAGTAATCGGATAAAAGAGACAAACTACATTTCTATCCTTTCCGGTATTTTATTGAAAAAAAACAGCATACTGGCACCATACTTATTTTGATTATTGTTTCTCAGCTGTTGGTACATGTTGCAGTTTATAAATAAAGTTTTATTTAAAAAAAATAAAAT